>NC_080423.1:66865600-67189323 GCF_029873635.1 Malania oleifera
ATGCCTACGGCAAAACAGATGTCAGGTCTAGTGCAAAACATAGCATACATGAGGCTTCCTATTGCTGATGCATAAGGAACTGCCTTCATGTTCTCTACCTCAATCGATGTTTTAGGACATTGATCCTTGGATAGAGAGATTTCCTGTCTGAAAGAGAGTAACCCTTTCTTGGAATCCTACATGCTAAAACGGGCAAGAATCATATTGACATAAGTAGCTTGTGATAAGCCCAACATCCTTTGCTTGCAATCTTGCAAAAGCTTGATCCCAAGGATGTGACCTGCTTTTTCCAAATCCTTCATGTCGAGCTATCCGGATATTAAATGAAGATAATACCCCTACATCGTTTCCAATGAGTAAGATATCATCGACATATAGCACCAAGAATACCACCACGTTTCCATCATGCTTTTTGTATGCACATGACTTATCAGGGCATTGATCAAAACCATAAGATTTAATTGGCTTGATCAAAACGGATGTTTCAAGACCTAGATGTCTACTTAAGTCCATAGATGGACTTCTTAAGCTTGCACAACATGTGTTGTTGGCTTATTGCTGCAAAATCATTTGGTTGCACCATATAGATGCTCATCAAGACTTCCATTTGCCAAATTTCATGATCAAAATGAGTTGCAATGGATAAGAGAATATAGACTTGAGCATGGCTATCGGCAAAAAAGTTTTCTCATAGTCGATTCCCTCCTTTTGAGTAAACCCTTTTGCAACAAGCTTAGCCTTGAAGGTTTCCACCCTCCCGTCTGCTCCTCTCTTCTTCTTATAAATCCACTTGTATCCGATGGATTTTATCCTCTCGGGTTGCTCTACAAGATCCCAAACTTGATTAGAGTACATAGACTCCATCTCTGATTTCATAGCCTTCTTCCAGAGTTCTGCATCTTTATCTTGAAGTGCTTCATAGTAGTTGCCGGGTTCAGTATCCAGTTCTTCAGGGATCCTATCATAAGACTCTCCTAAGAACATATACCGTTCAGGCTGGTGTACAACCCTCCTACTACGACGAGGCACGTTTTGCTATGTTGATCCTGATCCTTGTGCACCATCATTCTGCCCTGGTTGTACAACTAGCGTATTGATGGCAGTTGCATGTGATGGGTCAGACTCAACTCGAGTTATAACATTCCTCCCACTATGACGAGGCAATGAGATGTCAATAACTCTGTCTTGTGGTGGTTCTTCTTGCACTATTGGTATAACTAGTATATCTCTTCTCAACTCTTCTAGAACAATCCTACTTCTGGGTTTGTGGTTCATTACATAGTCCTCTTCTAAGAATCGAGCATGGTGCTAACAATGACCTTTTGATCCTTAGGACAATAAAATAAACCACCTTTCATTCTTCTAGAGTAGCCAACAAATAAACAGAATTCTGTCCTTGATTCCAACTTATCTGTTTTCCCTTTTAGCATGTGTGCTAGACTACCCCATAACCAAACATGTTGCAGACTAGGTTTGCGCCTAGTCCACAATTTTGTGGGTATAGTAGGTACTGACTTAGATGGGACCAAGTTTAGAATATAAGCTGCTGTTTCTAGTGCGTGCCCCCAAACGAATTAGGCAAATCTGAATAACTCATCATAGATCTGGCCATGTCCATAAGAGTCCTATTCCTTCTTTTTGTTACACCATTCTATTGTGGCATACCAGGTGCAGACAACTGGGATTCAATTCCCTCCTTTGATAAGTAATCCACAAATTCTCTTAAGAGATACTCGCCACCACGATTAGATCGTAGTTTTTTGATACATTTACCCTGACGCTTCTTCGTTTCTGCCTTAAATACCTTGAATTTCTCAAAGCATTCAGACTTACGGCGCATTAAATAAATATACCCATACCTTGAGTAATTATCAATGAAAGTAACGAAATGCTCAAAGCCACCTGTAGCCTGGATATTCATGGGGCCACACAAATCAGAGTGAATCAGTTCTAATGCCTCTTTTGCTCTATAGCCCTTGGCTGAAAAGGGTCGCTTGGTCATCTTACCTTCTAAGCAGGATTCACAGACTGGTAGTGCCTCCACTTCTAATGAGCCTAATGGTCCATTCTGAACTAGCCTTGAAATCCATCTCAAATTAATATGACCTAAGTGTAAGTGCCAAAGATAAGTTTGGTTCAATTCAAAAGGTTTCTTTCTCTTACATAGTAGTTTATCAGTGTTATTCAATTCATTTAGTTGTACTGTGGGAGAAACATGATTAATAATATAAAGACCATCCACCAATGTACCAGAATAGATAAAACGTTTGTTTAACTTAATAACAACTGAGTTATTAAAATAAACGGAATATCCGTGTTCAACAAACTTGGAAATTGAAATCAAAATCCTTCTAATGGAAGGTACATAAAGAGTCTTTCAATATTAAAATCCAAAATTGCTTGAAAGAGTTAGGTAGCGGCTGGAGAACGATATCGACCTGGGTTTCCCCATTGATTTCAGCTCCAAGGATCTCTAGCTCATTGAGAAGACCAATCATCTTTAGAACATGATCCTTTATTGGGGTCCCTTTTGACATAGTAGTATTCATAAGTTCCTTCATAGCAGTCTGCCTAGCAGCACGATTTTGATCCCCAAACATTTCTTTGAGGTTTTGCATTATGTCATAGGCAGAAGGCATAGACTGATGCTAATGTTGTAGAACATTCGACATAGACGCCAAAATGTAGCACCGCGTCATCTCATCCACCTTAATCCATTTCCGGTAAGCCTGCGTTTCCTCATCGGTTGTCCCTTCGCCGGGTTTCTGTGGACATACCTCTACGAGCACATACTTGTACTCTGCAGTCAGCACAATATCCAAGTTCCTTTTCCAGTCAATATAATTAGGTCCAACCAGTTTGTTTTCTTTGAGAATAACAGTTTGGGGGAATTGAAAGCCATTTTAATCTTGAGAATCACATATTATAATAAAATATGATGAGCAATAATAAACTTTTAATTCAATTAAAAGAATATGGTTCCCTCTACCAATATTTTCTTTTAAAGAGTCTATCAGCAACCTAGCACACCGTGAGTAGTATACCTAATTACGTAATTAGGATTAAACTTGCGAGATCTGTCTGGTTTGATCCCGAATCTACAAGTATGAAAACGAGCTCTTGAAGACGACTAGGAATCTTCTACTGTATACCCTGAACACGCCTTGCTCGTGAGAGAGTGGGCTTGTAAGTCGTTGTTAGGATTTACTTCTCTCACAAAAACGTCTGCCTCTGTGAGAGTTTTTTCATCTCTTCTAACTACTGATTGGAGTGCGTGTATATAGACTACAGTAGGGACCTCTGGGCAAATATGACTAGGGTTTTCCACATAATTAAGAATTCCTAATTCGACCAGAATTTATCTTTAATTACGTTAGTTATAATTCATATCACTAAAGAATTATAATTGCACTCTTTGTCATATTTGAAATTAAATTTCGAGCTCCTATTATTAAATGCTTATTCATCTCCTCACATAAAGGTTACAGATACCCGTCTATCAAATTAAATTACTGACAATTTAATTAATTGACATATTAATTCCCTAAGACTCTCCACTGAACTTATTTGATGTGCTGGATTCAAAATCCACTTGCAGGGTTTGACACAATCCAAACTTATAAGCTTTCTTAATGGGGTTATCATCAATCCCAATACCGTTCCATCAATAATTAATGTTCACGATATACATAATGTCATCATTCAACTCACTGAGTATTTTGACCCATAAAGAATCTCACTCTTCTATGAATCAAAGTAATAAACACTATATACACGTGTCAAATAATCATATTTAGATTAAGAGCATAAACACTCATAATAACCATGAAGTATTAATTGTTTTTATACTTTATATAGTCAGTATAAAAACAATTACCTCAAGACGGTCTTGTTACTAGCACAAGTAGTTGGAATTGTACCATTCTTAATAGTCAAGACAGACCTATTAAAACCTTGTGCTACAGTCCTACCAATAGTGTGTTCAATTTCATTTAAGATTGTGAACAATAAACTTATATTCTATAAGAACTGATGATCTTATCTTCTATGTAGAAGCCGTACTCTACACACTAGATCACCTACTATAAGAATAAAAGACACACACACATAATCATTAAATAAATAATGCAAGGCAAACATTGCTCACAAAGATTCTCATTAAAATTGAATAACTGAAGTTATTAATAAATACTAAAACCGATTACATAAAGCATGTCTTTCAGTATAAATCCCTAACAACAGTGACCCACTTTTGCTTGCCCATGGAGATGGCCTAGTCCCAGAGGTTTTTGGTCCAATAACAGTGCAGACGAATATGTGCTCTAGAGTTTCATAAAAAGCCACCTATTAACATGAGGTAAGACCTTTGGAGGTTGTAAGTGGTAAGGATCCTCTCAAAAGTTGCCTCCCTCCTGAAAAAAGAAACCTTTGTGGGGCTATTGTTTTCCATTCCATGGGAATTTGATACTGCATTCCACTGGAAAGATAAGGTGTTTATAGATGTTTATAGTATGATCATTGTTCAGGTCTGGCACTGGATTTTGTAAAGACTTGTAGAAATCTTTCAGTCTTTCAGATTATTAATCTCCGAATCAAAGACATTCCTGATCAAGGGAACTCTCCAAAACATCCCCTGATTAGTGAACTCCAGGTCCTGGCAAATGAGGGCATCTTTGTCACAAGAGAGCCTAAAGATAGAATGGTATTAAGTGCTGAGCCATAACTTGCCACACTAGATCATTTCCAAATGAAAATAAATGAGAGAAGAAATTTTCCCATCCTCTCCTAAATCCTGATGTATCTCCAAAAAATTTGTGCAGTGGACTTCATTCAATACTTTTGAGGCCCAGCCATTGATGGAGGCCATATTTGGGGGCAATGATTCCCCTCCAGAATTGATTCTTCTCTATCATGAATCTCCTAATCCACTTCCCAAAAGGGCCAAGAGATTTTAGGCCTAAACCTCCCTTTTGTATGGTTTGTTTAACCATCCACCATATAACAAGATATTTAAATCCTCACCCATATTCTCCATAGGAATTTCTTTGAATACCTTCCAGTCTCTTGGCTATGACAGTGGAAATGGGAAAAGAGAAATAAAATAAAATAAACCGGGGGATTGGATAAAGTACTTCTAATGAGTGTGAGTCTACCACCTTTTGACAAATAATTCCTTTTCCAACCAGCAAATTTCTTTCAAATCTGCCTAGAGGTCCCAAACTCCCTTATCTTTGAACTTGGCTCCCAGGTGGAGACTGAGATAGGTCATAGGAAAGGCTCCAAGATTGCTGCCTAAAAGACTCGCTAGCATAGGCCTGCAATTACAAGTCCCCATTGGAATGATTTCACTTTTGCACAGGTTCACTTTTAAGCCTAAGACTGCTTTGAACCCGAGGAGTCTCTAAGGCTAAAGATTTTCTCGGGCAAAAATTAGATGGGCTACGATAATTTCATTGTTTCTTCCGATGCTAAGCCCCTTGACTAGGCCAACTTTGTTGGCATTGATTATCATAAGGCTCAACACTTCCATCAAAGTGATAAACTAAAGGGGAGAGGGGGTCTTCTTCTCTCGGACCAAGAGATGATTTGAAAATCTGTAGGGCATCCATTTACAAGCACTAAGAATGAGGGGGTGGAGGTACATCGACAGATATAGTTGCACCAAATTTCTCAAAACCTATTCTCCTAAGAATATGAGGGCGGACCTTGGATCAACAGTAAGGTTGCTCCTTTGTGACCGGTTGGCCATGGGTTCGAGCCTAAGGAAACAGCTTCTCTACATAAAAGTAGGGGTAAGGCTACATACATTGTGACGACCCTCCTCTTACCCTCGTGAAGCGGGAAGCCTTATTGCCTGTGGATGCCCTTCTATTCTCCTGAGAATATACTACACAAAATTTCAGTTCACATGGTTAAATGCCTTCTCCATGTCCAACTTGCATACTGCTCCTCTTTTCCTACCCTTATTGTAGGAATCCACTACATCATTTGCAATCAGTGCAGCATCCACGATCTGTTTGCCTGCTACAAAGGCATGCTGGTGTTTCCTAATAACTTCTGAAATTGCAAAATTAAGCCTAGTCACGAGGACTTTGGGAAAAAGTTTATACAAGTTTCCAATTGGGCTGATAAGGCGAAAGTCTTTGATGTTGTAAGCCCCTGATAAATTAAGGATCAAGGAGACAAAAGGTTGATGCTAGACACAAATTTGCCTGTTCTATAATCTTTGAAAATTCCAATAATTTCCTATTTGAGAAGATCTTAGTTCCTTTGGAAGAACACCATCCTGAAGCCATCAGGATCAAGAGCTTTGTCCCGGTTGCAGCTCTTGAGGGCTCGGACAATTTCCTCTTCCTCAAAAGGCCTCTCAGAGTCTCAAGCCACCAAGCTGTGGAAAAGCTCAGGTTTCTGGAAATAATGCCATCAGCTGTTGACCTCCAGGACTCTTGCTTGGTATAAAGATTCTCGTAGAAATTGCAATTGCTCCTTTTGATTCTTCATCCACTAGAATCTCTCTCTCCATTTTAATTCTAGTTAACATATTGAATCTATGCTACACATTAGCAGCTTGGTGGAAAAAACTAGTTTCCTGCTCCCTCCTTCAACCAAAGAACCTTGGATTTTTGTCTCTAAGCAATTTCCTCTGAAGTGACAACTTTGGCAAGATCTTTTCTGATAGCAAGTGTTTTAGACCTATTCTCTGCTTTAAGGTCCTCTCTAAGCTCTTTTTCGTCCAGCTCCTTAATGATGTTTACAATCACACTTTTCCTCAAATTGATGTTACCAAAAATATTCTTGTTCCACCACTTCTGTTTCTCTTTCAGCATTTTCAGCTTTGAGGCAACCACAAGGCTGCCCTTCCTTTCTAACTGCAGCTTGAGCCACCAATTCTTGATTTGATCACCAAACCCTCTTCATGTTTGATTCACATATTCTCGAAGAGGGAAGGGGTTGGCCCCCACTTGATTCATTCCATGTCAAGGAGGGGAAAATGGTCCAAGATGGGCCAAGGGGGCAAGGACTGGGTAACTTTTGGGAACTTTTTCTCACAATCAGAAGGAATTAAGAATCTGTCATTCCGCGAGTGTGAGGGAGTCTCCCTGGAGTTTGACCACATGAAAAAGCTTCCAGTGAGGGAGAGGTCAATGAGGGCTTAACCATTCATGAAGTCATGAAACTCCTGCATGCTAGTATACTCAGAGGATCTCCTGCTCCTTTTAAGGATGTAAGATCAGGTTAAAATCTCCCCAAATGACCAAAGAGGCACCGCAATTGGCTCTAACCTCTGCAAGCTCATTTCACGAGAGAAAAGTCTTCACCTAGACCGCCCTATTGAAAATCCATAAAAAGTTGTCTTCCAAACTCTTAAACAAGCAGGAAAATGAGAAGGCATTGATGGAATGATCCGACATTTCCACAACCAGATCATTCTGCATTATGAGAATACTTCCTGCATTGTCTGCTGTATCCAACACAATCCATTTACAGATCTTAATCCCCCATATTAACCAATCAACTATTTAGAGAGTCAACCTTGGTTTCCTGAAAGCAGGTGACAAGAAATTACCTTATTATGGACTTTTGGTTTTGTCATTTAGTCCTCCTACATTCCATGAATTTAGTTTACTCAGCATAGGTTCAATACACCAACCTGCTTCTTCCAGTCCCTCCCGTCTGAAATCCTTCCTGACTTGTCATAGTTGACAAAGGATTCCAATCTCTTCAGTTCCCTACTTGTACCTTTCTTATTGCTGCTTCCTTGAAATTTTTTATGAGTGATTCTTCCTTTATTATTTTCAATTTCCTCGAATGAACAGATCGCTCTTTCCTTGAAGCCTTATAAAGAAACCCCAAGTCTTACTAATCAGGTTCATTTTGCAAAGAACCCAATTTGACACCTGCGTTTTGAAGCTGGTACTGCTAAAATCCAGTCTATTGAGCTCCTTCAAAGATGGAGAAGAGAAAGAGGAGAAAGCAGCTGGGTTATCAGGTGGTGGACAAGAGGAGACCCAAGTATGTGAGAATCTGAAATTTGAAGAATATGGGCTGAACTTTTATGGGCCTGCAAAGAGCCCAGCCCCTAAGTCTTTAAAACTGGCAAAATAGGTGGGCCGAAGCCGGCTTAGCAGATTAAAAAAGAACAATTATTTGGAGTCTTGCTGACCCTGCCTTCTCCCCAGATGACCCGTGCAAAGGATTGTGCGTCTTCACTTGCCTTCTCTGATACCTTTTCTGCAATTTCTTGATGGAGATATTGATACAGAAACCAAGTGAGGGCAACCGTAGTCCACCTCTGAAATTTGCTACTTTGGGGTGAACTTGGTATTTCGGCTGATACAGCTCAGTCAAAGATTTTGTCATACTCAACCAAGTCTTGGAGCAAGGTGGTTTGCTAGGGATTGCTCTTCTTCCCAGCTTAGATGTGGCACTGATGATATTGGCCCATCCATTCGAGTTGAAACACTCTAGAATGGCTATGGCCCTCCATTCCTCCAACCACTGGCATTGATCTCCATTAGGGCAAGGAACTTTCCAAACTTGTTCACTCTGAGTTGAAGCATCAGTGTTTTCTCCTTTGACCTCATGCAACATAGCCAAGAAGGGGATAGGAGCCTGTCCTTATAGCCGCTCCATAAACCATTCAGCATCACAAGGAGTCATTCGATTTCCCCCACCACTAGGTAGATGGAGATCCTCCTACCCTTTCAGTTCTTTGTGATTCTAAGAAGATTGACCTCGCTGTCGAGCACTAGGCCGAAAGATTTTCCCTTGATGAAGATTGATGTCCTGCGATGATGTTGCATGGCACAGAGAGAGAGAGAGAGAGAGAGAGAGAGGCAACCATTGTGTTGTATTATTATTATGGTACAAATGCAGAAACCTCCCCTTTCTAACTTTTGCATTTAGCTGCACCAAGGTTTTTAGAAACCCATTATGGTCCCTTGAGGTGTAACATCCTTGTTGCAACTTGTGATACCCCGTTCAGTATAGTACTAAATTGTTAATGGCAAATAGATGGGAGCATTGGGCATGTTGGGTTCAATTCAGGTCGAATTAGGTTCGTGTGAACATGTGATGTCAAAGCCATGATAATTGTATTTAAAAATATGAAAAATAATTTTTTAAATAGGGTAAATTACATCACAAGTCCCTGAAATTTTATTTAATTGCGCTTCACTCCTTAAGGTTTAATATTTAGGTTTGTTTAAGTCATTAAATTCTCATGATTTAAACCTTAGGGAGTGAACTGCAATCCAGTGAGACTAGGTATTTGTTATTGAAATTTGCCCTTTAAAATAGAAAAAATTAAGTGCATAAAATGCATATATAGTATATTAATATATATAAAAATATATATATATTTGAATACTTATTTATTCTACTCTAGCGTGAATGTGTTGACATGGGATTATATACCTTTCCTTTTGCCTAGGCCTACCTATTTTCTGGCTGGGTAGTTGCTCAGGTCTAGTAAGAAACAAAATGCTTTGAGCAACTCAATTGAAATTTGGAGGACAAACTATTTCATACGCATAAATACATGATGTTAACTTAAATGTCAATTGTCAAGCATAAACAAAATCATGTTTCTTAAGTTTTGGAACATCAATTTTGTAGTGGGAAATATGGCGGTTGATGTGAATGATATTATCTTCGAGGATTTTACACTTCTCGTTGCTATCATTAATAAAATTGTGGAATCAAGTCTTAAAGAGGAGGTAAGTGCATTTTTTGAAACCTGGGGAGAGATTAATGCAACCATCCGAAACCTGAGAAGACTACACAGTTTGCATTATCATTTAAGATTTCTTCACCTCTTAATTATAGCAAAAGGGTTGATTTGACCTGCCCAAACTAAGAGATTAGAAAAGTAGAGGGTATCCCAAGTGCTGCTATTTCCATTTTTGTATTAGTCATCTGATAAAATATTGTTGGGTTCTTAAAAGTCAGAGACAGAAGTCATTAAATGATGCTGTAATTAAAATAGACCCTCCTAAGCAACATGTAAAGTCACTTCAAATCAAATCCTGTATTTGTGATAGTTGAGGATAATAAATCTCAAAAAATACAATGTTTATTATTATTATTATTATTATTATATTGCCATTATTGCCTGTTGTTGCTGCTGCTGCTATTTTTTGTATTTTGATAAATTTTAGACCCTGAATGAAAATTGCGAAGGAAATTTTGTCAAAAAATTGATGATGACAGTTGTAATGTAAATTTTGACGACTATGGAAATTTAAGGCCGTGCTTGGTTTCAAATGGTGCAATTAAGTATATGCTTCCTAATTTCTTTTATATAATATTAATTAATTTTCTGAATGGTTGTCCATTATGCTCAGAACTGTGGAACATTGGAGAGTAATTGGGAAGGGACTCGGTTTTCCCTTTGGAGTTGTTGAGGGAGAGGGTGAGGGAGAAGGAAGCATGTCAGGTGTCAGGAACACCCATTGGTGTTACAGCTGCAGGCGTCCAGTTCATGTCCGAGGGCGTGAAGCAGTTTGCCCCAGTTGTAATGGAGGATTTGTTTTAGAACTTGATGATACATCAAGCATCAGCTCTCTAGATTTCTCTGGCCTGGGTCATGATGACGATCATGGCCAGAGGTTCGGAATCATGGAAGCTTTTGCAGCTTACATGAGACAGCGATTAGATGGGGAAAACCATAACTATGATATCAGGAGGAGATCATCAGGTTCCGCTCGTGATCACGGTTCAGGGTTTGGTCCCCTCTTTGTTTTTGGTGGCCAGTTCCCTGTTAGGAATGGTGGGTTTGAAGTTCTTTTTAATGGCGCTCCTGGAATTGGGATTGCACGGGGTAATGTTGCAGATTATTTTATGGGTCCTGGACTGGAGGAACTGTTGGAACAGCTTGCTGTTAATGATCGACGAGGCCCTCCCCCAGCATCAAGGTCTTCGATTGATGCAATGCCCACTATTAAGATTACACAGAAGCATCTTCGTTCAGATTCACACTGCCCAGTTTGCAAAGAAAAATTTGAGCTGGGGTCTGAAGCAAGGCAAATGCCATGTAACCATATCTATCACTCGGACTGTATAGTCCCATGGCTAGTTCAGCACAATTCTTGCCCTGTTTGCCGTCATGAACTCCCACCACAGGGATTGGGTGGTAGCCACGGTTGTCGAAGTTCAAGTGTTGGAAATAGAAGTAGCAATTACGGTAGTCGTGCCAATGGAAGAGTCAACAGCAGGGAGAATCAAAGCAGGCGGAACCCATTCTCATTTTTGTGGCCATTCCGCTCATCCAATTCTGGCCACCGTAATGGAACTGCTGGAAGCAGCTCATCAGCCGAGCATGAGGATAACCGGCATGTGGGATATTCTGGATGGCCTTTTGACTAAGGTTGGCATGCTTATACTGGGATTTGCCTTTCTTATCTCCAACCCCCTCCACCACCCCCCCTCCTCTTTTTTTTTTTCTTACTTCATCCTTTTTCTTTTTCTTGGCTTTGGTGATGATTATGTGACTCGATTGGCACCTTCAGTCCAACTAAGCAGATTGCTTCGACTGGAAGTGGTTTGAAACCTCAAGAGTCTGCGAAAGTTTAAAGTTAGATGAATGTGTGTGTTAACCCTCTTTCTATGTAAATGATTTTTTCTAGTGTTTTCGTTCAGGTGAATCATCTGTTCTTGAGTGCCTCTGCCATCTGTTTGTTGCTTTTTGGTGGTTAAGAGTCTGAACATAGTATGACATATTGCATGTTCTTTGTTTTCTACTCGTGCATGCTTCTGTTCCCTCTCTAATTATTCATAGCACGCCTTCTAGCCTTTGTGCGCAAAAAATTATTTTTACTGTTGGGAGTGAAACACTAGTGTACTCATGCCTATGAAGTGGGTCAATTCTATGTGAGAACTAAAGCTGCATCTTGGACTTTATTTGCTGAGTAGCTCTTCTGGAAAAGAAAATAGTCATGATAATATAAATTTTTGGTAGTTTACACAAGAAAATGTTCTATCGCAAATAATTTATGAGTACATAACATGTAATAGAAAATAAATAATTATTTTAAAGTTGTAATATGAAAATGTTTATTCATATTTTATTTAATCTTTGAAGGAATAACACATGTAAATTTAATACTTGAAATTCGTGCTGACAAGGAGAACATTCATAAAGTTCACACGAGGGATTTTGTGGCAACATCTCGGAGAAGGATTCGAAATGGTGAGTAATAATAATAATAATTTAAGTCTGATGAAATAGTCACTAACCTGGTATTTATTTTGGTGCGATTAGCTCACCTAAATATTACTTATTGATTGATCTTTAGACTAATTCTAGGCGAAGGAACTTATAGTTTAGTCTGCTTTTATTAGAGTTGGGATTAACAGTGCAGTTATGCAAGAGGAAAGTACTAGTACTTTTTACACACCTGTTTTACGAATGGTACCTAATTAGTTATAAATTATTCTTAAACTAATTTTAATGGTCTTTAATTCTTTAAAAAATAAATAAATATTTAAATTTTTTTAAAAAATATATTTAAATTTTTTATGTTTTTTGATTTTTTTTTTATATTTTGTATATTAGGTGTACATTTGCATTGTGCGTGAAATACTGTGTGCATGTACAAATATTAAATTTTAAATAAATGAAAAGTTAAATATGTTATAATGTTGATACATCAACAGGAAGGTTGAATGAATCCATGGCATTTGGAAATATACGAGAAGCTTAATGGATTAACATAAGTTAATTTTCACTTTGAGTTTATCAAATATATACGAGGAGTTTAATAGATTAGCTGATTGCTTTAAGTAATAATAAATTCACTTGCAAACCTAAAGTGCGAATAAGAAAGCAAAGGGTTAGTCTCTCTCACTGGTCCCGTCAGGTTATGTGCCCCGAAGGAGAGAGCTTGCTAATAATGATAGGGATGAGAGGAACTCAATGTAATAAAATAAAAAAGAGAAGAAAAAGAAAGCAAAGGCTTAGATAGACTCAAAAAATGGAAAGAAGAGTAAAACAAAAAATTTATTCTACTCTCTATTTTTGGACACTCTTAGGTTTATTTTCAGAATCATAACAAGCATTTCTTAACCAACTAATATATAAAATAATAATAATAATATTAATAATAATAATAATAATAATAAATATTATAATTATAAAAAAAAATTTCAAATTTTAATTTGTCTCTAAGAGAGAGAGAGAGAGATGGATGAAGTTTTGCAATTGAAGTGTAAAGTATCATTAAAGTATATTGCTACTACAGAAAAATACAGTCTTACCAAAATCTTCTCAATGCAGCTTGCTTGTGAGTAAATAATGAAGTTGTCTCATTTGGATTAAATTATTTTGGGAAAAAATCTCTATCCATTTACATATGAAGTATGGTTGTCCTAAAACAAAAAGAAACACACACAAGTATCAAAACAACAAAAAACATTTATTAGGGTATGTTTGGATGAAGGATTTTCTTTGAGAAAAAAAAAAAATAAAAATAAAAATAAAAAGGGAACTCATTTTTCATTATATTTTTGCTTATATCAAATACTATAAAAATAAACATTTGTTCCAATGCGATTAAAAATTAAATATTATCAATGTGTAAAATCGAATTTTCGTTCATTGATTTGCTATATTTTTTATTTTCTTTCTCACTTTCCTTATTAACCAAGCATCTAAAAGTGAATTTTTTCGTATTTTCTTTCCGTATTTTCTAAATTCCAAAAATATACAATTAGTAAATTGGTTGGGGGGAAGGGAGAGCCAAGGAAGACAGGATAATCATGTCATTCAAATTCATATCATAACAATTTAAATTAATTTTTCAGGGCTTTTGTCTAAATCATATTCAAAATTTTTGAAATGCTTGATTTATGTAAGTTTGAACAAAATTTTAGTTAAATTCAAGACAGCAAGCCTTGTCTTTGAATAAGATAGACAAAGCATTTTTCTTTCATTTTTTTTCTAGCATGTGATCCTAGTTACAAATAGGAAAATGACTTCCTTATTGGGGTAGCACTAGCAGTGCACTTCCTTTTTTTTTTCCCCATCAGTATCATGAATAGGGTTTGTGAAAATGAAAAGTTTACATCACTTGATTATTGTAGAGAAGAGCAAGTTATATATTGACAGTAATTTGGAAAGTCACAAGAGGACTACCAAAAGTGTTCATGATTGTATAAGTACTAGCAATGGAACATGATGCCCAACTTAATTTAAATAAAAAATTTAATAAAATTATAAGTTATATAAATAATGTTTTTTATATAATATTTAGTTTTATTATATGGGTAATTTACATATAATATTTATATATGATATTTAAATATATATTACATTGGAAATTTTCATTATTTATGTAGATAATTTTTTTTTTTTAATAGAACCCCAAATTTATTGATAGCCCTCACTTATGATGTTGATCAAAGACGAAATCTTAGAATGCTCAAGTTATCCATATGAATGAGACCTCTCATTTATGTAAATAAACTTGTGCCTAATATTGAGTTGTATTTAATATCATGGCGATCCATAAGTATAATATGACATTAATTTGTTGGATTTTCTGATTTTAAAGTTTTCAACTTGTCATGATTTTGTAATTGAACCATTAAAGTACTACAAGTTACTAATTATTTTTTAAACAATTTAAAGAACACCAAATTATATATAATCAGCTAGTATAAAAATAAAATAAAATATACTTATTCAATTATTTTTTATTCAGTCTTTGTAATTATCTCATTTAAAGTCAATTCAATTAATATTTCTAAAATTGTCAATTAAATTTAAGATTTTCTTTTTCATAAGATTGATCATATGCAAAGGAACTAATTGTGGAAGACATTGGAGAATATATTTATAACCAAGAGTCTGGAAAATTGGCTCTATTTGAAAAATAAATTGTTTTGCTTCCAGTATCAACCAGGTATTTTGGTTAATGACCACATAAATGCTTTCAATAAAATTTTGGTCGATTTGTTAAATTTGGATGAAAAAGTGAAAGATGAGGATAAAGCCATATTGTTACTGAATTCTCTTCCTGATGAGTATGAACATTTGACTACCACTTTATTTTATGGGAAAGATAAAGTTACTTATGATGTTGTTTGTGTTACATTGATTAGTATTGAATGCAGAAAGAAGGATCAGAGGGTCCATAAGGAAATAGCAGAATCACTATCAATAAGGGAGGTTCTCAGAGTCGTATGCCTAGAAGGAAGTGTAAATCTCATGGGAGGAGTAAATCTCGTGGGAGACCTGCTAAAGATGAGTGCGCCTTTTTTCGTGAGAGAGGGCATTGGAAGAAAGATTGCCCTAAATTATAGCAGAAGAATAAAGGCAAAGCAAATTCCAATGCCAATATAGCCGATGATGATGGAAGTGAGTCAGATTTTTCTCTTGTTGGAACATCTTCGTCACATTATTTTTGTGAGTGAATTTTGGATTCTGGTTGTTCCTATCACATGTGTCCCAATAGGGAATGATTTTTTAATTTTGAAGAATTAGATGGTGGGGTTGTGTTTATGGAAAATGATAATACTTGTAAAACAACTGGAATAAGATCAATATAGTTGAAATGTCAAGATGGAACTATTAAGACCTTGACTGATGTTAGGTATGTTCCAAGCCTAAAGAAGAATCTGATTTCATTGGGTGCCTTAGAATCTAAAGGGTTCACTATCACTTTGAAAGATGGAACCTTAAAGATTAAATCAGGTGCACTGGTGGTGATGAAAGGAATAAGGAAAAATAACTTGTATTATTTACAAGGTAGTACAACTATTGGCACAGCAGCTGTTGTTTATGAGAAAGATGCAGGTTCAGATACAACTAGGTTATTGCATATGCGATTAGCACATGCAGGAGAAAAATCTTTGCAACAATTAGCTAAACGAGGTTTGTTAAAGGGTGCAAAGGTGTGTAAAACTTGAATTTTGTGAGCATTGCATTATGGGAAAACAGACTAAAGTGAAATTTGGCACTGCAATCCACTAGATTGAAGGTATTTTAGACTACATCCATACAGATGTACGGGGGGCCAAAAAAATGGCTTCGTTAGGTGGTATGCATTATTTTGTCACTTTTGTTGATGATTTTTCCAGAAGAGTTTGGGTGTATTCTATGAAGAATAAAAATGATGTGTGTGATATTTTCCTTAAATGGAAAAAATTAGTTGAAACTCAAACTATAAGAAAGATTAAATGACTCATATCAGATAATGGTGGTGAATACACGAGTGACCCATTTATGAAGGTATCTCAGGATGAAGGTATTGCTCGACACTTCATAGTTCGAGATACACCATTGAAGAATGGGGTGACAGAGCGCATGAATCAGACTTTGCTAGAGAAAGTTTGATGTATGTTGTCTAATGTTGGATTAGACAAAAGGTTTTGGGCTGAGGCTGTTAGATATGCGTGTCATCTTATCAATCATCTACCATCATCTGCAATAGGGGAAAAAACACCCTATGAGGTATAGTCTGGAAAGTCTGCTAGTGATTATGATTCTTTACATATATTTGGTACTATGGCTTATTATCATGTTAAAGAATCTAAGTTGGATCCAAGAGCCAAGAAAGTAATATTCTTGGGGATACGTGTAAGAGTCAAAGGATACCGTATTTGGTGTTTAAAGATGAAAAAAATGATTTTAAGCAGGGATGTGACTTTTGATGAACTTGCGATAATGAAGAAAACAATACATAAGGAGTCACGAGTTGAAGAGAAGACTAGTGGTACTCAACAACAGGTGGAGGTTGAGACAATTTTGGGAAACCCAGTGATAAATGAGACTACACAAGGTAACTCTCCAGTTACGGTGGGGAATAGTGTACAAGAAGAGGAGATTTCAATTCGAAAATCTTCACAGCAACAAGAATCAATTGTTTCTCAGAGGCCAAGACGAGAAATTTGAAAACCTGCTCAGTATACTGATATGGTGGCCTATGCACTTCCAGTTGTGGATGATAATGTTCATTACACTTTCAAAGAGGTAATGAGGAACTCTAAATCAGACAAGTGGAAAAGAGCGATAGATGAAGAAATGCAGTCTCTTCATCAAAATCAGATTTAGGAGCTAGCCTAGCTACCCAAGGGTAAGAAAGCAATTGGTTGCAAATGAGTTTATGTAAAGAAAGAAGGATTTCCAGATGCAAATAATGTTCGCTTCAAAGTTAGATTGGTAGCTAAGGGCTACGCACAGAAGGAAGACATTGATTATAATTAGGTATTTTCTCCAGTCGTTAAACATTCTTCCATTCGAATTTTGTTGGCTTTGGTAGCACAATTTGATCTTGAACTAGTCCAACTCGATGTAAAAACTGCATTTTTACATGGTGATTTGGAAGAGGAAATCTATATGACTCAGCCAGATGGATTTCAGGTTGTTGGAAAAGAAAATTAGGTATGTAAACTAGGCAAATCGCTGTATGGTTTAAAATAATCTCCAATATAGTGGTACAAACGATTTCATCAGTTTATGATGGGTCAGAAGTATATCAGAAATAAACATGATCATTGTGTTTATTTTTGCAGACTACAAAATGGATCTTTTATATATTTACTTTTGTATGTTGATGATATGTTGATAGCTTTAAAGAATAAAGAAGAAATCAACAAGCTGAAAATTTAGTTAAATCAAGAGTTTGAGATGAAAGATTTTGATGAAGTAAAGAAGATACTTTGCATGGAGATTCGCAGAGACAAAATGAGAGGAAGAGTTAGTTTGTCTCGGAAACAGTATTTGAAGAAGGTAGTACTGAGTTTTGACATGTCTGAGCAGTCAAAACCAGTAAGCACTCCTCTTGCTCCCCATTTCAAACTTAGTGCGACTTTATCTCCTAAATCAGATGAGGAACGTAAGTATATGTCACAAGTTCCTTATGCAAGTGCTGTTGGTAGTCTGATGTATGCAATGGTTTGTACTAGACCTGATATTTCACAAGTTGTTAGTATGGTGAGCAGGTATATGCATGATTCGGGTAAAGGACATTGGCAAACTGTGAAATGGATTTTGTGATATATTATGAATACGATTGCTGTTGGTATAATATTTGAGAAAAATAATACTATTGATCAACATGGTGTTGGATATGTGGATTTTGATTTTGTAGGTGATTTGGATAAACGTCGATCAACTACTGGATATGTTTTTACATTTACTAATGGTCCAGTGAGTTGGAGTTCTACCTCATAGTCTACCATTGCCTTTTCTACAACAAAAACAGAGTACATGGTAGCTTCAGAGGCTGTTAAGGAAGCTATTTAGTAGCAGGGTTTACTTAAAAATTTGGAAGTTGTTCAGAAGCACATTGTTGTGTTTTGTGATAGGCAGAGTGCTATTCATTTGGCAAAAAACTAAGTCTATCATGCACGAACAAAGCACATCGACGTTCGGTTTCATTTTATGCAGGATATTATTGATGGAAGCAAGATACTTCTTCAAAAGATTGCTACAACTGAAAATCTTGCAGATATATTGACAAAGATTGTGACAACAATCAAGTTCAAATATTGTTTGGATTTGATTAATATCTTGCAAGTTTGAATATTTTTTGAAGGCGTCGATGATGTGGAACTCCAAAAAATGTTGGTGACTGAAAAATTTGTTGAATTTATCGTCAAGGTGGAGATTTGTTATTTTTGGTCATACATTGGTAGAATAGTTCCACATTAGTATAAAAAGTTGTTTTGAATTTTTTGTATTATTTGTCCTATATTGGAGAGAAGTGTTTTTTGGACTTGAGGTTGAAGTTATATAAAGAGCTCAACTCTTCATATGTAAAACAGACCTCAAAGTTGTACTTTGTCAAGAAGTAGTGGATTAATCGCCGGCACCCGAGGACGTAGGTAATTCTATACCGAACCTTGTTAATTTCTTATCTTGTTCTTTTTACTGTTTTATTATTAGTTTATGCATTGCTTTAGTTTTTTATATATTCAATAGCAATAGTTATAGTATTTGTGTTTGGCACAAGTGGGGTACCCGACACAACACCTTAGATATATAAAAAAAATATTTTCTTATAAATTCTGTAGTTTAACTTTATATGTCGACTTGTATAAATTAGTTATGGGCACGTGCGTTGCATGTAGGGCATATTTTACATGTTACAAAAAATATTTAAAATTTTTTTGGATATGAAGGATTAAACATTTTGTAAATCTAACAATTTTGTTAATATAATAAGATGCAATTTTGTACTATTGATAATAATAATTTAAGCTATAAAATGAAATTCTACAATTTGTACAATTAATCATTATATATATTTGTAATTAATTGGATTTTTGTAAAGCTATCAAAAATTCTATGGATTAAACCTAGTTTACACATAACAATATCAATTTTTTAACCAAAATTTTAGCCACTACTGCATGCTTAATATCTTGAAAGTAATATTATCAATACAAATAATAACTTAGTCTTAAGAAAGAATAAAATTACCACAATAAGAAAAAAAAAATAGTCCTGTCATATTCTCATCCTTGGTTTGCACATTTCATTAATTTCTTGTGCAAAGTAGATATTTTTTCCTAAAGGTACAAAGTCCTTGTGTAAAGTTATTGCATAGCATTATCTTGAAGTTAGTTGTTTGAACTAAAATTTGAAATATTTGGTTTGTCATAAGATGTCTACTAAAAGTTGAATAAATATTTACAATAAACTCATAAGTATCCTTCAGAGGTAAATAAAAAAGAAAAAGAAAAAAAAGTTGAGATTGCAAACAATCCTAATATCAAGATCATGAATTACTGAATCAGAGTACTTTTACACTTCCCCAATATTGAGGAATGACGCACTCCATGGCAAAAACCAAGGAACCAAAGCACGGATGAAGTCATGTAAATTTTCCTAAAAAGAAAAGTCAACAGATCATTTCTATTTTGGAAAGGAGCATACGGATTGATTTTCTTTTAATTACATGTTTCCAAGTTCTTTGTATAAATAGGGGGTACAGAACTTGAAAACACATAAATAGCAACTCATTCTTTTCTATCTTTTATTCTTTATTTTCCTCTTCCTTCCTTTTGCTCTAGTTTTATCATGGTATTAGAGCAAATCAATCCTTGAGAGGCACAATTCTTGTTTGAGGATAATTCTGTAGGAACCCGAACCAAGAAAAGAAAAGAAAAGAAAGGAAATGGTTTAGGACAAGACCAAACCATCGACGGTTTGAGGAACCTCAGGAAAATCATCGATGGTTTCAGAAATCTCAGGAAAATCGTTGACGGTTTTCCCTGGGCTGAGCTTACTTAAGTGAGAAGTAAGTTTAAATTTTTATTACTCTCATATTTTTTCTCTCTCTCATTAGGGTTTTAGAGTCTCTCTGTCCCCTCTCACCCTCTAACTTGTCTCTCTCTCTCCAAAGCTCATCCGAAGTCCTCTCTCGCTTTTCGATCGTCTCTCTCTCTCTCCTTCTGATTTTCTAGTCCTCGTCCTCGGCCAGCTAAGAGGCTAGGGTTTTGTTCTCCAAAGATGTAGGCAGTTTTTCAAGAACTAGTAAAGGGATTAGATTATGTCAATTATTTTTGAAATGTGAACTGTTGGAATTGGTGTGATCCCAAAAGGGGGGTGAATTGAGTTTTATGTAGAGACCCGAACCCGTAAAAAAATAAGGAAAAGTATAAAAGGGGGATTTTGCAGGCTTCGTGGACGAAGCCAATGTTTTTGTAGATGAATGTCCTTCAGCGCTTCGTCACCGAAATTCAGAGTCTCGTCGACGAGGAGATCCTAACCGATGTGAAAAATATCAGGCTTGGGTTCGTTGATGAGGGAGGAGGTTCGGCGACGGACAACCTTCTATGTCTCGTCGACGAGGGACCAATTCGTCGACGAGTTTGACCGGGTAAAAAGGCCTATAAATATCATTTTTCATTGCTTAAGGGTTATGACACCCAAAACTCTCTCTCTCTCTCTCTCTCTCTCTAAAACCAACAAGTTCACTCACTCTCTCTCTATCTCTCTCTCTCTACCATTCTTTGCCGTTCATCACTCGTTTCGACGATTGAAAGTTATTGCGAGGATCAAGAGCTAGGATCTACAGTTCTAGTGGATTAGATATTCGATTTGGTGAAAAGGTCGGAATTTGGTTTTTGAGCGTTTGATTTCTGTTTTGAAATCAGGTAAGGGGATTATGTTTAATGCAGTGTTTAATCGTTTTTGACCAGTGGATATGTTTATGGTATGAGTATGTTTATGTTTTCAGTTATTCTTTTGAAAACCAACAGTTCAAAGGGTTTGTTTACAAACCTAAAATATATTATATGATATTTTGAATAGAAATGAATGGTGGAAAGTTCGGTTTGATCTTACAAACCATTTGTATGGAGTTTTATTACTTGTCTACAGGCTACATATTAAATAAAGAAAATTGTGTGGTAGGTGTATGTTGTTTTGTGAGCTATGGAAATACCAGAGAGGGTATGTTGTGTAATACTGAACTGTTTGCGAAAATACTGGAATTGTTTTTAGAAATGCAGGAACTTATGAGAGGGCCAAGGTTGAGTTTGTATTAAATGATCAAGGCCAGGTTTTATAAATAGCAGAGTTTATTGTGAGGCTGAAGTTTGTATTAAACGACCGAGTTGTAACAGAGGGGCCGAGGCCCAAGATTGTATTAAATGGCTAAGGCTGGAGTTTATTTCGAAAAACTAGTTTTAAAGTACAATTTTAATTACTTAAATTGCACGATATACTTTAGTAAACTTGTGAACCCAGTGTTGCGAGCGTGGTACCATTGCTAGAGAGAGTTTCACCAATTGACCGCATGCGCCCACATTTACGAGCGTGTGGTGTTGGGTGGTCCTAGCCGATTGACCTAGACCCAATCAGACCCGTAAGCGAGCTTGCGAAAGCCTGCTGACGTATATAGCAGGGAGTTGAATTGGCTTGGGTTGATCCCTCGGGTTTTTGTCCAGCCTTTGGGCTGCATAACCCTGACCACGAGGGTTTATACATGACAAGTAGTTCTAGGGCGTATCTTTTATGCATATCTGTATATTTATGTAATAATGTAAATGTTTTCTAGTATTGTTATATGTTATAAGAAATGAGAAATGAGAAATGAGTATACATACTATGTTTAGTGAGAGAAAGAGGAATGATTCTAGTATACATTGAAAAACATGCTGCCACACACTGTTATTAACTTAATCTTCCTTACTGAGAGGTGTCTCACCCCGTTGTACAACATATCTTTTCTGGGAATCTAAGAGATTGAGTTTAGCAGGATCCAGGGGGTGGAGACTAGTGTAGTCATTTTTGTGAGTGTCTTCAAGAACTCAGATATGAGTATTTATTGTAGTATGCCTTTGGGCTTGTATTTATGGTCATGTGGACCGAGTTTGTGAACTTTTTAGATTGAGATGTAATATGAGTACGGGAAGACCTGGATGTATGTTGATATTTAGAATTTGGTAATAGATTGTGAAAAATATTTTATTTATTCCGCTGCATATTTTATATGCTGAGATGATATCAGGTACATAGACGTCACTAAAGTAGCACCTGGGCCCACGTGTTGGGTTGGGGCGCTACAGGTGGTATTAGAGCCTAGGTTTGCTAGGTTCCGCAGACTTTGATGGTTAGTGTTAATTACCAGAGTATAGGTTGAGATAAGTTAAGAATGAGAAATGGTAAGATAGGTCGAGTTTTAGTCTAGAGGTTTGGAAACAAAATTCTGTCAACGGTCTTCTATGCTTTTCCTGGAATGACGATTTTAGCAAAACCATGGTAAATCCATTGATGGTTTTGGTTCTAGGTTGAAGGACTGGACTTGAAAAGTATGTACGTCGTGTTATCATATGTCTAGGGTTGGATATTTTGGAAGTCTTGTAGTTGAAATGTACATGTGGGTTATTTAAACTGCAAACTTATGTGTTCTATCTGTTAGTCATTCTATATTTGTTTTCACCATGATAAATGTGGAATTTCTAAATCAGGTCATATCCTATCTTCAGGATGGATTCTAGAGGAAAGGGAGTCATGGGAGGGAACAATCACGTGGATACTTCCAGTAGTGATGATGTTGAGGCCTTGTTCATACTGCGTAGTAGGGCATGGCAGGCCAAGAGGGAGTCTCGAAGAGATTCTAGGGAACGGAGTTAGCCAATGGCTGATAGAGGTTGCACATTCTAGCAGTTCTTGCGGACGAATCTGCCAGCATTCTTAGGAGGACTAAACCCGATTGCGGTGGAAGATTGGGTCTAGGAGATGGAGGAGCTTTTGGAAGTGTTGGAGTGTACGGAGGAACAGAAGGTACATTTTGCTGCCTTCAAACTGGTGGGGGAGACAAAGAGATGGTGGCGATTGACAAAGCTAGTAAAGGAGCAGCGTCCGGGGTATGTATCAGTTACCTAGAGTCGATTTAGGGAGGTCTTCTTGAGTAGATACTTCCCCGTTGCCACCAGAGACGTAAAGGTGGAGGAGTTCCTATGTTTGACACAGGGATCTATGACCGTACGGTAGTATGCGGCCAGATTTGTGGAGCTATCCTGATTTGCTCCACATATGGTCCCAGATGAGCTGAAGAAGGATCGAATGTTTGAGAGAGGACTGAGACACTCCATACATGAGCAGGTGGCGGCGTTGATGGTCTAGGGCTTTACAAAGCTGGTGGACCAAGCCATGGCAGCTGAAGCTAGTATATAGGAAGGGGAGAAAGAGGCAAATTAGAAGAAAAGGTCTCTATCTCAGAGTTATTAGTCCAACATTGGCTAGAACTCCAGGAAGTGGCCTAGGAGTTTGTTGGGCCAGCGACAGGTGTCAGGACCGCGAGCCACTCAGGGAAATTCTTAGCGCCTTGCCTGTCCTAAATGCAACAAGATGCATACAGGCCAGTGTAGGGCTAGTTTTTTGGGTTGCTACCGTTGTGGTAGTACGGAACACCAGATATGGGATTGTTGCGCTGTACATGAACCACACACCTTCGTAGTAGCAGTATGGAGGAAGTAGTTAGGTGAATAGAGGAGGTCACCAATGGGGCATCGCGCATGCGTGGGTGTACTCATTGACACTGGGTGATGCAGAGAACGCCGACAATGTGGTGACAGGTATGATTTCATTTATGTCACATAATGCTATTGTACTATTTGACTCAGGGGCTACCCACTCATTTGTATCCTGGAGATTTGCTAGAGTATGTGGAATTGAGACCTAGTTGTTAGGGGTCAAGTTATGAGTGGCTACACCGACAGGGTCAGTTATTGTGTGTAGTAAGGTGGTTAAAGACCATCTGATAGAGATTCAGGGGAGCAAGTTGTTTGCCAGTCTCATTGTTTTGGAGATGCAGGGATTCAATATTATTGTAGGGATGGATAGGTTAGCATCTAGCTATGTGAGCATAGAGTGCCGAAAGAAGGAGGTAGTGTTAAACCTCCGGGGGAGGAAGAGTTTAAATTTGTAGGGTTGTGTGTGCACTCTGCACCACAAATCCTCTCAGTGGTGCAGGCAAGGATGTTACTTCTGGATGGCTGCCAAGGGTATCTGGTGTGTGTGAAAGCAATACCAAAGACTAAAGCTAGCGGATATTCTAGTAATTCTTTCCCAAGGACTTACCAGGGTTGCCTCTAGATTGGGAGGTGGAGTTCGCTATTGAGTTAGCACCAGGGACGACACCAATCTCCAAGGCACCGTATAGAATGGCTCCAGCAGAGCTAAGGGAGTTAAAGGGGCAACTGTAGGAACTTCTAGATAACAGCTTCATTAGACCGAGCATATCACCCTAGGGAGCACTGGTGTTGTTCGTGAAGAAGAAGGATAGGTCGATGAGGATGTGCATTGACTACAGAGAGATAAACAAGGTAACTATAAAGAACAAATACACGTTACCATGTATTGATAACCTGTTTGACCAACTGAAGGGAACTTGGATTTTATCTAAGATCGATCTGCGATCCGGGTATCACCAACTGAAGGTGAAGTCAAATGACGTATCGAAGATGACCTTTCGAACCCGGTATGGCCATTATGAATTTTGGTTATGCTATTTGGTTTGACGAATGCCCCAGCAACATTCATGGACCTGATGAACTGGGTATTCCATGAGTACTTGGATCAGTTCGTGGTAGTATTTATAGATGACATCTTGATCTATTCAAGGAGTCTTGCAGAGCACAAAACTCTTTTGAGGCTAGTACTTCAGGTACTTAGAGAGAAGAAGTTGTTTGCTAAATTTAGGAAATGCGAATTCTGGCTTGAGCAGGTTGCATTTTTTGGACATGTAGTATCCAAAGAAGGAGTATTAGTAGACCTGAGCAAAGTAGAGGTAGAGTAAACTGGGCGAGATCGAAGAACGTTCACGAGGTCAGAAGTTTCTTAGGTCTGGCAGGGTACTACCGTCGTTTTATTGAGAGCTTTTCTAGGTTGTCAGGTCTGTTGACACAACTTACGAAAACGAATAGTAAGTTTGACTGGACTTGTGATGGTGAGCAGAGCTTTCAGGAGTTGAAACAACGTCTAGTCATGACCCCAGTGTTGATGGAATGGTAGCTACGTGATTTATAGCTACGCATCCCAAAAAGGACTCAGGTGTGTTTTGATGCAGCAAGGTAAAGTTATTGCTTATGCTTCTTGCCAGCTCAAGGAGTACGTGAAGAACTACCCTACGCATGACTTAGAATTGACAGTAGTGGTGTTTGCACTAAAGATCTAGTGGCACTACGTTTACGGTGAAAAGTGTGAGATCTTTATTGACCATAAGAGCCTCAAATACTTCTTCACCTAGAAGGAACTGAATATGTGGCAACGTAGATGGCTCGAGCTGATTAAGGATTACAATTGCACCATTAGTTACCACCTAGGAAAAGCTAATGTGGTGGCTGATGCTTTGAGCCGAAAGTCAGTGAGCGTGTCGGTTTCAATAGTTGTCCTACAACATCAAATTGTGATGGATCTAGAGAGGTTGGGGGTAGAGTTGGTGGATGAAGATCCACAGGCATTATTTGCCATTTTAGTTGTTCAGCCAACCTTGTGAGAGAGAATCAAGACAGCTCAGAGGGAAGACGCGGAGCTGGTAGAAGTCATGGAAGGAGTGCATAATGGATTGAAGCCAGATTTCAATGTCTTTGCTGATGGGATGTTGAGATTCGATACCCAGATTTGTGTACCGAATGACGCTGATATTAAACGGGTCATTCTAGAGGAGGCTCACCGCTCTCTCTATACTGTGCATCTAGGGAGTACGAAAATGTATAGGGATTTGTAGGAGTCGTTTTGGTGGAGTAATATGAAGAGGGAAATTGCTAGATTTGTGGAGCAATGCCTAACGTGTCAACATGTTAAGGCAGAACACCAGAGGCCAGTAGGACCATTATAGCCACTTGACATTCCTAAGTGGAAGTGAGAGCACATCTTGATGGATTTTGCATCGGGGTTACTTGCAGTGCTGCATGGGTAGAATGCCATCTGGGTTATAGTGGATCGGTTGACGAAGACTACACACTTCATTCCTATTAGAGTTAGCTATTCCATGAATAGACTGGCAGAGTTATATATGCAGAAGATAGTGCGGCTCCATGGCGTCCCTGTTTCTATAGTTTCAGACCGAGACCCACGATTTACCTCTTGATTCTGGAAGGGTTTGTAGGATGCCTTGGGATTGCAGCTCACTTTCAGAACCTCGTTTCACCCGCAGACGGATGGACAATCAGAGAGGACCATTTAGACCTTGGAAGACATGTTGCGGGCGTGTGTGCTAGACTTTGGGGACAGTTGGATTCGGTATCTACTGCTCGTAGAGTTTGCATATAATAACAGCTATTAGACTAGTATAGAGATGACACCATATAAAGCATTGTATGGTCATCGGTGTCGATCTTCGTTTTATTGGGATGAGGTAGGAGAGCGGCAGGTGTTGGGATCGAAACTGATCTAGCAGGCCTCCACAAAGGTCGAGCTTATCAGAGAAAGAGTTATAGCAGCTCAGAGTCGGCAGGAGAGTTATGCGGATACTCGCCAATGAGAGTTAGAGTTTAAGATCAGGGATAAGATATTCCTGAAGATTGCCCCGATGAAAGGGGTGATGAGGTTTGGTAAGAAAGGTAAGTTGAGCCCTCGGTACATCGAGCCATTTGAGACCCTAGAGAGGATTGGTCTAGTTTCTTACCAGGTGGCGTTGCCCCTAGCACTATCCAAAGTTCATGACGTGTTTCACGTATCTGCTGAGGAAGTATGTGCTCGACCCTTCGCACGTGCTCAGTTATGAACCTCTAGAGATCGGAGACGCATTATCATATGAGGAGGTACCGGTTCAGATTTTGGACCAGAACGTACAACAGTTGCGTACTAAGGAGATACCTTTAGTGAAAGTATTGTGGCGGAACCACACAGTAGAGGAGGCTTCTTAGGAGTTAGAGGTTGAGATAAGCCAGAAGTACCCACAGCTCTTCGGAGAGGGTTAGCTCCAATAAGGTAAGGAAGTTGTGTAGTTATTAGTTATTTTCATGTATTTGAGAGAGAGGATAGTATAAGAGTGTGATGTAATGAGACTTTATGTTGTATCCACAATATTCCTCCACCATAAGCGAGGGTATGTAATAAACTTAGGCTTGAGCCACTTTGTGGGTGGCTGCCGACTTTTTCTAGAGAGGTAAGTTGTAAGTTAAAGTACATTTGGTATCAGTTAGCAAATTTTGAGGACGAAATTCTTATAAGGAGGAGAGATTGTAGAGACCCAAACCCGTAAAAAAAATAAGGAAAAGTATAAAAAGGGGATTTTGCAGGCTTCGTCGACGAAAGCCAATGTTCTCGTCGACGAAGAGATCCCGACCAACATGAAAAATATTAGGCTTGGGTTCGTCAACGATTTGGTGCTGAACAGCCGTCTGTGTCTCATCGATGAGGGACCAATTTGTCGACTAGTTTGACTGGGTCAAAAGGCCTAAAAATATCATTTTTCATTGCTTAAGGGTTAAGAACCCCAAAACTCTCTCTCTCTCTCTCTCTCTCTCTCTCTCTCTCTCTCTCTCACCTACGAGTTCACTTTCTCTCTCTATACCGTTCTTCACCGTTCATTGCCCGTTTCGACAATCGAAAGTTACTACGATAATTAGGGAGCTAGTATCTATAGTTCTAGCGGATTAGATTTTTGATTTGGTGAAAAGGGTTGGGATTTGGTTTTCTAGTGTTCGGTTTCTATTTCGAAATCAGGTAAGGGGATTATGTTTAATGCAGTGTTTTATTGTTTTTGACTAGTGGATATGTTTATGGTATGAGTATGTTTATGTTTTCAGTTATTATTTTGAAAACCAACTATTCAAAGGGCTTGTTTACAAACCTAGGATATACTATATGATATTTTGAGTAGAAATGGATGGTGGAAAGTTCGATTTGATCTTACAAACCATTTTTATGGAGTTTTATTGCTTGCCTACATGCTATATATTAAATAAAGAAAATTGTGTGGCAGGAGTATATTGTTTTGTGAGCTATGGAAATACCAGAGAGGGTATGTTGTGTAATACTAAACTATTTGAGAAAATACTAAAATTGTTTTTAGAAATGCAGGAACTTATGAGAGGGTCGAGGTCGAGTTTGTATTAAATGACCGAGGCTGGGTTTTATAAATAAGAGAGTTTATTGTGAGGCTAGAGTTTGTATTAAATGACGGAGTTGTGACAAAGGGGTCGAGGCTCGAGATTGTATTAAACGGCCAAGGCCAGAGTTTATTTTGAGAAACGAGTTTTAAAGTACAATTTTAATTACTTAAATTGCTTGATATGCTTTAGGAAACCTATGAGCCCAGTGTTACGAGCGCGGTACGATTGCTTGAGAGAGTTTCACCAGTTGACCGCGTGTGCCCACATCTACGAGCATGTAGTGTTGGGTGGTCCTAGCCGATTGACCTAGACGCAATCGAACCCGTAAGCGAGCTTGCGAAAGCCTGCTGGCATATATAGCAGGGAGTTGACTTGGCTTGGGTTGATCCCTCGGGTTTTTGTCCAGCCTTTAGGCCGCACAACCTTGACCACGGGGGTTTATACATGGTGAGTTGTTCCAAGGTGTATCTTTTATGCATATCTGTATATACATGGTGAGTTGTTCCAGGGTGTATCTTTTATGCATATCTGTATATTTATGTAATAATGTAAATGTTTTCCAGTATTGATATATGTTATGAGAAATGAGAAATGAGAAATGAGAAATGAGTATACATACTATGTTCAGTAAGAGAAAGAGGTATGATTCTAGTATACACTGAAAAGCATGCTGCCACACACTGTTATTAACTTAAGCTTCCTTACTGAGAGGTATCTCACCCCGTTGTGCAACATATATTTTCAAGAAATCTCAAAGATTGAGTTTAGCGGGATCCAGGGGGTGGAGACTAGTGTAGTTATTTTTGTGAGTGTCTTCAAGAACTCATATATGAGTAGTTATTGTAGTATGCCTTCGGGCTTGTATTTATGGTCGTGTGGACCGAGTTTGTGAACTTTTTAGATTGAGATGTAATATGAGAACGGAAAGACCTGGATGTATGTTGATATTTAGACTCTGGTAATAGATTGTGGAAAATGTTTTATTTATTCCACTGCATATTTTATATGTTGAGATGGTATCAAGTACATAGATGTTACTAAAGTAGCACCTGGGCCCATGTGTTGGGTCGGGGAACTACATTTTAAAACTTTTTCTCTAATTTAAACAGTTACGCCAATTCACCACATCTTATATCCCATTCGAAATAAAACATGTATGTAAAGTAAGTGAGCAATGTGTGCATACATACACGTGTATTGCATATCTCATTTAAATTAATTCTGTGTGCATGCAAGATGGTTATAACAAAACATGAACAAATATACACATGCTGAAATTAAAGTGTAGAAAGTAAATGAGATACGGAGAGAGTGACATACGATATTTGCTATCGAGGTTCAGCCAAACCAGCCTATGTCCCCGCCTTAGGCATACCCCCAAGGATTACACTAAACCTGCTCACTTAAATGGGCGGAGTAGAAGCCATTTACATCCTCTCCTTATAGGGCGAGGAAAGCTCTAGCTCAATTACAAGACTGAGCTCAACTTCTCTCACTTACGGGAGGCTAAGACTCCCTAGTTCAAATTTCGAGCTGAGCTCAACTGTATCATTTACGGGGCCGAGACTCCCCAGTTCAATTAATGGGTTGAACCCAATCGGTATATTAAAATTATTTTTGTACAAAATAATGCTTCTGAAAATACAAGAAGGGATGTACGCATTTAAGCTCCAACAAATGCACTCTAATATGATATGAGTTATGCTCAGTAGAGTAAGGGTGCTTTTCTAAAAATGATTTTGCACAAAACAAAAAATACAAACATTTGATATTTAGTGTGCAAATCAAAGCAAGGATCTATTTTCTCCAATATAATATTTACCATGGAAATATATGGAGAAATATCAAAGCAAACTCCCAAAATGATTTTCAAAGTGAAAAGGAAATGAGAGAGTTAATGCCTTGAATGAAAAATAAAATGCCTATAGAAATTTCTCTCTTGTAAAAATGATTTACAAATAAATGAAAGAGAGTTTTAGAAAGTAAAAGATTTGCCCCAAGAAAAGAGTTTTGTAATAAAAACGTGTTTTGGGAGAACTTTGATTAGGATAAAATTAGAGAGAAAAGTTGGCTAATCAAAGTTGCTAATCTAAGTTATGAAAGGGGTATTTATAAATTTTCTCAAAAATATGACTGTTGGGGACCTATTGGGAATTTTGGAAATGTTTTAATTGAGTTTTAACCCTAATTACTCTCGTAAAAAAATGGTAGCCCGAGAGGTTTGGTCGCCTAGTCCTTAGGGATGGTCACCCGAACAGACACAGATAGAAAAGTTATTTTTCCAAGTTCGGGTGCCCGAGGGAAAGTTCAGGTGGCTGGGCCAAGGTGATTTTCTAAACGCTCGAGGTTCAGTCGCCCGGTGAACAGTTCGGTCTGCCAAACTTCATAATTCGGTCGCCCAGGGTGATTTTGAAATACACGTTCGAGTGCTTGGGGATAGTGAAAAAAAGTGACTTTAGAAGTTCGGTCGCCCGGTGACGTTTAGTTCAAAACTAGGGCGGTCGCCCGAGCCTTAGTCAACGAATTGACCTCCAACTAGTTCGGTCGCCCAAACTATTTTAACTTTCTAAGTTCGGTCGCCCGAAGCTCAATTTTTGACGTTCAATCATCTAAACCTTTTGTATGATTTTGGCTTTTATGAAAAGATTTGTCTTCCAAAATTTTAGGTCTCCTAAGGTCAATCTATGGCCAATTGAGTTAACCCAAAAAATCCGACGTCGATTGACCGAAGATGAACCCTAAGGTCAGTTTACCGTTATATGGTTCCCTATAGTCAATCTATGGTCTACTATGAGCAAATAACCATGTCATATAGATGCATGCACTATAACAGACAAAATAATAAAAAAAAATAAATGCAATACAAATGAAACATGTCTTCTACTTCTCCTTTGCTCTTTGACATCATGGAATGTGCCAGTTTTGAGCTTTTAAGTCTTGTGTTGGCTTCTATGTTCCCTTGATCTTATGTGTGACCTAAATTATACTTGTTTAGCACTTAAAAACACACATAAGAGACACTTGTGTTTGTCAGAATCAAAACAAAGATCGGACTCAAAAAGCCAACATGAACCGATTAAACTGAAGTATACAAATACATGTATACTAGGTATGATTTTCTGATTGAATCAGGCATATGAAAATGAGGATTTTGGTATTTTATACGTATTTGGGGGGAAAACTAAAGTGAGTAGGGTGATCATCTCTTTTTCCTAAAAAACCTATGTGTTGAAATGTGTTGAACTAAACCTTAGAGATGATCATACCTTTATTTTCAGCAAAATATATTTTTCTTGAGTAGTTTATTATATTATGATATATCACTCAAATCGTGTGGCATGAGAATGTTTATGGTTATTGCGTAATTAAACCTGATGGTTTATGGTATTATACAGAATTATGAAATGACGATTTTTTTTATATCGAGCTATGATATGACATGTTTTATACAGAATTATGAATATGCTAGTTTTATACCGAGTTATGAATATGACGATTTTATACCGAGTTATGAATATGATGGTTTTATACCAAGTTATGATATGACAGGTTTTATACAGATTTACGAACATGACAGTTAATTTGATTTATAAAAATGAGATTGTGTTACAGTTTTTACTATGTAAATTATATATATGATTTACGAACCCTGAGGGACTAGCTCTTATGGAAGCTCAATACCGTAGCTAGTATGATATGTTAGTGCAACCACATTGTAGTGGAAGTGTAGGCTATGGGATAGTCGATTTGGCCACGAAGAGTTGTTGTTACCCTCTGGAGTCCGGACCAAGCTAGGTAGGCAAATCAGACTTACAGACGTACATGTATGACTTAGCCTGGTGGTGGGCCATCCATGGCTAAGTCCAGTCTTTAGATCGCACAACCCGATCATGGGGGTTATTCATGATGTTTATGATGACCCAATAAGCAAGGTTCTCTAATCATATATGTAATTTATGAAAAATGGGCTATAATGAGCTGAAAGTATGTTATCAGGGAAATTATGTAGTTTCAGTTATATAGGTGTGATTATAGTCTTTAAATGCTTTTTCACCTACAGTTAAATATATGAATGTAGTATAATCACACTAACACTCATGTTAGCCACACACTATTGATAATCTAATCCATCTTACTACAAAGTGTCTCACCCCAATATCCAATCTATTTTTCAGGACCTACAGGGAATTGAGCCTAGTGGGCTACGGGGCTGGGTTTAGATTTTGTAGTATTGTAAGTGTAAGTGAGACACTTGTTTATCACGTTTTTGTTTATTTTGGGATGTAATATATAACGTGGAGATCAATATGTGTAGCTGAGATGGTTTAGAACTCTGGTAATGTGTTTGAAGTTTAATTATCTTCCATTGCATGTTTTATATGGAGTTATGGACAGGAACACTCAAGACCCTTTTCGGGTTCGAATCGTTATAATTATGGTATCAGAGATATATGTATGGGAAATAGTATTCTGGGCCCCATAGGGTTCGGGGCGCTACAAATTCTCCTCAAGTTCTATCCCTTTGTCTTTGAATACCGCAAAGCGGAGCTTGTTTTTTTTCATCTTCTCTCACATCAACGTTACTGTCAAACATTGAGTGTGAATTTTAATTTTCAAAATTTCACTGCTCTTGATTGTGAGATTATTCTGATGTTATTTCTTTGTCGCTTGGTTCGATCAACTTGTTCAATTTGATTTCTATTTTCATTGGGCATTCTGTCAAACATTTGAGGTGCACAACCTACACATTCTCTTTTTGTTCTAAGATTGAAGAAGATCAGATTTGGGCTATTTTCTTAGGCTTCACACTATTATGTTTTCAAGGCAAATTGCACAGGCCCAATCTAAAGCAATTTTTCTTTTGGCCGCATTCTCTTTCTCTTCATAGATTCTAATTTGAAGCCTAGACCCACACCCTTAACTAGACCTGTCTCACAGACCCAAGCCACACCCTAGATTCGACTAGCACCCAGGCTGACCTGCGCCCCTGTTCAAACCACACCCTAGTCCGGTCTGACTCGGTATGTATGATGATCCCAATCATCATTTATGCCTCAAACAATCAGATCAACCTAGCATGCTTTTAGTTTCTCCACCACTCACGAAGAACAATTGTTCCACATGGAGCCACGCGATGATTCTCGCACTTCAAGCAAAGAACAAAATCTGCTTCATTGATGGCACACTACCTCCACCATCTTTCGAATCCTCCGAATACTCACAATGGAGACGATGCAACGTATGGTAATTTCTTGGCTTCTCAATTTAGTTTCGAAAGAGATTTCTAATGGTGTGATCTATTGTGAAACTGGCCCTATAATATGAGACAATTTGAAAGATCAATACTTCCAATTGAATGGCCCCCGCCTATACAAGATTAAACAAGATATTTCTAATCATGTTCCAGGATCTTTATTTGTAATGCCCCGACCCTATAAGTGGGCCTAGAGTGCTACTATACATACATAACATGCATATCTCTGATACCACACATATACTATCCGCTCAAATAAGGGAAAACGAGTGTTTCATACTGAACTTCACATTTATACACAGCGGAAAACATAAACATACATCCTCTAATAAAACTTACCAGAGTTTCTAACTGCTTCCTCACATACATCCATACATACTAAAAACATAACCTGCTATTACAACCCAAAAAGATAAGCTGGCCAAAGCCCAGTACATATACAAGAGCTTACATAGACTAACAATGACACTATGCTCTGAATCCCTCTAGAATGTTAGAACCGATTTCCTGTAGGACCTGAAATAAGATTTGTATATTAGGGTGAGACGCTTCTCAGTAAGGTAGATCATATTACATCAGCGTGTGACCATATGAGTTTATTCCAGTAGAAACCAATTACACATTTAAATCATTCACAAACCTGTAATATAGAAGATATCTATATAATTCCTGCATACGATAATTCGACTCATTACAAGCGAAAGTCCCCGAGGTTGGGGTAGGGTACAGGCCCATACATTGTACAATCCCTCGGCTCGGTACTCAAAGCTATAACTTTACCCATTTTATTTTTAAATCATGTATATGTATAATGAACTCATCTCAACTTTGAAACATTATAACTACACCATTTACTTCCCCCATGGCATGGGTTGCGCGTTTACAATGCTCTGATCTAGACCTGGGGTCACCAGACTAGTCATGCTACTTTCTCCAGTCCAAGTTGGCCCACACCACCCTGATCCATGATCAACTAGTGGCCCTTCTTACCAAGTCGACTAGTATGATACCCATACTTAAGAATAACGTGTGGTTGCATTGTACCTTTCATACAAGCAACGGTACCGTGCTTTCCTGGTAACAAGCTTTCTTAAGCGGTTCATATATCATATATACAATTTATAATGAAAGCACAATAACCTGTTTTCATTCATAAAGCCTTTAATCAGTTCCAGTATTTTTCACATTTCATTCATTCTTTCATCCATTGGTATAAACTAGCATACACAACTTTTGGTTTAGCCTTGGTATATACATAGCTCTGTATTTAACTGTCATCTCTTCCCACATTTCCTGATAAGCATTTTGGAACTCCAGTTCCCATATCTCATAATCATATTTCTCAGTTCAGTATATTTCCATTTAACATCTCATGTCACACTCATTTGGTTTAAAAAGCAATAATTATAGTAAGTGGTACAGAATATATCATTTAAATTGAAAACAAGGGTTTCAAGCACCTCCTACTTTAGGTTTAACACAAAGAAATGAGTTTTTAGGAAAAATGGAGGCTATACCCCAAAACCCTAGTTTTTACCAAAATCGTAAAATCGAAAAAATCGGTAATTCTAATTGGTAAAATTTTTCAAATAAGTAGTCATATCGTACATATAAACATAAATTACAATTCTATTGGTTTAGATTTCCAAAATAGCTGATGTAAAAAAATCCACTTACCTATTTCTTGAAAAATCACCTAAGACGCTTTTCCTTGAGATTAAGAATTTAATCTGCTTGACTTGTAGATATTCACTCCCTGATCCTCGTGGTAACTTCCGATCGTTGAAACGGCCAACGAACGACAGAGGATCGAAGAGAGAGAGACGTTGGGCTTGGGTTCTAGAGAGAGAAAGAGAGGAATTAAGTTTCTTAATAAAGAAGCAAACAAAACTTCTATTTATAGACCCTTGACCTGGTCAAATTCTTCGACGAATTGGCGCTTTCGTCGATGAGCCACTCAAGGCCATTCATTGACGAAGGAAGGACCTCATCGACAAACCCTAAGCTTGATATTTTTTGGACGTTTTGGATCTCTTCATCGACAAAGCTCTAAATTTTGTCGATGAACCTCAAAAGGGCCTTCGTCAATGAGAACATGGAGTTTGTTGACAAAGCCTGCTAAAAACTCATCTTTTTTCTTTTCTTATTTAATTTTCCTTATTTTCCTAGTTCGGGTCTCTACATTATTAGTTAGTGGATACTTTGCCAAATTGAAGAGTTATTGGGATGAATTATGCACAATTCAAGGAATGTATACCTACACCTGTAGCACACGCAAGGAGACTCTCACATAACAAGAACTAGATCATGTCTTGAAGTTTTTGATGCGGCTCAACGATTCCTACATTGCAATACTTATGATTGATCCACTTCCCACTCTCAACCAAACCTATGCCCTTGTGCTTCAAGAAGAATGCCATCGCAACATTTTGTCTACACCATCCATAGAAGGCATTGCTCTAGCCACCACCAACTATCAGCCACAAAAGGAAGGATGCCCCAGTCCACCTAGGAAGTCTCTCAAATGTACTCACTGTGGCAAAGAGGGTCATATTGTAGATCGATACTACTGTATCCATGGCTTCCTACAAGGTCTCATAACTCTAAATCCAATCAGGGTCCCAAGCATAGTGCTCATCAGGCTTCTTCAAATCCATCTACCAGCAATCTTCCTTTCACCCCTGAACAATGTCAGCAGCTTTTGGCCATTCTCAACAACTTCGCTCCCCTTCAAGCCATGGCACACCAAGTAGGGTAGTGTCAAATCTTCATTGTCAGGTAAATCCTATAATGATCTCTTATGGATTTTTGACAATGGCACAACTGATCATATAGTTTGCTCACCCACTGCTCTCACCTAATATTTCCCAGTATATGGTCGTACTATTCAATTACTGGAATGGATCTCATGCCACCGTCACTCATATTGTATCAGTTCACTTATCTTCCAATCTTATTTTAGATAATGTCCTTTGCATCCCGACTTTTCATTTCAACTTAATTTCTATTCGTAAATTATGCAAAATCCATTATTGTCTCATTATTTTTTCTTCTGATTTTTGTTTCATTCAGGACCTACGCTTAATGAAGATGATTGGGATGGGAATTGAGCAGGACAACTTATACCACTTCACCAACAACAGGAATGCTTATTGTCAGGTGGCTATAGCCACATCCACTTCCTAATTTTGGCACCTTCATTTTGAGTCATTCGGTCAAATAAAAATCTATCTTTTCTTTCCAATAAATTCCCAAAAATTTATAGGTCCAATTCGAATTCATGTTTAATTTGTCCATTGGCCAAATAGGCTCATGCACCTTTCCCATCTGGTCCCTTCCACTACTAGTGCACACTATTTTCTCACCATTGCTAATGACTATACCTGTTGTACCTGAGTTTACTTAATGCGCCACAAATGTGACACCCGCTCTCTCTTTCAATTCTTCATCCACCTTATCGAAAATCAATTCTCCAGCACCATAAAAATCATCCAAAGTGATAAGGGGCCCAAGTTTGACATACCCTCATTCTATGCTCCCAAAGGCATTATACATCAAACCAGTTGCATCAACACTCCCTAAAAAATTGGAGTAGTTGAATGCAAGCATCATCACCTTCTTAATGTTGCCCATGCATTAATTTTTCAAGCTCATATGCCTAAACATTTTTGGGGAAATGTCATTCTTACCGCAACTTATCTCATTAACCGAGCCCCTTCTCCTCTTTTAGTTGGTTTGTCTCCTTATGAAAGATTGCATAATGTAAAACCTGCATATATCCATATGTGAGTCTTTGGATGCTTATGTTTTGCTTCCCCTTACTCGTAAAACCCATCTAAGTTCGATCCAAAAGTAACTTGATGTGCTTTTCTTGGTTATCCATATTGTCAAAAGGACTATCGACTTTATAACCTTACAACACATAAAATCTTTGTGTTTTAAGATGTTCTCTTTCTTGAAGATTCCTTCCCCTTTGCATCATCTACTCCCAAACCCATGGAATCCTTCCTAACTTGTCATATTCCTTCTCTTGACAACATCACTGAAATTCTCCTTTCGTCACCATATTCACCACCTACCTCTCCTCCATCCTCATTGAATCCTTTAAGCTCTTCTCCATCACCTCGATGATCCAGTCGTCCTATTCAGCCATCGACATACTTGCGAGATTTTTATATGGAACATGTTTTGCCATCTCGGCCCACTCAATCGTATGACTCTACAATGAACCATTTGTTAGGTAACCTTATTCTCTTACTGATTTTCTCTCTTATTTGCGCTTATCTCCCTTTCACCGTGCTTTCACCACAACCCTCTCTCTTGTCAAAGAACCACAGTCATTTTTTCAAGACATGACATATCTCAACTTTCGTACTGCCGTGCGTGCTGAAATTGATGCTCTCGAGTTCAACAACACTTGGCACCTTACTCCTTTTCCTCCTGGTAAGAAACATATTGGCTGCAAATGGGTATACAAGATTAAATACAACCATGATGGATCCATTGAATGATATAAGTTGCCAAGGGCTACAATCAACAAGAAGGCATTGACTGCACCGAGACATTTGCTCCAGTTGCTAAAATGACCATCATTCGTACCATTTTTGCTCTTGCTTTTGCTCGTAATTGGCACATTTATCAACTCGATGTCAACAATGCTTTTTTCTATAGCGACCTTGATGAAGAAGTCAATATGCAGCCTCCCCCGAGAATTTGCATGCTTATTAAGTCTATGTATGGTCTCAAATATGCTTCAAGGCAATGGTACGCCAAACTCTCATCCACTTTCATTAATGCAGGATACAAACAATCCAAGCCAGACTGTTCGTCCGATCCAATGAGGGCAATTTCACTGTCATTCTAGTCTATATGGATGATGTTATTATTGTAGGAAACAGTTTGGAGCAAGTCAATGAGATCAAGAAATACCTAAGCGATCATTTCAAACTCAAAGATCTTGGAATTCTAAACTACTTTCTGGAATCAAAGTGGCTCATTCAACCAAAGGAATATTTTTATCTCAAAGGAAGTATGCACTCGAGATATTAGAAGATATATGCTTCCTTGGAGCTAAACTTGGAAGCTTTCCCATGGATCAAAATCTTACATTCAATGAAAGTAATGGTGAACTTATATCAGATCCTTCATCATATAGGCGACTTGTTGGAAGATTAATTTATCTAACCATCATAAGACCCACCTTAGCTTATTCAGTGCATGTACTAAGTCAGTTTATGGACAAGCCATGAATACCACACTTGGATGTAGCACATAGGGTCTTACAATACCTTTAGAAAACCCCATGTTAAGGAATTTTATTATCTGCTTCTAGAGAAATTCATCTCTATGCATACTATGATGCAAATTGGGCACGATATAGGGGCACCAGATGATCGGTCACCGGGTATTGCATCCTACTCGGAAAATCACTCATTTCCTAGAAGACTAAGAAATAAACAACAGTTTCATGCTCCTCAGCTAAAGAAAAATATAGTTCTATAGCCTCCGCATGTTGTGAGGTTACTTGACTAAATTCTCCACTTTCAAACCTTGAAGCAATGCATTCTCAACTAGTCAGTTTGTACTGTCACAACAAGGCCGCTATACACATAGCTTCAAATCCAGTTTTTCATGAACGAACCAAGCATATCGAGATAGAATGTCATATGGTTTGAGAAAAACTCCAGAGTGGCATCATCCAAATAGTTAACATGCATACAAGCCAACAACTTGCTGATATTTTAACGAAAGCTCTTGGATTCGCATAGTTTAATTATTTACTTAGCAAGTTGGGTGTCATAAATATCTGCACCAACTTGAGGGCAGTGTTGAGGAATGTCGCACTCTAAGGAAAAAACCAAGGAACTAAAGCACAACTGAAGTCACGTAAATTTTCTTAAAGAGAAAAGTCAGTAGATCATTTCTATTTTGGAAAGGAACATACAGATTGATTTTCTTTCAATTAAATGTTCCCTAGTTCTTTTTATAAATAGGGGGTTGTACAAAGATTGAAAACACATCAATAGAAACTCATTCTTTGCTATCTTTTATTCTTTATTTTCCTCTCACTTCCTTTTGCTCTAGTTTTATCACCCAAAAAATTGATGACAATATAAATAAATGTCTTCACCTTAAAATAAAGTAAGAATTAGTAGGCTCCATTGGGTCTTAATTCTTCTAATTAACATTTGCTCCTTAATGTTTCATCTGCTATTTCTCGACCCAAAATAAAGAAAGGAAAGGAGAGAAAGGGAGTTTGACATATATAAATATATACTTTAGTAGTTAAAGAAAAGAAAAGGGAAAATTATAGAAAAACTGGCAAAGAGTTACATCATTTTATGTATCGTTGATACTTTTTTATGCAATGTGAGCTTTTAATCAAATTATTACATAGGTTCATAAGCATGTGAATGAATTAGTTAGCGATCATGTCTTAAGAAGGCAAGAAGAAGTGTGAAATGTTTATTCTATAATAAGGGGAAGATGAAAAGAATGGAGAGGTGAAGTGTTGGAAGGTGAACATAATGGGGAAATAAAGTGTTAGAAAATAAAGGGTTGAGAAGGAAAACCGTGTGGAGTAAAAAAATTTAAAACGCCTATTTTAGGCATTATGTAACAAGTTAGGACATAACAAGGATTTAAATTTAAAAAGCCCATTCCTAGTAATTCCCTACCCAAACCACAAGTGGGAATCGAACCTGAGACTTTGAGGTCACCAAACTCCAACTTCACCTTTACTATGATCATTTTTATGGATCAAACAAATATTAAGTATGCAAGTAATTAGATGATTGAATAAATTTGAGAAGTTGCAATTAAATTAAACTAGAGTATGATTGGTTCAATATAATTATGTTTTTAATTTTGTTACACCTCAATGATTAAATTTAAAGTGTAAAACTGAAAATAAAGACCAAAAGATGGAGCAAAAATAAATGAAGGATAATGAAAGGAATATTTTTAACTTAATGTTATTTTTGAATTTTTAGTATGCTCATATATATAATATGGTCGACATTAATTAACAATATATAGTTTTTTGGTTCATTGACAATAAATTGGGCCTATCTATCCAATGAGAGAGTCTATTTTTCATCTCATATACCAGTCCACCTCCTCTCAATATCAATGAAAATATTATTGATAAGATCTTTTCATTTGTAGGTGATATCTTATTATGAATAATTTTAACAATTTTGGGAGAAAAAAGACATTTACCTATTATAGATATGATGTGATATGATTGATCCTCTTGAATTCTATATTTAATGAAGTTACCGTAGACATTAAAAAAATTGCAATGCAAATTTTAAAAGAAAAATAGTTTAATTAGTCAAATTAAAATACATAAACATTTGACTAATTATACTAATGGACTCAAATTAATAAAATTACATTGGACCACATAAATGATGGGCTTAACAAAGGGACATGGGTTTAACCAACTAAAACATGGTTAGCTAGTGCATTAGCACAAGCTCCATACACAAAGACACATGGTAGGAGATGGAAGTTATTGGAATTTAACTTAACCCTAATCTTGGCCTATAAAAACCTTCCCCTAGCTTCTCAAAAGAGGACCCTGAAGACAAGAAAAAAGAGGAAAAAAGACTTGATTTCGAAAAAGAAAAAGGCAAACACAAAATCGAAGATCAAGCATCAAGTTTTCATTCTTCAGCAATGCCAAAAATAGAATAATACTCAAATTCTGATCAATATCAGCTAGTCGATTCTTCTACCAAGCATCCATTTCTCATGATTAAGCCCTTGGCTCATGAAAATTGGTTATGAGTTCATCTTTCAATGAATCACCAACCATGTCATAGAAGAGATCCATCTTTGTCTTGATTGAGAATATGCTCTTTTGAGCCATTAAATTGATAGATCTCATCAAACAAATCAAAGATTAAATGAATCCACCTTCCTTTATTGTCAAATTAATCCTTCGAAAGATCTACCACCATGCCCTCAAATCGAAAAATTTTGTTGAAGGTTGAAAGTCAAATAAATTCACCTACCTTCTCTAAATCATGATTTACCATCTGAAAGATCCAACATCAACTCGTTCGAGAACAACCTCAAGCTTTCAATTGGAGATCTCAAAAAATAAGATCAAAGATTAAAGCAATTCACTTTTCATAGATCGTCAAATTGATCCTTCAAATTATCTATCATTCACTTCGTCAAATCGATAAATCTAATCAAATTAATCTAAGATTAGAAAATTCAAATTTTGAAAAATCATGAAATTGATCCTTCAGCAGAGCCAAAGATATTGAATCAGTGGATGTACTTTCAAAGAGATTAAATTAGAGGACATTTTACTTTATTGTAGAAAACACAGAGATTGTACCCATTCTTTTGTTCAATATATAATTAACATTTGTTCCAATTGTTTTATTGTCTTAATTTTGAAGGCACGGATTTTGACATTACAAATTTCTAGCACGCCCCATGAGACTTCTTTGCCTCTCATCTCTTACTCCTTTAAATTTTTCATCATCATATCTAAAGGCTCCTAAAGAATCAGGCCAATAAGAATGTCACCGCACCCTTTATGACTTCTGGATCTACAAGTGATGACACTAATACTACCAAAAACTCTAATTTTGCAAATCCACTTACTAGAAACAAATCGAGAGCCCTTACCTTAAAAGGTTCTCAACCAGCCAAGGAGACGGAGTCAGAATATAATCTCCTTGCTAAAAAGATGCCAAACTTGGAGGTTCCTTCGATCTTCGAGCAATCCAAGGGTGGGAGTAAAACATCAATCCATATGTCAAAAGAATAATCCTCTAAAATCTTATAGTCTAAATTGTTTATCGGGATTTATGTCGAAGAGATCTATCCTACACAAGTGAATGTCCCTCATCTGTTAACGTCATGCCAATTATGATGACCAGTACTGCCACCATGGAAGAGAAGATTGTGGAAATGGAGAAAAAGACCCCACTCCTTACCAAAATGATTAAAGATAACTATCTTCAAATTGCCTCACTTATGAACAAACTGGATGTGCAAAACAATGCTGAATCAAGCCAAGATCCAGAATTTTCTATTGTTTTTGCTTACAACATTGTTACTAAAAATAAAGGTAAAAAGAAGGAAGTCCTCGAGATTCTCAAATGACTCACTCTACCTTAGTTGCTTCAGTAAATGTTCAAAAACTACAGGATATGATGACAAATATGATTCGAGCACAATATGGTGATCTATTCCAAAGCTCTCATAAGTATTCAAAGTTGTACACCAAACATATCAATATCATGAGGATGCCAAATGGATATCAACCTCTAAAATTTAATCAATTTGTTGGGAAATGCAACCCAAAACACATATTGCTTATTTTTTCAAAACTTGTGAGAATGTTGAAACTCGTGTTGATATCCTTGTTAAACATTTTTTCAGATCTTTGAGAAGCAATGCACTTGATTGGTATAGAAATCTAGAATAAAAAACCATTGATAGTTAGGAGCAACTCAAAAGAGAGTTCTTAAATCACTTTTATAGCACTTGCTATAATGTTAGCTTGATGGAATTGATAAACACCAAATAGTGGAAATATGAGGCCATTGTGGATTGACATCAATAGGTGGTGGGCCTAACCCTCGATCGCAAAGAGCGGATTTCAGAAATTTTTGCAATAAAGATGTACATCTGAGGTATGCACCGGGGATTGTTATACTTCCTTAAAGGAATCAAATCATGTATGTTTGAAGAATTAACTATATATGCATATGACATGGAGATAAGTATTGCAAGTCATGGTAACCAAACCCTTCCTGTGGCTGATCAAAAAAGGGAAAATAAGGAAGTAAAGAAAGATACTAAGCCTTCAAAAAGTCCAACCAAAGACTTAATGGTTGTGAACACTGTCCCCATCAAGATAACTGGTAGATAATAAGAAGGAAGGAAGGGAATTTAGTTATCAACTAAATGGTGAAAGGAGACGCCCTAGTTTAAAGGAGCAAGGGGAGAAATGGTATCTATTTTCGAATTTAGATGTTCCAGAAATGTTTGATCAATTTAAAAAAAATAAATTAATTTAGTTTCTGAAGTGTAAAAGACTTAATAAAATGGGGAAAATCAATGATCCAAATTATTGCAAGTACCACCAAATTCTTAGTCATCCTCTTCAAAAATTATTTGTTTTCAAAGATATTGTCATAAGGCTTTCTAGGAACATAAAGATAGATATTGAACTTGATGATGTAGTTGAATTCAATCATGCCACCATTGTTGTTGGGGAATGAATATAGCATATTCATTCCCTTTAACAAGTGAATCAAAACAAAAAGTTATATCAACAATAAAGCACATGCTTATCCAATTTGGTTTTCTTGAACCTATTATAGTTGAATGCCCGCTAAAATTCTTAGAAATCAAATCTAATGATGAAATTAGATTAACATTAGAGGATAAGGAGGGATGGACACTGGTGTCAAGAGATAAGACAAGGAAACTACGACTTGTCCAACTAATGCCTACTCCACTAAAAAAGCAAAAAAAAGAAAAAAAAAAAGAATTTCATATGCCCACTTAAAGAGAAAAAAGGAAAAAAAAAAAAAAAAAAAAGTAGCTAAGAATGTGACGCCCTGATTTTTTTTTCTACCCATTTTTTTTCAATAAACAATAATAATAAATTATCATCTGTCAACTAACTCTAATACTATATATTACACATAACCTGACCCTATGGGGGGTACCGGGCATTCAGTCCATCCAAACAAACTATCCACGTAGAGGAATACATACTGTGTTTGGGTCTAAAATACAATACCATCCAAAACACATTACAATACCAGAGTGCTAAGACCTCTACACACATATATGCACCCCCACAAATCCATAAAATAGTCTAGGGGTTACACAAAATACATCCTATACTCAACCACTTACCTTGAATACTAGGGTACTACGGTCTCCTCTACCTCGGAGCTCTCTTTGCTTGTCTGTCCTTACTTCTTAAAATGTTTAGATTCTAAATGAGACACATCTTAGTAAGACAGAATAAATTATTGACAGTGTATGGCACATGATTTTAAATATATTAACACATCCATTTAAATAATTATAACAATTGAGAAAATATACCGATATGTACTCATAATCATATATAAAACATAGTGTCATAAACTTTCATATCATTTTCATAATCATATACATACTCATTCATTTCTTATATCATGTACGTACTCTGTCGTTTCTCATATTTATAATCATACTCTAGCCCATGGGTATCCACTAGCATATAGCACAACGCGTCTGTATCCCATGGCTGTTCATTTCCCATATCATTTTTTCATTTTCATATTCTAGCTCATGAGTATCCACCAATATAGAATACACTACGTTTGTAACTCATGGTTGTTCATTTGACTTTTCACATCCACCAGTATAAAATACACTACGCGTCTGTAGCTCATGGCTGCTCATAATCACTTCGTCATGTATTCACCCCATATGACCGGGTTGTACGACCTGAAGGCTGGACCTAACCGCGGTTGGCCTACCCAGTTAGATCAAAATAGGGAATGCGTCTATAGTACAATTGGCCTACCCAATCCTGGTCCAGACCTCGAGGGATAATACAACCCTTCATAGGCCCAATCGACTGTATCGCCACCCTCTGTACCAGACGCATGGTTGCACTAAAACAATGCTAGCAATGGTACCGTGCTCTAAATATAACTCTGGTCCATTAGGGTTCTCATTTTCACATTTTAGTATTCATATTTTATTATGTCTACATATTTCTCATCACACACACACACACACACACACACACACACACACACACACATATATATATATATATATATATATTATATCTCATCATTTCTGTATAATTCTCTGTTTAACATTTCTATACAAAAAATCTTTAAGTATTTCATATATCATCATTTCAATATAAAACACATCTGTGTATTTCTCATTTCATCATTTTTGTAATTCTCATTATTTCTATATAATTCTCATCTCATTTCATCATTTCTATGTAAAACATATCTGTATATTTCATATATCATCAATTCTCAGTAAAAACATATCTGCATATCACATTTCATCATTTCTATATAAAATATAATTAGGTTTCTCATATCATCATTTCTGTATAAAAATATTTCTAGGTTTCTCGTATTTTCATATCTGCAAAAAATATAGCAGTATATCAACATTTCTTAGTACAAATCATATATTTCAGTATCATTCACATACCCAATATAAAGCTGTTATTTCATATTCCTCATGCCACACAATTTTAAACGGTTATTCACAATACAATGATCATAAGGAAAATATTCATATCATAATTTTCCAATACTATATACCATATTCTCATTTTCACATACTTTAATCAATCAATTAATTTCCCAAAAATATTTGTTATAATTTATTCCCCTTACCTGCTTACTGAGAGAATTCCTGCGAAGATCCTAAAACCCAAGCCAATGGCAATTTGGAGCTCAAAACCCTGAAGTCACATTTCCCCAGTTCAATCAACTCAGCCCCAGAACTACAATTAATTATTTTTATATTTCTTAAGCCCACACTCCCAATAACTAATTAAACATTAAAAATAATTAATGGATATAATTTCATTATCCTTACCCTAACCTTGGAGTGGTGCCTAGGAAACCCAAATTAAAAATTTGCTCCAATTAAAATAACTAGAATCGAAGTTAGGACCCCGTGGTGGTGTCCGATTGTCAATTTGGCTAAAGATTTAAGGAAAAATTGAGGAGAGAGAGAGAGAGAGATTACCTTATCCCAGGAGTGGTGCCTATGACGCCCTAATCACGAATCCACTCCGGTTAAAATATTGGCGTCCGAGAATGAAACCCAGTGGTATTTTCCATTCTTCAATCAGCCAAGAATAGGGAAGAAATTGAGGAGAGAGTGAGAGTGAGAGTGGTTGAGGAGAGATAAAGAGAGAGAGAGAGACTATGCTGTGTAGGGGGGTCTCTTCTGCTTCAGGAAAAGAATTTCCTTTTGAATGTGTGTGTGTGTGTATATATATATATATATATTATATTATATTATTTAATTAATAGTTATTTATTTATTTTATTTTATTTTATTTTTTTTGGAATCACAAAAAAGAAAGTCATAGTCAATAATGATGATGTTCTGCAACAAAAAACCTTAAGAGCTTGTTACATTTGGAGAATATTTTCCATGATACTTCTTTTAGGATGGTAAAGTTGTGGTAAATGTGGTGACCTGTATGAGATCCATGATGAAGATGACTAAACTAGAGGAGATGATGCTACAAAGTCCATTGATGAGTCTCATACTCTTAAACAACTTAGAGGTTTGTCATCTTGTTGGTGATCTCATTAACAAACTTCCTAAAGTTGTCCGAGAAAAGCTTGTACATATCCTTCCTTAAAGGTATGGAAGACATTAACCCTCAGATGCCTTCAAACCTTCAAAACAAGGAAGATGACACCTTTTATGCCAATTGTTGGTCCATAATCTCCTTTATAGATGGAGATATTTTATTGGGCTTAAAACCATATAATCGACCACTTTTTTTTTTTTTTTTTATTACATTTGCGAACAAAATGTTATAGAAATTCTTATTAATAGTGGGTCTACAGTCAACATCATGCCAAAGGGAACAATGAATGGATGAGTTGTCCCAAAGTTGTTTAGTAATTCAAAGATATAATATAATCAAGGAGGTCAGCCTACAATTGGCATGGTTTGTTTAGGACATATTACAAGTGACCTGCAAACTCGTATCATGTTCCATGTCATTCGCAACGCCTCGACCCTCTACGTGGGCTCGGAGTGCTACTAATCCATTCATTTACCTGATAATCTACATTCTAATATCATGTATGTAGCGGAAAACATAATCATAATCTTCCAACAAATATAATACCAGAGTTTTCTAAATCTATCTACATACCATAATAAACCATGCATCCACCTGTATTCCCATATATACACATATCTCCCAAAAATATTTAGTATTCACAATACCAGTATGTTTCACAACCATTCATAATATCTAGAAGACTTAAAATATAAAACATAAAATATTTGCATTCTCAAAAACATCATTAAAATGTTTATATCTTTTTTTTTCTTATATCTCCCAAAAATACTATAAAACCTTGAGCTCTCTAAGCTTGATCTCAAGGAGGTCCTGAAAAAAAATACATTTATATTCGGGTGAGATACATCTCAGTAAGGGAAGAAACAATATATTAAAACAGTGTGTGGCTAACATGAGTTTATATAATAACATATTAATAACATTTTCAAAACACTTCCATAAACACTGAAATAATTCTTTGAACCTAATCAAACACATGCAAAGGTTTAACCCATGAGATTACCTAAGGATAGGGGTGATTACCAACCCATACAAGTAGCACCCCTCTGCTATGATATTTAGGCAACCCGAAGGTCACTACTAAAGCATATCAGGGCACTCACCTTACTCAGTAATCCCTCAAGTATTAGATTAACCTCGTACTCAAACAGTTCAAACAAAAGTTTACCAGCGAAGATCCTAAGGATAGGGAAATCCACCTGCCTATACAAGTAGGTTCCCTTTGCCCTAGTACGTTACGTAGCTACTGCCACATCTGAAGTTACTAGTGCACTTGCCTTACTTAGGAAGCCCTCAAGCAAAGAGTACACCTCGCCCAATCATAACATGTTCTAATAGCATAAATACTTCTAATAACATTCTTTTTGCCATTATTCAATCATTCACATCCATTCTTGTTCATAGCTTAAGCGTAACATTACATTTTACTTTAAGTGACTCTTTCTATTCATATCGTTCACGTTTCATATTTCATTCCTTTACCATTTCATTGGCATTACTGTAACATCCCGGACCCGCCATGTGGGGCCCGAAGTGTTAAGAGACCGACACGCGTCTCTGATACCATTAACACAGTAGATAATAATAGAGCAACCTCGAACATAATATACCAGAGTTCTATAATTATACATCATCAAACTCATTTCACTCATCCACGTTCTTTATAATACAAAACCTGACAGAAATTTAATAAAGCATAAAAACTAAAACATAGCCGTTTAAGTCTCACTCACAAAACTACCCTGCCTTGAAGCTATCTAAGCTCGATCACCCGGATAACCTGAAAAGATTTAACATATGACGGGGTGAGACACCTCTCAGTAAGGAAGAAATAATTTTTAACAGTGTGTGGCTGAAGTGTTTAATATACAATCAAAATATCTATGCAAAATGCATCCACGATCCACAAGTAACCCAAAATATCGTGCCCATAATAACACAAAGTCAATGACTTTGCCAACCAACCACATTCCACAATCATCGATATTTTATTGGTAATTCCCAAAAATAGAGAAATCTACTCGTCCATACAAGTAGTTTCTTTCTGCTCTAGTGCTAACACCACGGCACTCACCTTTCTTAGTAAGCCCTCGGGTTATATATTTAGGTAAAGTCACCGAGAATAGGAAAGATCACCCGCCCATACAAGTGGCTTCCCTCTACTCTAGTACCCACAATTAATTACCAGAGTACCCACCTTTTTCAGCAAGCCCTCAAGTGGAATAATCTACTTTACCATAAATACTTAATTAATTAAAGTCACACTTATACCCATATCACAATCAATCCACATAGAATATTTATACATTTTCCAATTTTTATCCACACAGGGTTTACATCCACATTGTTAGCTTTACCGTGATCCTAAGAGGGGGGGGGGGGTGAATTGGTATCTTTAAATTTTAAGCTCTAGGTCAATCACCTAATACCAGTATATTCACAACCCTATGGTAAATTTAGTGCAAGTAATGTAAATGTATACCAAAAAGTAGATAAAGCAATTTAATCAAACATAAATGCACCAAAAAGCAGTAAAGTAAGGGTGACACATAGAAATGTTATCGAGGTTCGGCCAATTGCCTACGTCCCAGCCTTGGCTAACAAGCACAAGGATTATCACTATAACTTGCTCACTTAAATGGGTGGAGAGGCACCTATACAAAACAGGTCAAATTAGCACAAAGTTGATCTCAACCTTTACAACTAAGTCAATTATCACAGGGCTGACCTCAACCTACACAATCTTTACCGGGCTGGATTACCGCCCCCTAAGGCCACGCCTGGAACACTCAAAATTACAATCAAATGGTACAATCAGAATGCTTTCATGTAAAGCGGATATGTACCCAAATAAGCTCAATCAAATACACCATAATATGATTCAATATGTAATCTCAATGTGATCTTATATTTTAACTCTCAAATATGTTTACTATCAATGTAATGAGTGCGTGAGAGTATCAACAAACAATCTTTGTATCTCAAGATATTCAAGCAATCGTGTTCACACAAAGATGTCAATCACACTTCATATATTTCAAACAATAAGTTCTCTCAATATAAGTATATGAAGTTTTGTATAAGTTTGGTTTGCAAAAGGGTTTTAATCTTTGTATCCAATAAAATATATAACTCAATGAATATTTGACATAAAGATTTTTATCACACAAACAAATATCCATTCAAAGGTTTGTCAAAACAAAGCACACTAGATATTTGAAAGTATTTTGAAAATATTTTGCAACCAAAAACAGATACAATCTTCTTAATATGTTGCAATGAAAGTGCAATTCTCAGAAGATCAAATAATGTCTTCTTAGGATGAACTTATAAGCAAAGTTCCCTAAGAATTCTTTTTGGTTTGGCTCTTAAGAAAATCGTGTCAATCAAACAAATCAAGGAGAGCAAACCTTTCCAAGCAAAACACTCAATCGACTTACAGCGTGTTTAGACAATAGTTGCAAGTAAGTATAAGTGGATGGATAATCGAAGTCGCAAGATAAAAAGTTCTGGAGAAATTTTCTTAATCGTATATTTTCAATTCGTATCAAATTTCTCTAAATAGCAGGTATATATAGGTATACCATAAATGATGCTCGCTGGGGACACAATTGGAATTATTAGAAAAGAATAATACCGTTTTTAGTAATTAATATAGTTAAATATGGAACTTTTCAAAATAACCTGAGAGCACCAGTCGACTAGAAACATTTTCGGTCGACCCAAGTTCATATGAGTCGGTTGACTAGAGGAGCATGTTTGAGGCGATTTTTCCAAATTATCGAGATTTGGTCGACTAGGGTAAAAATGAACTAAGGTCTCGGTCAACCGAAAAGAGGCAATTTTTTGATTCTCCGAGGTTCGGTCAACCAGGACTAGAATGAACTAGAATGGTCGGTCGACCAGACCGTTGGATCCCACACATGGGGATTTGGTCGACCAGGTTGGTGTAGTATAAAAATCTCTCGGTTGACCGGGAGGTCAAAATGTTGACTCCCAGGTGGTTTGGTTGACCGGGGTCAAATGAGCTGCAGTGGCTCAGTCAACCGGATAGTGGTCAACTTCTTGACCCAGACCGGTTTTGGTCGACTAGGAGAAAATGACCTGTGTAGGTCGGTTGACCGAAAGTAAAAAACTAGTACATTTCTATCATTTTTCAAGCATGCAATCACCCAAATCAAATGATTAATCATATGTATGCATAAGTGAGTGTCCTAGGGTCATTTCAGGCCTTTTTGAATACACCAAAAAAATTCAGTGTCAGTTGACCGAAAGGTCATTCTAAGGTCATTTTCATTATGACCTTACATATTTGACCATGCATGTGATGTGTGTGATTGTTACAAGTAAAAATCCTAATTACTATTACAGATCAATTACATGACTGAATTATATATATTACAACACAAAGTAATTTGTTCTTCAATAAAAATTTGATCTTCAAGCTTCACTCTCTCCATGTGCATTATGATTAGTCAATTTAAGTTCATGCACAAGGTCTCAAATACTCATTAGTCACAATGAATATTTGTCACAATCAAAACCGGGCATGACCTATAAGGACAACAAACATATCATGTAATCGTCCACACAGGACCTTAGCAAATCACAACCTAAATGTCCACACAGGACTGGTCCACACAGGACTAACCAAAACATAGCATAAATTTCCACACATGATTGGTCCACACAGGACTAACCAAATCAAACAGGTTACAACATAACCACTTCGTTCATAGTAAATAGGTAAACAAGCTCCTCATACCACTGCCAATGTTTACCTCCCAATATAAACGTCCATATAATGACCTCCTTATACCACTGCCAACGCTATATCATAATTTACATGAACCACGACCCAAATCAACAACAACTAATCAATCAACATATCCATAATTCTACCATAATTAAACACCACATCAGCATATTCCACCAGCCAGAATTCACAATCAAACAATATTCGCATTCTCAATAATTCTTCATTCCACAATGTCCACAATCATTTAATTTATCAAAAATGGTTTCAACCACACAATTTTTCCCAATATAATTTATTTATCTAAAAACAACATTTCAATACCATCAAGGTTTAGAAAATTATACCTGTATATATATATACATATATATATATATATATATATAAATTTATACTCAAAACTAGTCGTTTAAAATTATTAAAAAGCCATTATAAAATATTTCCCCTTACCTACTTCTCGAAATTCGACCCAAAATTAACAAAACAAGACCCTGAAATCCAAAATTCCAAGTTACTCAAATCTTAGTATAATACTCCTATAGTACTTCCTAAGCTCCAAAGGAAAATATTTATTAAAGAAATTCTAAAATAATTCACTTACCTTGGTTTTGGGATGTTTTCCAAACTACTCAAATTAAAGATCCACTCCGCCTATATTGTAGAGAATCTTCCTAGGAGTCTCGTGGTAGCTTCTGATCATTGAACCGAGCTAAATCCGGCCCGAAAACGAAGAAAGAAGGTGGTATGGCTGAAGTTCTTAGAGAGAGAAGGAGAACATGTACGAAATTTGTGCTGAAATGAAAGAAATCCACTATTTATACACGGGGATTCGTTGATGAGACACGTCAATTCGTAGACGAGATAGCCAACTCGTCGATGAATTTCACTCATGTGAAGAACCCCTCTTGGTAATTCCTCGTTGACGAGACACGTACCCTCGTCGACGAGCTAAGAAGAATATTCGTCGACAAATGTTTGCTGCCACCTTGTCAAATTTATTCTTCCTTCCCTTCTATCTTCGTTACTATTTCAAATTATTTAAAATTTTCCAAGTTGTTACATTCTCCCCCTCTTAAAAGAATTTCGTCTCCGAAATTCGTTAGTCACCCATTCACACACCATTAAGCTAATTAACCACAATCACAAATTCCAAACAACTCTAACATGTGCAACATCAAATCATGCGAAGTCAAACAACATTAACACACATACCAATGTAAACATATTACACATAAGCATATTACCTGGGCCTTTAGTGTTTCCCTTTTCAGGTGTACCCAACATATAGACACGCGTCGGGCCTTCGCGAGGCACCAGATTGTTCCTTTAATTTTGATTTTGGTTCAGGCCTGGTGCATTATTCGGCGGTTCTCGACATTCCCGAGTTATGTGACCCTGTTTGCTGCACCTGTAGCATATAACACTCCTACCTCGACATTCTCCCCAACGTTGCTGATTACATCTAGGGCAATGGGGGCGTAACGAGTCGCACTACCGTCCCCGATCACTTCTTTCTGACCCCTGACCTGCTGTATCTCTGTCTTCCCTCCACAACCCTTGTCTAAAATTTGTTTGAGATAGTGGAGACGAAGGCCTCTTCCTTTGTTCTGATGCTTTCGTTACCCTCTGCAGACTCGACTCTGCCACCGTAGCTTTCTCCACCAACTCCATGAAGTCCTGAATCTGCAAACACGCCATATGCTTGTGGATCCTCTGATTTAGACCCCTCTCAAACCACTTCGCCTTCTAATATTCATTTGGAACCACAGAACGTGCAATATGAGATAACTTCAGAAATTTAGCAGCGTACTGCTGAACTGTGAGGCGCCCCTGAGTTAAGCTAAAAAATTCTTCCGCCTTTGCATTTTTGGTGGTGGCGGGAAAATATCAGTCGTAGAAAACCTGCGTGAAGCGACCCCGATCATAGCTATAGGTACCGCTCGCTGTTCCTTTAATAGTTTCATCACATACCACCACTGTTCAGCTTCTCCGGTCAGTTTGAAGGTGGCGAAGAGGACCTTCCGCTCCTCAGTACAATTCAACACAACCAGGATTTTCTCCACTTCTTGCATCCACATCTCAACTTTAATTGGATGGGTGCCACCCTCAAAACACGAGGGTTTCAAACATGTAAATTGGTCAATGGTACAAGCCTGGTGCACTGGTGGATAGCTTGTTCCCCCAAAATCCCGTCTCATTTCTTACCTAACCTAACAAGCTATTCCTCGTAACAGCCGAGAGGTGTCAACCTCGTCCCCGCTAGAAGCTCCCATTTCACTTCCTCCTCCTTCATCCACGCCCTTGCCTCTAGGATCCATCCCTGAATAAAAATGTACAACAAAGGCAATTTTAGAATCTCCACATCTTTATATGTTTGACATACACGTCATAATGGAAAACCAAATTAATATCCATATCCTTAATTAAACATCCAACATCCATTTATCCACAATCATCTGAACTTCCAATTTTTAAATTTCAAATCTCGGTTTCACAACTCAAAAACATCACCGTTAATGGATTTACTGTGATTTTATAAAACCATTGACTAATTCAGAAAATTACAGAAGTCCGTCAAGGGATTTCTACCTCCTAATAACGAAACAACCTCAAACTCCTGTCAATACCCTATTTTACCCATTCCTACCTATATTTGATTAAAACCGATACTCTGGTATTAATCCTCCTAAAGTCCGCAAGACCGTTATGCTCTGATACCAACTGTAACGCTCCAAACCCACCACGTGGGGCCCGGAGTGTTAAGAGACCGACATGCGTCTCTGATACCATTAACGCAACAGAAGATAATAAAGCAACCTCGAACATAATATACAAGAGTTCTATAATTATACACCATCAAACTCATTTCACACATCCACGTTCTCTATAATATAAAACCTAACAGAAATTTAATAAAGCATAAAAACTAAAACATAACCATTTAAGTCACACTCAAAAAACTACCCTTCCCTAGAGCTATCTAAGCTCGATCACCTAGATAACCTAAAAAGATTTAACATATGACGGGGTGAGACACCTCTCAGTAAGGAAGAAATAGTTTATAACAGTGTGTGGCTGAAGTGTTTAATATACAATTAAAATATCTATCCAAAATGCATCCACGATCCACAAGTAACCCAAAATATCATGCCCATAATAACACAAAGTCAACAACTTTGCTAACCAACCACATTCCACAATCATCAATATTTTATTGGTAATTCCCAAGAATAGAGAAATCTACTCGCCCATACAAGTAGTTTCCCTCTACTTTAGGGCTAATACTAGAGCACTCACTTTTCTCAACAAGCCCTCATGTTATGTATTCAGGTAAAGTTATCGAGAATAGGAAAGATCACCCACCCATACAAGTGGCTTCCCTATACTCTGGTACCACAATTAATTACCAGAGTACCCGTGTAACAACCTGCTATTTAAATGGGGTTTTTTTTTTTTTATAACATTTAAAATGCTCTGATACCATACTGGATTAAACCCAACCAATCACCTAAGCAGCGAGAAGCTGAAATCAAATAAATATAACCATATATAATTACATACAATACAGAGTGCTAAATTGTTTCCTAAATTACACATATATAACTGTTCCCCAGAAATATCCTCAATTGGCTAGGACTATACAAAAATACTCCTAAAAATACTCACTATAATATCAGGGCAATACTGAGGCCCCTCTATCTGCGAGCTTGATCTACTCGCCTACTTGAATCACCTGAAAAAAGTTAAAATAATTGGGATGAGTCAACGCTCAGTAAGACGAAATATGCTATTGTTAGTGTGTGGCAAATGAGTTACAATATTATGAAAATCTATTTCTATAAAATCATGTATAATTGGATCTATAAATACAGTACAAGTAATAGAAACCACCACCATTTCCATGTTGCTTAACATATTAGTATTTTAGGGTACTATTTAAAATACTTCTAAAGTACATAAGCATATTCTCTGTCTCTGTAAATCTGTATATACATGATAACAACTAAAAACTTCCCTGTGAATAATTGTGTGTCATGATTTAACCCCTCATGACAGGGTTGTGTGGCCCGTAGGCGGGATATAGCCTGGTTGGACGACCAGGGCAAACCACTATACTCCCTTAGTCTGATCTGTCCTCCTCAACCCATGTCTGATGGGGAGCTTGTCCGCCTCTAGGGCACTATACGATCGACCTACTACCACGTATTATCTGAATAGGTGGTTGCACTCAAAACTGAAATATTTGTAGCTACGGTACCGTGCTCTGTAACTGTATGGTCTAACAGGGTTTGATACTATATAATACATCTCTATATACAACTATCTGATTTACCATGATTCTGAAATAACTGTATAAACCATGACAATGAAATAAACTGTAATGAACTGTAATTGCATCATCTATATTTCTAAATTGAACTGTAATCTGTAAGTCATAGTACTGATAACTGTATAATCATGGTACTGGAAACTACATAATCATGGTATTTTGTAATTACTTTAAAACATATCCACCGGCTGTATATTCTGTAAATCATATCCTGAAAATACTATAAAACATGTTTCTTTACTATATCCATATCCTCAAGCCACACAGAAGTTTTAAACATATTATACATAAATAACGAACTATATAAATTTCTATCGTGAATAATCCGCTGATAAAAACGTATAATTTATACTGAACATAGTAAAATTTCCTAGCATAGCATATTTCCCTTACCTGGTTTCCGCTAAAATCCCTCTACTATAATGGGTCCTACACCCGCAGGGTTCTCCACTCAACACCCTGAAAATCACATTTTCCAGAACAAAATATCAATATTTCTTGGCCTACATCATTTCCTACAACTGCCAGAAGGCCAAAAACTGAATAAAAGACCTTACCCTGGATTTGGGATGAATTCCAACTTCATCCCATTGACGATCTGCTCTGGCAGACTTGTAGAGAACTCCGCAAGAGCATCGTGGTGGCTTTAGATAGTCGATCTGGAGACTGATGGGGCCGAAATCGAAGAGAGAAAGGGGAAGGGCCGTAGGAGAGAGAGAGAGAGAGGAGGGGGTTTGAGGCCAATTTTCTGCGATAAAAATTAGTTTAGGGCTATTTATACTACGGGATTCTTCGACGAGCCACATCATCTCATCGACGAGTCCTTAAGTAAATTCGTTGATGAAACTCACCATTCGTCGACGAAATTCAGAGTAGCCCAAATTCTTCTCTCGGTATTTTCTCGTCAACGAGTCGGGACCTCATCGACGAGGTCCTAAAGAACGTTTGTTGACAAACCCCTGTATTTGTCTACGAGGCTTGGAAATTCTTGAAATTATTATTACCTCTAAAATGCAATGTCATCGACGAACGCTCTACGTTCGTTGACAAACTCTACTGCCTCCTTCTATTCCTGTTTCCATTTTCCTTCCTCTTTATTTTTATAATACTATTATTCTTTACGTCACTACATTCTCCCCTCCTTATAAAATTTTGTCCTCGAAATTTACTGTTTATATAATTCATCATCCCTTAAAGGAAAATGGTCTACTTATTTTATTACCTACCCTCACTTATGGCGGAGGAATATCGTGGTTACATGGGTAGTTTTGGGAGATTACAACCATAAAAGAAAATTTCCCCCAAAACTAAAATACTACCTAACCTATGCTCTACATTACAATTACACTGGACTCAATAAAATAAAATTACCATCTTAGTATATACATCAATACTTATAATTCATCAAATAAATGGGGATATTTAAGTTTGATTTCATCTTCAAGCTCCCATGAGGCTTCTTCAATCGCGTGGTTTCTCCATAGAACTTTTACTAGTGGTATCTTCTTACTGCGCAATTCTTGTTCTTTTCTATCTAAAATTTGTACTGGAGCTTCTTCATATGCTAAAGCCTCACTGACTTCCAGTTCTGCATGGCTGATGATATGGGAAGGATCTGGGATGTATTTCCTTAACATAGAAACATGAAATACGTCATGAACTCGAAATAGAGATGGCGGTAAAGCTAGTCGATAGGCTACTGACCCAATCTTCTCTTGTATCTCAAGTGGACCAATAAACCTAAGGCTCAACTTACCCTTCTTCCCAAATCTCAAGATTCCCTTCAGTGGAGTTATTTTCAAAAATACATGATCACCCACTTCAAATTTCAGTTCTTGGTAGCGAGTATCAGCGTAGCTTTTTTTTGCCGACTCTGCGCTGAATAAATCAGACTTTATCACACACTTTCTGAATTATCTCTGGACCCAAAACTCGCCTTTCGCCTACTTCGTCCCAAAAAAAGGAGATCGGCATCTCCTACCATATAATGCCTCGTAGGGTACCATACCGATGCTAGTCTAATAACTGTTATTATAAGCAAATTCAACTAGCGAAAAAAACTGAATCCAGCTACCTCCAAAGTCTAGCACATAGGCATGAAGCATATCTTCTAATACTTGGATTTTTCTCTCTGTCTGGCCGTCTATCTAAGGATGGAAAGCAGTGTTGAATGCTAGCTGAGTCCCCAATGCCTCTTGTAAGCTCCACCAGAACAGTGATGTAAAACGTGGATCATGGTCCGAGACTGTGGATACCGGCACTCCATGGGGTCGAACAATCTCCTGTATATATATATATATATATATATATATATATATATATAAATATATCCCTGCTAACCGATTCATAGGGTAGCTAATCTTAATGGGCAGAAAGTGCGCTGTCTTTGTCAACCTGTCAACTATTACCCAGATGGCATTCTGACCATGCGGCGCCGGCTGTAGTCTCGTAACAAAATCCATGGATATATGGTCCCACTTCCATTCAGGAATGAAAAGTGGCTGCAACTGACCTGCCGGCCTCTGGTGCTCAGCCTTAACCTGCTGGCATGTCAAGCACTACTATACAAATTCTGCTATCTCCCTTTTCATGCCACTCCACCAGAAATGCTCCCATAGATCCCTATACATTTTCGTACTACCAGGATGAACAGTGTATAGAGATCTGTGTGCCTCCTCTAAAATCGTCCTCCTGATATTGTCATCTACAGGCACACATAATCTAGTGCGAAATCTTAAAGCCCCATCGTTAGAGATGCTGAATTCTTCCCTCTGACCGTCATGTATTCTGGAAATCACTTCTGCCAATTCTGGATCATCTTTCTAAGCAGCTTTAATCTTTTCAAATAATGTGGGCGGTACAACCAAACTGGAAATAAGAGCCTGAGGATCATTCTCCACTAATTCCACATCGAGTCTTTCTAAGTCCATTTGAATCGGATGCTGAACTACCGCTGCTAATTGTGTTGTGTCTCCTGATTTACGGCTCAGTGCATCAGCTACCACATTTGCTTTACTTGGGTGATAACTGATGGTGCAGTTGTAATCCTTAATGAATTCCAACCACCTCCTCTGCCTCATATTCAACTCTTTCTGTGTAAAGAAGTACTTTAGGCTCTTGTGATCCAAAATATCTCACACCTCTTACCATAAAGGTAATGCCTCCAGATCTTCAGTGCATGCACAACCGCAGCCAATTCCAAATCGTGAGTAGGATAATTCTTTTCATACTCCTTCAACTACTTGGACGCATACGCCACCACCCTACCATGCTCCATCAGTACACACCCAAGCCCTTTCAAAGACGCACCACTGTAAATAATATAACCATCACCTCCTGATGGAATCGTCAGTACTGGTGCAGTGACGAGCTGCTGCTTTAATTCCTGGAAGCTCTGCTCGCATTCTTTAGCCCACACAAATATTGAATTTTTCCTAGTTAATTATGTGAGTGGTCCTGACAAAGACAAAAATCCCTCAACAAAACGACTGTAATAACTTGCCAATCCAAAGAAACTCCTAACTTCCTGCACATTCCTTACCTGAACCAATTTACCACCATGTCAATCTTGCTGGGATCCATTGCTATACCGTTTCCTGAGATCACATGGCCTAAAAATGCAACCTTCTCAAGTTAGAACTCACACTTACTAAACTTGGCGCAAAGCTTCTCCTCCCTGAGTGTCTGCAGCACCTGCCTCAAATGCACCTCATGATCCTCAAAACTCCTCGATTACACTAGTAAATCTTTAATGAAAACTATTAAAAACTGATCAAGATACTGGTGAAAAACTCTATTCATCAAATCCATGAACACAGCTGGGGCATTCGTCAAACCAAAAGGCATAACAAGGAACTCGTAGTGCCCATACCTGGTCCTGGGCTGTCTTTGCAACCTCCTCTGCTTTCACTCTTACTTGATGATACCCTGATCTAAGGTCGATCTTGGAATACACCCGTGTACCCTGGAGCTGATCAAACGAATCGTCTATATGGGGTAGAGGATATTTATTCTTAATAGTAACCTTATTGATTGATCTGTAATTAATACACATCCTCAAAGTCAAAGACCCATCTTTCTTCTTTACGAATAACACTGAAGCTCCCCATGGCGATACATTGGGTCGTATAAATCCCCTATTCAATAGGTTTTGTTACTGATTCTTCAATTCTCCCAATTCAGTTGGAGCCATACGATAAGGAACCTTAGAAATTGGCGCAGTCCCGGGAGGTAAATCTATAGGAAAATCTACCTCGTGCACAGGAGGCAACCCTGTTAGCTCCTCTGGAAAAACATCTGGAGATTCTCGTACTACTGGAGTGCTGTCAATCTTCAATTCATTTTCAGATACTTCTTTCACAAATGCTATAAACCCCTGACCTCCGTCCAAGAGTAATCCACTCGCCTGCAAGGCTGACACCAGCTGTGATGGAGCACGCACCCGCGAACCAACGAATCTAAATTCCTACTCTCCAGGGGGTCTAAAAATTACTTCTTTCTGATGACAGTCAATACTGGCGTGATTGGCAGCCAACCAGTCCATACCCAATATTATATCAAACTCACACATATCAAATACAATCAAATCAGCTAGTAACACTGTCCCCTGAATTTTTATTAGATAGCCTCTAAGTACCCTCTGACATCTGATCACTGACCTTGATAGTGTAGTTACTGACAGCGCTATATCTAATGACTGGGTCTCACTCTCAGATAATTTAACATAAGATGCATAAATGAAAGAATGAGTGGCACCCGAGTCAAAAAGAACAATAACTGGATATGATAAAATAGTAAATATACCTGTCACCACATCCGAGCAGCCTCTGCATCACTCGGCGTCAGAGTGTATACTTGCGTTGGGGCCACATTTCCTTTGCTGGCCACCACGAGGCACCTGGTATCCTCCCCGAGCTGCTTGATTTCCTCCCTGATAGGGCCTAGGAGCTAAATCTTGGTCTGGCTGACCTGAGCATTCACGTACCACGTGATCGGATCTTCCGTAGCAATAACATACTCCTCTGCCTACCCGATACTCCCTTAAATGACATCTTCCACATGACTGACACATCGGGTAAGTCGGTGTACCTGATTCCCATGAGGTCCTGCCATCTAGCGTTTATCTCCCCTATCACGACCTCCTTTCCAAGGACCCCTACTGGAGCCAACCTGAAAACTCTGAGGTGTCGGCCTCTTCCTCTGACTTTGAGCTGCTAAACCCCTCTAAATACCACTCTCAATGATCGTAGCTCTTTCTACAACCTCTGTAAATGTCTGAGCCCTAAAACCAATCACTTGCTTAAACAAATTCTGCCTCAGTCCTTCATCAAACTTCCTTGCCTTTTTCTCATCATCAAGTGCTAGATGTGGAGCAAAACATGACAACTCGATAAACCGAGCCGCGTACTGGGATACAATCATTTGCCCTTATATCAAATGCATAAACTCCGCTGCTTTCGCACTCTTAACGATAATGGGGAAATACTGCTCGAAGAGCAGCTCCTTGAATTAGTCCCACGTCACTGGAACTTGAACCAACCTCTACTCCTCTACCAGACGCGCTGATTTCCACTAGTGCTTCGCCTCCCCTGTTAGTTTGAACACTGCAAACACCACCTTCTGCTCATCTGTGCAAGGAAGCACAGCCAATGTCTCTTCAATGTCTTGGACCCAATTCTCAGCTACAATTGGGTCATCTCCTCCAGTGAAGGATGGGGGCTTCATCCGCATAAACTGCTCAATCGAACAGCCACGCTCCCCCAGAGCTACTGGCCATCTCAACCATCACCTGCTGAGTAACGCTACACAGTACAACATCTATATCTCCTCCACCTATGCTAAGGTCCTGGCCTATCCTCCCCAGCATTCGTGCCACTACTTCCTGGGTCCATCCTGAAACAAGAAACACATTTAAGCACTTTATCTCCTATACGGACTTGTTCTATACCAATTCAAAATTAACTACCTTTCCTAACATTAACTTAATATCCAGTTCTATTACCTAGACACACGACCCGGCAATAGTTTACTATGATTTTCCTGAAATTGTCACCCCAAGAAAAACACAGAAACCACTACGATAATCATGTACCTTGACCACAGAACAAACCTCAAATTCCTTCCTATACTCTGGTATTGCTTCCGCTGCACTCTAAAGTCTACAGAACCTAGTAACTTAGGCTCTGATACCAAACTGTAACAACCTGCTATTTAAAAGGATTTTTTTTATAACATTTAAAATGCTCTGATACCATACTGGATTAAACCCAACCAATCACCTAAGCAGCGAGAAGCGGAAATCAAATAAACATAACCATATATAATTACATACAATACAGAGTGCTAAATTGTTTCCCAAATTACACACATATATATATAACTGTTCCCCAGAAATATCCTCAATTGGCTAGGACTATACAAAAATACTCTCAAAAATACTCACTATAATATCAAGGCAATATTGAGGCCCCTCTATCTGTGAGCTTGATCTGCTCGCCTACTTGGATCACCTGAAAAATGTTAAAATAATTGGGATGAGTCAACGCTCAGTAAGACGAAATATGCTATTGCTAGTGTGTGGAAGATGAGTTACAATATTATGAAAATATGTTTCTATAAAATCATGTATAAATGGATCTATAAATACAGAACAAGTAATAGAAACCACCACCATTTCCATGTTACTTAACATATTAGTATTTTAGGGTATTATTTAAAATAATTCTAAACTACATAAGCATATTCTCTGTCTTTGTAAATCTGTATATACATAATAATAACTGAAAACTTCCCTGTGGATAACTGTGTGTTATGATTTAACCTCTCATGAGAGGGTTGTGCGGCCCGTAGGTGGGATCTACCCTGGCTGGCCGACTAGGGCAAACGACTATACTCCCTCGGTCTGATCTGCCCTCCTCAACCTGTATCTAATGGGGAGCCTGTCCGCGTCTAGGGCACTATACGATCAACCTACTACCACGTATTATCTGAATAGGTGGTTGCACTCAAAACTGAAATATTTGTAGCTATGGTACCGTGCTCTGTGACTGTATGGTCCAATAGGGTCTGATACTATATAATACATCTTTATATACAACTATATGATTTACCATGATTCTAAAATAACTGTATAAACCATGACAATGAAATAAACTGTAATGAATTGTAATTGTATTATCTGTATTTTTGAACTGAACTGTAATCCGTAAGTCATGGTACTGATAACTGTATAATCATGGTACTGGAAACTACATAATCATGGTATTTTGTAATTACTTTAAAACATATCTACTGGCTGTATATTCTGTAAATCATATCCTGAAAATACTGTAAAACATGTTTCTTTACTATACCCATATCCTTAAGTCACACAGAAGTTTTAAACATATGATACATAAATAATAAACTGTATAAATTTCTTTCGTGAATGATCCTCTGATAAAAACGTATAATTTATACTAAAACATAGTAAAATTGCCTAGCATAGCATATTTCCCTTACCTGATTTCAGCTAAATCCCTCTACTGTAATGGGTCCTACACCCGCAGGGTTCTCCACTTAATACCTTGAAAACCACATTTTTCAGAACAAAATATCAATATTTTTTGGCCTACATCATTTCTTATAACTTCCAGAAGGCCAAAAACTGAATAAAAAACCTTACCCTAGATTTGGGATGAATTCCAACTTCGTCCCACTGATGATCTGCTCCGATAGACTTGTAGAGAACTCCTCCAGTAGCGTTGTGGTGGCTTCAGATCATAGATCCGGTGATTGACAGGGCCGAAATTGAAGAGAGAGGAGGGAAGGGCCGTAGGAGAGAAAGAGGAGAGGTTTGCGGCCAATTTTCTGTGATAAAAATCAGTTTAGGGCTATTTATACTGTGGGATTCGTCGATGAGCCACGTCATCTCGTCGACGACTCCTTAAGTAAATTTGTCGACGAACCTTACCATTTGTCGACGAAATTCAGAGTAGCCCAAATTCTTCTCTCAGTATTTTCTCGTCGATGAGATCCTGAAGAACCTCCGTCGACGAACCCCTCTATTCGTCGACGACGCTTGGAAATGCTTGAAATTATTATTACCTCTAAAATGAAATTTCGTCGATGAACGCTCCGTGTTCGTTGACGAAGTCTATTGCCTTTTTGTGTTCCTGTTTCCCTTTTCCTCCCTCTTTATTATTATACTACTATTATTCTTTGGGTCACTACAACTCGCCTTTCTCAGCAAGCCCTCGGGTGGAATAATCTACTTTACCATAAATACTTAATTAATTAAAGTCACACTTATACCCATATCACAATCAATCCACATAGAATATTCATACAGTTTCCAATTTTTACCCACATAGTGTTTACATCCACATATCATGTAGTCGTCCACACAGAACCCTAACAAATCACAACCTAAATGTCCACACAGGACTAGTCCACACAGGACTAACCAAATCACACAAGTTACAACACAACCACTCCGTTCATTGTAAATGGGTAAACAACCTCCTTATACCACTGCCAATGTTTACCTCCCAATATAAACGCCTATATAACGACCTCCTCATACCACTGCCAACGTTATATGAAGATTATACTAGGTACGATATAACGACCTCCTCATACGACTGCCAACGCTATATCGTAATTTATATGAACCACAACCCAAATCAACAACAACCAATCAATCAACACATCCATAATTCTACCACAATTAAACACCACATCAGCATATTCCACCAGCCAAAATTCACAATCAAACAAGATTCGCATTCTCAATAATTCTTCATTCCACAATGTTAACAATCATTTAATTTATCAAAAATGGTTTCAACCACACGATTTTTCCTAATATAATTTATTTATCTAAAAACAACATTTCAATACCATCAAGGTTTAGAAAATTATATCTGTATATATATAAATTTATACTCAAAAACTAGTCATTTAAAATTATTAAAAAGCCATTATAAAATATTTTCTCTTACCTGCTCCTCGAAATTCGACCCAAAATTAACAAAACAAGACCCTGAAATCCAAAATTCCAAGTTCCTCAAATCTTAGTATAATACTCCTATAGTACTTCCTAAGCTCCAAATGCCAATATTTGTTAAAGAAATTCTAAAATAATTCACTTACCTTGGTTTTGGGATGTTTCCCAAACTACTCAAATCAAAGATCCACTCCTCCTATATTGCAGAGAATCTTCCTAGGAGTCTCGTGGTAGCTTCTGATCGTCGAACTGAGCTAAATCCGGCCTAGAAACGAAGAGAGAAGGTGGTACGGCCGAAGTTCTTAGAGAGAGAAGGAGAACATGCAAGAAATTCGTGCAGAAATGAAAGAAATCCACTATTTATACTCAGGGATTTGTCGACGAGTCCTAGAACACAGTTCGTTAACGAGATAGCCAACTTGTGGATGAATTTCCGTCATCCGAAGAACCCCTTTCGGTAATTCCTCGTTGATGAGACACGTACCCTCTTCGACAAGCTAAAAAGAACATTCGTTGATGAGACCAATCTATTCGTTGATGAATGTTTGCTGCCACCTTTTCGAATATATTCTTCGTTCCCTTCTATCTTCCTTATTATTTCAAATTATTTAAAATTTTTCGGGTTGTTACAATTACATTGCATTTTCCTTTCTTTCCTTCATACTACAACTGGTCTTTAGCCATCATCAGTTAGTCTATAGCTCCTTTTAGCTGTCATCAGTTAGTCTACACAGAAGTGTGTTAGAATGTACTAACATGACTGTCTTTCACTTGTCTTACATTTACATGGTTGCATTTAACATACACAAGCAACATAGTTCATATCATATTTTATTCTCAATGCTTTACTTACTTAGCCTACATCTCTTACATTTAACATATATTTGCATAGAATTTACATTTACTCATGCCACACAATTTAACAGTAAAATTCATACATATTCCTGTAAAATAGGCCAACTCACATTTAACATTTATATACTGAAAATACATTTCATTTCTTACATAATTATTCATAAATTAATTTTCACTTTCATTCGTTTACTTTCACATATACATAGATATATAAGCAGTCCTAGGTTCAGAAAACATAATTTTACATGGTTGGCAATTCACACCAAAACATACATATAATGTAACGTAATTTATTACCATTAATTTCATAAAATTTGATTTAATATATAATTTCCCCTTACCTGGTTTCTTGAACTATGCCAACAGGGATCCTAAAAAATACCTACGGTGCTCACCTAACCCTGAATAAAAAATCCTAATTCCATTAAATTAATCCTAAATAAAATACTATTTTAATATTTCCTAGGCCCTTAAATACCAAATAAACAGTTATACCCTCAAATATAACCAATTTTTCAAATTTCCCAAATCTCACTCTCGCTTTGGAGTGGGGCCTAGAAAACCCCAAATGGAAATTTACTCATGTCAAAATGATGACGATCATGACTAGGACCCCGTGGGGTTCCTGATCGTTGATTTAACAGCAGATTTAATGAGAAATTGAGAATCTAGGAGAAGGTTGCCTTACCCCACGAATGGTGCCTCCACCGCTCCCACGACAAATATGCTCTAGTAGAAATGTCGGTGGCGGAGTTAGAAACCCAATGATACCTTTCGTTGCCCGATCGGCGCTCATTAAACCGACAAAATCGAGGAGAGGGAGGAGGAGGACGAAGGAGTGTGACAGGGAGTACAGGGAGAGAGAGAGAGAGAGAGAGAGAGAACACGCAGCTTTCTGAGGAAGATTTCTTCCTTAAGAAGTTTTAACTTCCTATAAACAATAATATATATTATTATATTATTAAATCTTATATATATATATATATATATATATATCTTTATTCCAATTTTTTACTATTTTTATTTATTTATTTATTTATTAATTTAATTTAATAATATTGAATTAATTAATTAACTAATAATTACTCTTAAATTTTTTTTATACTATTTCTTTTTACTTGTGTATTTAATACATTAATTTAATAATGTTTAACTAATTAATTGATTAATAATTTTAATTAATTAATTTTTTTCGGGTTATTACATTCTTCCCTCCTTAAAAGAATTTCGTTATCAAAATTTTTACTAATCCACCATCCATAGCCAAATAAAATCATTATTATCTTAATCATAAACCTATACCTGCGCCCCTGACATTATCTAGTTCAGTCAAGATCAATGAGTACACTTGCGCTGGTCCACCTCTTTCTAGTAGTACTTACTGTTTCCCCTGATACCATAACCTCTGAAATCAATTAACCAACCTCACACCACACATTTTCATATCCTCCAATTTAAATAAAAAAATTCCAAGTTGACCACAAACCATTTAATCACATCACCTAAATTATTCTCCTTCAAAGATTTTTCTCCATAAATCAATCAACCTAACATTCGAGTTCAAATTCAAAGTTTCTAATTTCTCTGCTTGGAAACATCACCATCGATGGATTTACCATGATTTTCTGAAGCTAGCTACTTCTTTAGAAAAAACACAGAAGACCATCAAGTGATTTTTGACCCGAAGCTTACGAAACACAACTCAGAATTCCTAACGATATCTTAATCTACCCATCCCTATCCTTATCGAAACTCAATCATATACTCTTATATAAATGATTCCTAACATTTCCATATCCAGGTGATATGAAATTAATCACACTTCCGGCTAGACATTGCTCTGATACCATTTGTAACGCCCCGACCCTCTACGTGGGTCCGGAGTGCTACTAATCCATTCATTTACCTGATAATCTACATTCTAATATCATGTACGCAGCGGAAAGCATAATTACAATCTTCCAACAAATAAAATACCAGAGTTTTCTAAATCTATCTACATACCATAATAAACCATGCATCCACCTATATTCCCATATATACACATATCTCCCAAAAATATTCAGTATTCAAAATACCAGTATGTTTCACAACCATCCATAATATCTAGAAGACTTAAAACATAAAACATAAAATATTTGCATTCCCAAAAACATCATTAAAATGTTTATATTTTTTTATCTCCCAAAAATACTATAAAACCTTGAGCTCTCTAAGCTCGATCTCAAGGAGGTCCTGAAAAAAAACACATTTATATTCGGGTGAGACACATCTCAGTAAGGGAAGAAACAATATATTAAAATAGTGTGTGACTAACATGAGTTTATATAATAACATATTAATAACATTTGCAAAACACTTCCATAAATACTGAAATCATTCTCTAAACCTAATCAAACACATGCAAAGGTTCAACCCACGAGATTACCTAAGGATAGAGATGATTACCCGTCCATACAAGTAGCACCCCTCTGCTCTAATACTTAGGCAACCCGAAGGCCACCACTGAAACATACTAGGGCACTCACCTTACTCACTAAGCCCTCAAGTATTAGATTAACCTCGTACTCACACAATTCAAACAAAAGTTTACCAGCGAAGACCCTACGGATAGGGAAATCTATCCGCCCATACAAGTAGGTTCCCTTTGCCCTAGTACGTTATGCAGCTACTGCCACATCTGAAGTTACTAGTGCACTCGACTTACTTAGCAAGCCCTCAAGCAAAGAGTACGCCCCGCCCAATCGTAACATGTTCTAATAGCATAGATACTTCTAATAACATATTACATTATTCTTTCTGCCATTATTCAATCATTCACATCCATTCTTGTTCATAGCCTAAACATAGCATTACATTTCACTTTAAGTGACTTTTTCCATTCATATCGTTCACGTTTCACATTTCATTCCTTTATCATTTCATTGCCATTATATTCCATTTTCCTTTCTTTCCTTCGTACTATAACTGGTCTTTAGCCATTATCAGTTATTCTAAAGCTCCTTTTAGTTGTCATCAGTTAGTCTACACAGAAGTGTGCTAGAATCTGCTAACATGACTGTCTTTCAATTGTCTTACATTTACATGGTTGCATTTAACATACACAAGCAACATAATCGATATCATATTTTATTCCCAATGCTTTACTTACTTAGCCTGCATCTTATACATTTAACATATATTTGCATAGAATTTACATTTACTCATGCCACACAATTTAGCAGTGAAATTCATACATATTCCTGTAAACTAGGCCAACTCACATTTAACATTTATATGCTGAAAATAAATTTCATTTCTTACATAATTCCTTAGAAATTACTTTTCACTTTCATTCATTTACTTTCACATATATATAGCTATATAAGTAGTCCTAGGCTCAGAAAACATAATTTTACATGGTTTGCATTTTATAATTCACACCAAAATATACATATAATGTAACGTAATTTGTTACCTTTAATTTCATAAAATCTAATTTAATATATAATTTCCCTTTACCTGGTTTATTGAACTACGCCAATAGGGACCCCGAAAAATACCTGCAACGCTCACTTGGACCCTGAATCAAAAATCCTAATTCCATTAAATTAATCCTAAATAAAATACTATTTTAATATTTTCTAGGCCCTTAAATACTAAATAAACAGTTATACCCTAAAATATAACGAATTTGCTAGATTTCCTAAATCTCACTTTTGCTTTGAAGTGGGGTATAGAAAATCCCAATTGAAAATTTACTTATGTCAAAATGATGACGATCACAACTAGGATCCCGTGGTGGTGCCTAATTGTCGATTTAATAGCACATTTAATGAGAAATTAAGAAATTAGGGTAATGTTGCCTTACCCCAGGAATGGTGCCTACGCCGCTCCCACGATAAATCTGCTCCACTAGAAATGTTAGTGGCGGAGTTAGAAACCCAACGATACCTTTCGTTTCCCGATCAGTGTTCGTTAAGCAGATGAAATCAAGGAGAGGGAGGAGGAGGACGGAGGAGTGAGGTGAGAAGTACAAGGAGAGAGAGAGAGAGAACACGTAGCTTCCTGAGGAAGATTTCTTCCTCAGGAAGTTTTTACTTCCTATAAACAATAATAAATATTATTATATTATTAAATCTTATATATATGTATATATATATACACTTTAACTTATATAAACATATTATAATAAACTTATATATATATATCTTTATTCCAAATTTTTTTTACTATATTTATTTATTTATTTAATAATAATAATAATTAATTAATTAATTAATAATTACTCTAAACTTTTTTTATACTATTTCTTTTTACTTGTGTATTTAATACATTAATTTAATAATATTTAACTAATTAATTGATTAATAATTTTAATTAATTAATATTTTTAATTAGTTTTTTTTTTCGAGTTATTACATCATTGATGCCTGAACAACTTACAAGTTTTTATTGGGAAGATCATAGATTTATGAAAATGACATTATACCTTCAACTCTTTATCAATGATTCAAATATTTTCAAAGAGAGATAAGAAAAGTAGAGTTTGATGTCAAGCCCTTCTCAAAGGCAGAGGCTTATTTTTGTTAATGCCAAGTTCTATCAAGAAAGAGAGACAATAAAAGAAGCACTCCTTTCATACATTCCTTCTACAAGTGGTGTGGAACAAGGGCCAAAATAGTTTGAGTCCTCCAAGCTAGATTGTAGGGAGATTAAGAGTGTTTCACTAACAATAAACACTACCAAACTACCTACTCATTCATTACAAGATGAAGATGATAAATCTTTACAGTTTTCTAGTTCTTCTTAAGCTCTAAACTATGTTTCATTGTATCAACATAAGAGATGGGAATCCCCATTTGTTGAGTGTTCTAATTGTGTAGCAAGTAAGGGAACTTTCCCTTAACTACTGAAGGCAAATGATGCTAAAAAACTCAAGATATGTCACACCTTTAAACAAGTTGTCTAACGCTATTGTCAATAAACCTTTACAGGGGTTTATTCATTCATCTTATTTGGAATATGATAATCTTCCCACCAACAAAAAAAAAAAGGTTTTGACCCCAAAAGCTTATAATATTCTTTTAAAAAAAATCAAGATTTAACTTTGAAGGCCCAAATTCAATGGTAAAGTTGAATCCAAAGCTCATTGGAGAGAATATCCATGGTCTTAGTGAAACATAAAGAAAATTATGGCAACAAGGGTTTGAAATTCCTTCCTAAAAAATTGGGCTTGTTATAGTCCAACAGCACCAGTTAAAATATCAATTTAAGGAAAGGATTAGGTAATAAACTCACAACATATAACAATAAAGATCAAGGATGAACATAAGGAAGAATGTGCTCAGTCAAATCCTTGCACATTAGTGTTTGACCATATTAGATCAAGCTCAGCAAGATCTTTTATATTTGGAAGACTTGGTGTTGTTCTACCAAAACAGAGGAGGTACTTCTAAGGCTCATAATTCTGCCTTGGAATGCTTGGAGTTAAAAAGAATGGGTTAGGGATTTCTAAAAGCAAATTAAAGATGGAAGTATCAAAGATAGTGGAAAAAGATTATCAAGAGGCTCATAGCCTTGTTCTATCTTCTATAAAAAAAAAAAATTTCTTTATTGGACTTTAACACAAATGGATCACTCAAAGTATAGAAACATACCATTGTGCTTACTAGGCAGTCTCAATAAAGTTTAGAGGAGTAGAATGACATTGAGACCATTTTTCCTAGTCAGCACGTTACGATAGAAGAAGATGAAAGCTCAAATAATTCCAATGAAGTAGTGGATGCTTCACCAGTACTAAAATATGGCAGTGAATCCATAGTTGATGAGTTAAAGGGAATCAATCTTGATAGAAAAAATGACCCTAGACCAATGTTTATCTATGCAATACTCACTTTGGAAGAGGAGGAGAAATATTTTAAACTTCTATTCAAATACAAATATTTAATTGCATGGACATATAAAGAGATGGCTAGTCTTGATTAAAAAATTATAGCGCATCACTTAGCAGTGAGGTGAGGTGTCCAACTCGTCAAGCAAACACAAAAAAGGTTTTTGTCTAGAGCTTATCCCACAAATAGAAATTAAAGTTAATAAGTTCATTGAAGCTGGTTTTGTAGAAGAGGTCAAATATCCATTATAAATCGCCAATATTGTTTCAATAAGAAAAAATAATGGATGTTTGTGTTGAATTTTTTGATCTGAATAATGCTCGTCCAAAGGATGATTTCTTATTACCGATCACTGAAATTATGGTGGATGCAACAACAAGACATGAGACACTCTCATTTATAGATGGTTCCTCTGGTTACAACCAAATAAGGATGACACTAGAGGATGAAGACTTAACTGCTTTTCAAACTCCAAAAGGAATATATTGTTACAAGATAATGCCTATTGGATTAAATAATGTAGGTGCCATTTATTAATGTGCTATACAAAATTTTTTTAGTGATATTCTATATAAGAATGTTGAATGTTATGTTGATGACTTGGTAGGAAAGACCAAGTCTAGAAGAGACCATTTACAAGCTTTAGGGGCAATATTTGATTGTTTTAAGAAATATCAACTCAAGACAAACCTTTTAAAGTGTGCTTTTGGTGTCACATCAAATAAGTTTCTGGAGGTTTGTTGTCCACCATTGAGGTATTGAGATAAATCAGTCAAAGACTGATGTATCCAAAAAGATACCTTAGTCAAAATCTATGTGAGTTGAAACGTCTACAAAGGTGCCTTACTTATATTTGTTGTTTCATTTCAAGATTGGTCGGTTGATGCCAACCTTTTAACCTCTTGATGAAGAAGGATATGCCATTTTAATACGATGAAGCACATAAAAATGCCTTCGAAAGTATTAAAAAAAAACATTTTCTTAAATCGACTATTTTGGGTGCTCTTGTTTTTGAGAACTTCTTGTTGCTATATATTGTTGTCTAAGAGAAGTCTCTAAAAGCATGACTTGCATAGGAAAATGAAGAAGGAAAAGAAAGAGCCTTATCTTATCTAAGAAAAACTTATACGGGAACTGAAATAATTTATTTGATTTCTAAACTGAAATAATTTATTCGCCCATCAAGAAAATGTGTTTGGCACTTTTTTTGCTATTAATAAGTTGAGGCATTATGTGCAAGCACATATAGTTCATCTAATTTCTAAATCCACTTCTATCAAGTATGTTCTTTCAAAACTTGTCCTGTTGGGGCATTTGGCAAAGCAGGAAGTCATCTTACAGTAATATGACATCACACATATCACACAAAAATCTATCAAAGGACAAGCAGTAGCAATTTTTCTTGCAAGTCATCCAGTCCCATTAGATTGGAAAATTTATGATGATCTACCATATAAGGAGGCGTTCTACATTGAAGCACTCCCTCTTTAGAAAATGTTTTTTCAACGATGCAACTCGCAAAGGTGGGACTAGGGCTGGCGTAGTGTTTATCACACCATAATGACAAACATTACCATAATATTTTGTGCTTAATGGGCTTTGCTCAAATAATGTTGCTAGGTATCAAGCGCTAATTATTAGATTATTGATGAAAATTGATATGGGAATTTCAAACATAGAAGTTTATGGGGATTCTCCACTGATAATCAATCAAATTTTGTCCCAAATGAAGTTAAAAAGGAAGATTTGATTCCTTATTGTAGGTATGCTAAAAAATTTATAGAGAAAATTGATAACACAACTGTAGAACATCTTTCAAGAAGAGAAAATAGGCAAACGGATGCCCTAGAAAATCTTGCCACTACTATTGCTATTGCTAAAGAAGAAACTATTTCAGTTTCAATTTTCTAGAGATAGGTGCTACCAATAATTGATGATTAGTACGAAGAATCAGATATGATATCTACTTATAACATTGATAAAGAATACTCACGACAACCGATAATTGATTACCTCTAAGATGGGAAGCTTCCAAATGATCGAAGACATTGAATTGAAATTCGTCAATGAGTAGAAAAATTTATCTTTTACAAAGATACACTTTGTTGGAATTGGTGTATTCCCAAGAGGGGGCTACATTGGGTATTTAAAAATTGTCTTTCCTATGTTAGGTTCAAATCGCAATCAGTAATACACAACCTAGGGTCTTTCTAAAATAGTCTCAATTCCCCAAGCTAACTGAGCAAATATTCAAAGCATATATAGCGGGCTCAGTAATTCACAATCATACACAATGATAAAACATAAACATTCAAGTGCAAGAATTAAATAGTGGAAATTAAAGTTAGGCACATGAAATGTTATTAGGGTTCAGCCAAACTTGCCCACATCCCCGCCTCAAGCTCACAAGCAAGAAGATTCACTAAATGCTCACTTAACGGGTGTGGAGTGACACCAATTACACTACCCTTTCCTTACTGGGCAAGGGAATACCCTAGGTTACATTCACAGGACTAACCCCAACCTTTACAACCACACCTTAGATAGGTGCTCCTGGTTTTCGTAACCGGGTCTAAACCATCCGGTGCTTTCTTAACTGGGTCTAAGCAATCTAGTGCACGTTACAGGTTAGTGCAATCATCTTCCATCCACACGTCAGGAATACAACAGTAATCAAATATTTGTGTACAAAAACAATGCTTCTATACTAAGCAAATGATGTACAACAATAAGGACAAATGCACTCATGGATGGTATGAATTAAAATTCAATGTGAGTATGTGATTTTCTCAAAAATAATTTTATAATCTTTGAAATTGATGTATATGATGAAGCACTTCAAAGGTTCAAACCCTATTAAAAATATCTCCCAAAAATGTTTTTTTTTTTTCAAATAAAGCGTAGGTGAACCAAGGGTTTTGAACTAAATTCAATTTATGCCCAAATGATAACAAATGATCTTTGATTAAAAAAAACAATATGCAAAGTATACTTCAAAGATCTTCAAACTATAATCAGTTCACCCCAAAAATATTTATCAAGTAAAATATATGGGGGAACCTCTAGCTAATACTCTCAAATAGATTTTCAACCTAACAAATAATGAATGCCCAAAAGAAATATGTTCTCCAAAAGAAAATTTCAAATAAAAGTCTAAGAGAGTACTAAAAAAGAATAACAACAACAATAACAAAACCAAGCCTTAGTCCCACTAAGTGGGGTCGGCTATATGAATCCTTTTCCTCCAATTTATGTGATCATGGACCATTTCTTTTGATAGATTCAAAGATATTAAATCCTTACTCACTATCTCCTCCCAAGTTATTTTAGGTCTACCCCTACCCCTTCTACTGCCCCCCACAGTAACTAAGTCACTCTTCCTCACAGGTGCACTATAAGGCCTACATTGCAAGTGTCCATACCATCTGAGTCGTCCTTCTCTTATCTTATCTTCTATAGGAGCTACACCTAACTTACCATGAATATGTTCATTCCTTAATTTATCTTTCAATGTTATACCACTCATCCATCTAAGCATCCTCATCTTGACAACTTTTACTTTTTGGATATTATGTTTCTTCGTCGCCCAACATTCTGATCCATATAGCATAGTTGGTCTTATAGCTGTTCTATAAAACTTCCCTTTCAATTTTAAGGGAATTCTACGATCACATAGAACACTTGAAGAACTTCTCCATTTTACCCAACCTGCTTTAACTCTATGCATTACATTATCTTCAATTTCTCCTTTAGCTTGCATAATAGATCCAAGGTATCGAAATCTACAAGTGCTATTTATTTCTTCATCATCAAGTTTAACTTTGTCTCCAATATTCCTCCTATCATTACTAAAATTACATTTCATATATTCAGTTTTATTTCTACTTATCTTAAAGCCTCTAGATTCCAAAGCTTCTCTCCATAATTCTAACTCAGCCTCTACTCCATCCCTAGTTTCATCAATTAATACAATATCATCTGCAAACAACATACACCATGGAACCTCCTTTTGAATACTCTTAGTAAATTGGTCCATCACTAAAGCAAAAAGATAAGGACTCAAAGCAGATCCTTGATGTACACCTATGGTAATTGGAAATTCTCTAGTTTCTCCATCTATAGTCTTTACACTAGTCATTACTCCATCATACATATCCTTAATGACATCGGTATACCTACAACATACACCCTTTTTTTTCTAAAACCCACCATAGAACTTCCCTAGGTATCCTATCATATGCTTTCTCAAGGTCAATAAATATCATATGCAAGTCCCTCTTCTTTTCCCTAAACTTTTCCATTAATCTTCTTAAAAGATAAATAGCTTCTGTGGTAGATCTCCCAGGCATAAAACCAAATTGATTTTCTGAGATCTTCGTTTCCAACCTCAATCTTTGTTCAACTACTCTTTCCCATAGTTTCATCGTATGACTCATAAGTTTAATTCCACGATAGTTATTACAATTTTGAATATCTCCTTTATTTTTGTATATAGGTATTAAAGTGCTTTTCCTTCATTCATCTAGCATTTTCTTAGTTTTTACAATTGTATTAAATAAATTAGTTAACCATATAATTCCGTTATCACCCAAGCATTTCCAAACTTCAATTGGGATGTTATTTGGTCCCACAGCTTTCCCATTTTTCATCTTTTTTAGTGCAAACTTAACTTTGTTAACTCTAATTTTTCGAATAAATCTTATATTTTTAGTCTTTTCCTCATTTGACAATTCTAAATTTAAGCCTTCTATTTGGTTTTCGTTAAACAACTTACTAAAGTAACTTCGCCATCTTTCTTTAATATTGTCGTCCTTAACCAAGACAATATTATCCTCACTTTTTATACATTTTACATTTCCTAAGTCCTTGTTCTTCCTTTCTCTAGCTTTAGCAAGTTTAAATATATCTCTTTCCCCTTCTTTTGTACCTAATCTATCATACAAACTATTAAATGATCTATATTTAGCTTCACTAACGGCCCTTTTTGCATTTTTTCTTGCCTCCTTATATTTTTCAAAGTTATCGTTGTTTCTACATTTTTGCCACGTTTTATACCAAATTCTTTTTGTCTTTATGATTTTTTGTACATCTTTATCCCACCACCAACTTTCTTTGCTATTTAAGAATCTTCCCCTTGATTCGCCTAAAATCTCTTTTGCTATCTTTTTAATAGAGCTAGCTAATCTATTCCAAAGAGTATTTGAATCTATCCCATCCTCTAAGGTCCAATCCCCATCTTTGATCATTTTATCTTTAAATTTTATTATATTTTCTCCTTTTAGGTTCCACCATCTAGTTCTCCTACACTGGTTTATTTTATCATTTTTCTTCCATTTTTTAATGCATATATCTAACACTAAGACTCTATGTTGTGTGGTTAGACTTTCACCTGGAATAACTTTACAATCCTTGCATGATACACGATCTACCCTCCTAGTTAAAAAAAAATCTATTTGACTTCTATTTTGTCCACTTTTAAAGGTTATTAAGTGTTCTTCTCTCTTCTTAAAGCAAGTATTCATTATACTGAAATTATATGACATAGCAAAGTCTAAGATCATCTCCCCAGACTCATTTTTGTCTCCATATCCATATCCTCTATGTATCCTTTCATAATTTTTATTATCTCTTCCAATGTGTCCATTCAAATCTCCTCCTATAAATATTTTCTCAGTCCCTGGTATGCCTTGTATAATACTGTCCATATCTTCCCAAAATTGTCTCTTAAGATTTTCTGCTAAGCCAACTTGAGGAGCATAAGCACTAATGATATTTATTATCTCTTGTCCTAATACCATTTTGATTTTTATAATTCTATCCCTTACTCTAGTTACATCCACAATGCTATCTTTTAAGTTTTTGTCTATAATAGTGCTTACTCCATTCTTATGTTTTTCTTTTCCAGTGTACCAAAGTTTAAAACCTAATTTATCGATTTCTCTAGCTTTCTCCCCCACCCACTTAGTTTCTTGAAGGCAAATTATATTAATTCTTCTTCTAATCATTGTATCCACAATTTCCATGCTTTTACCCGTAAGTGTCCCTATATTCCAAGTTGCTAATCTAATCCTAGTTTCCTGAACTAACGTCTTTACCTACCCACGTACAGAATGATGCAGGAACCCTCGCATATTTGACACCGTACCCGGGCGTTGACACGGTGCGTCGCTTCGGGGCGACGACCTAGCCCACCCTCGCCCACTTTTCGCTACACCCGGTGGGTTCAAGTGCAACGCGTCGCTCGTAGGGGATGCCCCAGCAAATATTCGGTAAGGATTCATATCATAGTGATTTGACAAATTTTACGCTGGCTGTCAGCTACCTAACGCAACCCTCCTCCTTAACCCGGGCTTGGGACCAGCTGTGTGTGAAAAAAATTAGGACATTTAAGTGCATCACAGGCGGAGTTAGAGTATTAAAAAAGAATAAGAATCAAAAAATATTTTAGGAGGATTTTCTCTCTAATCTGACCACTTAAATTTGAGTTATGAGGTCTATATAGAGTCTGGGAAAATCTAACCGTTAGGGACATATTATGAAATTTTAAAATTGTTTAATAAAAATTAAACATGTTTTAAGTGCTTAAAATAACTTGAACCCAAGAGGTTCGATCGACCGTCTTAAAGGGTTAGTCGGCCGAGCCAAGGCGATATTCCAAACCTTCGTAGGTTCGGTCACCTGGCCTTAAAGCCGATTTGCAGGTTCATGAGGTTCGGTTGGCCGAGGGTATTTTTGAACTAAAAGTTTGATCGGGCAGGGCAGGTAGAAAAAGTCATGTTTGAAGTTTTGTCGACCATGGAAGATACGTTTAATTTAGGTCAGTCACCCGAGGCTTGGTCAAACATTTGACTTTTGGCCTTAAATGTGGTCGGTCGGTTGAGTAGATTTGAACTGGTAGAGTTCGGTCGATCGAGACTTTTTAATTAAGCTAAAAAATTCGACGTTTTGTAAAATAAATTTTGGCCCTATTTTTTTACCTTAATGCAATTCCAAAAGCCTTGTATGATTTTAGTTGTTAAGAAAAAGGATTTTGGTGCAAGTGTTGGGTTCCCTATGATCAGTCTATGGTCAATCTGAGCTCTCATCCACATTATACTTGCCATGTATTATTACATACCAAATACAAAAATAAAATGCATTTACAATTTAAAATAGCTTTCTTCTTCTTCTTTTGCTCCTCGGATACGACATGGAATTCGCCAAGTTGTGTGAGCTTTAAGTTCTGTCTTGGCTTCTACTTACCTTGTACATTATGTGTATGCTAGAATGTAAACCTACTCATGCACTAAGTACACACATAAGTTCTAAATGCTTTGTTAGCATCAAAATAGGGATCAGACTCAAAAAGTCAACAATTTTCCTCTTTTTGATGATGACAAACACCCAAGAGTGAAATGGGAAAAGCCTTAAAAGGCTCCCCCTAACAATATGAGTTCTTTAAAAATAAGCAATACACAACTCATGCATATTCACAAAAGAAGACATTTCAAATGGATGCATTTAGTTTTGACAATGAAGCACATACATGTAGCATGCAATATAGCTCAAAATTGCAATATAGCTTAGAATTTAATCATTTTGCTCTCCCTCTCCCCCTTTTGGCATCAGAAAAAATGTAATGACTTAAAGAATAATAATATTTAAATAATAAGAGAAAGGGAAATGGGAAATAGAAACTGAAGGAGGCAGCACGCGTTCGTCAACAACGTGGCAGTATAGGCTCGTCGACGAAGGTGTGCCTCGTTGACAAGAAGATACTGAAGGGATATTTTGGACCTCTGAATTTAATCAACAAAGGGGAGAGTTCATCGACGAATTGTCTATTGACCTCAACGACGAGGTGACGTGGCTCATCGATGAAGGCTACGGTATAAATAGTGCAAACCTAAGATTTAACACAAAAAAATTGGCAGAAATCTCTATCTCTCTCTCCTCGCTACGGTTTCTCTCTCCTTTCTCCTCAATTTTGGATCGACGATCTGAGGCCACCACGACGCTGGTGGGGAAGTTCTCTCCAAATCTAATGGAGTGGATCATTGGTGGGACTGAGTTAAAATTCATCCCTGGTTTAAGGTAAGGCTTTTTATGCAAAATTTGGTCTTACTGTAGTTATATAAAATGTTATTCATGAAAAAATACTGAAGTTTAGTTCTAAGAGTTGTTGTTTTCAGGGTGTTGTACGGGGAACCCTGCGGGTGCAAGACCAGTGTGTTTTAGGGGGTTTCTTCTCAGAAGTCAGGTAAGAGAATAAACTAAAGCAGTTATTTTCCATGCAAATTATATTATTATTATTATTATTATTATTATTATTATTATTATTATTATTTATTAGCAAATTTATTTTCAGGAAGCATGTATAATATTTATGAAGAGGTTGGTAATAATGCATGTTTGGAAAAATACTGCTATTATGTTGAAATATATATATATATATATATATTAGTATGGTATACCAGGAAATATGATTTTTAGAATGGAATGTACAGTTTATTCAGCATTGTGTGGCATGAGTATTATTTTACCTGAAAAGTATTATGTTATGGAAATTTTACGAATAAAATATGTTTTTACAGATTATAAGACAATGCAGTACATTATGGTTTCAAAATACATGATAAATGAATTATTTATTCCGAATGACAGTCTGGTGCAAGACCGTGTATGATATATGATTTCGGCACAAGGCCGTATGTATGATTTTGGCACAAAGCCACAGATATGAAAGTAAACGGAGCAAGACCGTATGTTTTTTACATTATTACAGAACATGCTATCAATCTATTTACATTAAACTGTATATTATCATGTATTATGTATTATCAGAACCCGAATGATAGTTCAGTTCAGTTATAGGAGCATGATATCATTGCTATACAGATCAGATATCTATGTTCAAACTTGTGCTAACCACCCCACAAAGGGGTGGGAGATGGATAGTTGATGTGACTTTCAGTGTAGAGTTGTAGACGTCCACCTGACAGTTTGGACCAAGGTGTGGCGGGCCCATCATACTTACAGACATTTTTGACTCAGCAGTGGTCGGCTAGCCATTGTCGGGTCTTGCCTTCGGGTTGCACAACTCGTCATGAGGGGGTAATACATGACATCAGCTAGCTATACATCTTGGGTGAATTTTTAATATTATCAGTTATATCAAACATTTTATGAACTGTATGATTTATTTGAAAATACGAAAGTATATGATTATCCAGTATGTTATAATGAATGTTTTCAGGTATACGAAATGTACTGTATATGTATAATTGCATCAAATATTCATGTTACCACACAGCTGTATTTAATTTATTATCCCTTGCTAGGAAGTGTCTCACCCCCGAACTTAACTAATTTTCAAGAAACCCAGAAAGACCGGCAGATTGTGGCCACCGTTGAGTCAGTTGTACTACCCTGTTAGGAGGGTAAATTTGAACTAGGATTAGGAGATTATGATATGAGATCCTAGAGTTATTTTTTTTGTATTTTTAGAAGATTGTATATAAACACAATGTTTTGGGATTATAGTTGACTCTGGTATTGTGTATTGTGTGGTTAAGAATGTGATTTGCTTTTATTGCTGCTTAGGTTTCTTCTGTGAATGTCAGACGTGTCCCCGTTACCCTCGAGTTCGAGTTGACTATTTTATTTATTATATTTTATTTTATGATAAGATAAGCAAGTCGTTACAGTTTGGTATCGGAGCCTATGATACTAGGTTCTGTAGACTCTAGAATGCAGCAGTAATAATACCAGAGTATAGGATAAGGGGATTTGAGGTCTGGTTTTGTAGTCTAGATGCAGGACTTCCGTGGTGGTTTGTGTGAATTTCCTGGGGTGACGATTTTTGGAAAGTCATGGTAACCTATCGTCGGGTTGGGTATCTAGGTTGCAGGATTGAACCTTGAATTAAGATCTGGAGTGATGAATTAATTAAGGAAATATTGTTCTAGTTGGATGATATGTTATGGTGATAGGGTTTTAAGTTAAGTTATTTGTTTTTCAGGATGGACCCTAGTGGTAGTAGTGCCCACGCCAGTGGGAATGAGGATGCTGGACCCTCAGGCGCTACAAGTGGAAATTCAGATGCAGTTTTGCGCAACGTGGCACTGCAAGTCATGGTTGAGATTGTCAGGAATTCTAAAGAATAGGATGGTTCGTCAGTAGGCCACAATAGCTCGATTGAGAAATTCATTAAGATGAATCCTTTAGATTTCTCAGGAGGAACTGACCCTACAGTCTCTGAAAACTGGGTGTAGGAGATAGAGAAGATATTTGCAGTGCTGTAGTGTTCAGAGGAACAGAGGGTACTGTTTGCTACCTATAGATTGACTGGAGAGGCCGAGAAATGGTGGACGACGGTGAAACTTTTAGAACAGTAAAGGACAGTACCTGTAGAGATGACATGGGAGTGGTTTAAGGAGACATTCTTTGACAGGTATTTTCTAGCCTTGTCTAGGGAAGTTAAGATTGAAGAGTTCCTGAATCTGAAGCAGGGACAGTAGACCGTACAGCAGTACGCGGTGAGGTTCATCAAACTATCTCGCTTCATCCCGTACATTATTCCAGATGAGGAAAAAAAGGTACAGAAGTTTGAAAGAGGCCTGAGGAGAGAAATATATAAGCAAGTGTCGATATTGAAGTTGCAGGATTTTTCTGAGGTGGTAGATAGGGCCACTATAGTAGAGGTTGGGGAGCAGTTGGAGGCTGAGGAGCAAAGACAGAAGAAGAGATCCACACCTTCTGGTTCCCACCAGGGAGTCGGTCATGGTTAATGGAAGAGAGGTGGCTATGATAGAGATCAGAGGTAGGAGATGGGGACTCGAGGTTTTCAAGGTGCGCAGCCACTTCTAGCTTGCCCGACTTGTGGGAAAAGACACCCAGGGGAGTGTCGTGCAGGACGATGTGTCTGCTATCGGTGTGCAAAGCTAGGGCATATGATGAGGGATTGTCAGGCTCAGATTGGTGCTGCTCCTACTCCTAGACCTGCTCGAGGAGGCTATCAGGTGCCACGTGGAGGCTAGCAGAGGAATATGGCTCCAGCTAGGGTCTTTGCTCTAACGCCGGGTGATGCTGAGGCAGCTGGCGACGTGGTGACAGGTACAATTAATATGTTTTTACTTAAAGTTATTACACGTTTTGACTCTGGGGCAACACACTCGTTTGTATCTGTGGGGTGTGTTAAATTGTGTGGGGTTGAAACACAATTACTAGATGTTGAATTATTAGTGGCTACACCGATCGGGTCAGCGGTGAGGTGTAGTAGGATATTCCGGGGTTGTCCAGTTGATATTCAGGGGAAAATTTTATTTGCTGATTTGGTAGTGTTGGACATACATGGGTTTGATATCATTTTTGGCATGGATTGGCTAGCAGCTAACTTTGCCAGCATAGATTGTCGTGCGAGGGAAGTGATATTCAGACCTATAGGGAAACTTGAATTCAGATTGTCGTGCGAGGGATGTCTCGAGGTGTAGTAGGATGTTCCGGGGTTGTCGAGGGGTTCTTAGCTTTATGAGGACCTCTGACATGACTGATTAGGAAGAATTCCATATTTGATTGGAACGATAGCCGTGAGCAGAGTTTTCAAGAACTGAAGTAGAGGCTAGTCACAGCGCTTGTACTGATCATCCTGTTAGGGGGTGAGAGTTATACTATCTATAATGATGCATCTTGGAAGGGACTTAGCTGTGTATTGATGCAACATGATAGGGTGGTGGCATATGCTTCTAGGCAGTTGAAAGAGTATGAGAAGAACTACCCTACCCATGATCTTGAACTAGCTGCAGTGGTACACGCATTGAAGATTTGGAGGCATTACCTGTATGGCGAGCGGTGTGAGATTTTCTCCTACCACAAGAGTCTAAAGTATTTCTTCACTTAGAAGGAATTGAATATGAGGTAGAGAAGGTGGTTAGATTTAATTAAGGATTTTGATTGTACTATTAGTTACCACCTAGGGAAAGCAAACGTGGTAGCTGATGCACTGAGCAGGAAGTCTAGAGAATTAGCGTTGGCAGTTATGGAGATCCGGTATCCAATCAGGATGGATCTGAAGAGACTTGACATAGAGTTGGTGAAGAGTGATCCTTCAGTCTATATTGTCAGTTTAGTGATATAGCCTACTCTATAGGAAAGTTTTAAAGCTGCTCAAAAGGAAGACCTAGAATTAGCAGAGGTATTAGTTAGAGCGCAGAATGGTCAGGGGGAGAAATTCTATTTTTATGATGATTGAGCTTTGCGGTTCTATTCCAGGTTATGTGTTCCTCCCGATGTTGACATCAGAAAGACTATTTTAGAGGAGGCTCATAGATCTTTGTATACAGTTCATCCCGGCAATACGAATGTCAGATCGAGACCCGCGTTTCACATCACAATTTTGGGGAAGCTTGCAGGAAGCTTTAGGGTCTCAACTATTGTTTAGCACGGCATTCCATCCTCAGTCAGATGGGTAAACTGATAGGACGATACAACTATTGGAAGATATGCACCGGGTGTGTGTATTGGATTTTGGGGGTAATTGGATTTAGTTCATGCCACTGGTAGAGTTCGCGTATAATAACAGTTATCAGGCCAACATTGGCATGACACCATTTGAGGCATTATACGATAGGAGATGTCGATCTCCTTCGTATTGGGATGAGATGGGTGAGTGGCGAGTTATGGGACCAGAGCTTGTGCAGCATGTGTATGATAAGGTTCGGATCATCAGAGATAGAATCAGTGCATCTCAGAGCCGACATAAGAGTTATACCAATAATCGCCATAGGAAATTAGAATTTGATATTGGGGATCATGTATTTCTAAAGATAGCTCCGTTGAAAGGAGTTATGAGGTTTGGAAGAAAGGATAAACTTAGCCCTAGGTTTATCAGTTTGTTTGAGATTCTAGAGAAAGTGGGACTGGTTGCCTACAGGTTAGCTTTACCACCTGCGTTATCCAAGATGCACGATGTATTCCATGTTTCCATGCTGAGGAAATACATCCCAGACCCTTCTCATATTATCGGTTATGGTGAATTTAGAGCTCAATGACTCGCTAGCCTATGAGGAGGTGTTTCACTCGAAAAATGAGCAGCTCAGAAGCTATCCCAAGTATAGGAGTTATATTATGTAATATTAAGCCCAATGGCTAGATCGTCTCCTCAGGGAACGCATTTTAATCTCAACTCTCACGTTCTCCCCATCGAAAATAAAAAGGTACTGAACTCGGTTCAGATTCAGGATTTTCAAGATTGTTTAATTTCACTTTTAACAAATTAAATAACACGTAAATTAAACCCTAAAACTAACATTCACTAAATTAAAAAGCAAGAATGGAAACCCTAGTCTAATTAAGGAAACACCAAAACACGCCCTAAGTACAGATGGTAACTGAGAACATGGAAACTAAACACGCAATAATGGAGACTCAATCAAATTCAAACACATACGCAAACAGTAAAAATCAAACCTTTAACACGAACTTGAACCAAACGCAGCACAAAACTAAATACTAAAAACTAAATAACATGTAACTAAATACTAAGAATTAAATACTAAATACATAATTAAATAAACTTCAAGTTCTTCCATAAAGCATAAATAAAAAAAATAACATTTAACTAACATAAAAGAAGAAGAAAGAGATAAGACGAGCGAGAGAGAGAGAGAAACATTAAAGTTCAAATTTTTCTTCAACATTAAGAAATCAATATCTCAATCTTAGAAAGCAAATAAAAGAAAATAGAAAGAAGAAGGGAGAGAGAAACAGAGTCGTGGAGACTGGTGGTGCTTGGCCATGGCAGCAGTGGCAGGGGCTGTCATGGCTTGGTGGAGTGCTGGTGTCTTAGTTGTGGACTGGCAGTGGCAGCAAGGAGGCTTGCTGCTGTGCTCGAGTGCTTGGTGGCCTGATATGCTGGGGATGGAGCTCATGGCTGGAACTGCTGTTGAACATGGAGGTTTCGGATCTACTGGTATGGTCCTCAAGTTGATGCTGTAGACTGAGAAGCCGGGGCTGGTTGGTTGCTACTGCAAACTCTGGAGGGCTGGCAGAGGGAGGAGAGTTGCAGAGAACAGCAAAGGGAAAGAAGCTGTAGAGGGAGCAGTGGCCGGAGAAGGAAGTGTTGCAGAAAGATAAGGGAAAAACAGAGAAAGAGGAAGAAAATAGGGGTAGGGGAAGAGACAAATAAGAGAGGAAGAGAATGAGAGACTGAGGGAAGAAGAGAGGGAAAGATAGGGAAAAGAGAAAAAAAAAGAGAAGGGAAGAGGTTAGGGAAAATACAGGGAAGGAGAAGAGAGGAAAGCCCGCAGGGCTGCCTACTCTAAGAAGGGGAAAAATTGGAGAATAAAAGGGGGAGGGGCTGAAGCCCTAGACCCACTGGAGGATCCATAACTCGACTCGTTTGGAGAGAACTGGCCCAACTTGCATGGCCGAGTCATATCAACAACTAAATCATTATATTTTTTTTCATTTTTTTTTCTCTATTCACAGCTACATTTGACCTTCTTGGAGCTTGTTTCACTCCAAATTCAAAACACTAAAGTTGTAGATAATCCTTCCCTCTTTCTCTATAAATTTGAATTGTTTCGATCAGAGTTAAGATAGAAAATTTATACATGAAATACGAACAGGTGTCGATTTTGGTTCCCAGGACTTTTCTTGCGATAAAAAATTACCAAAAATTCATAAATTGCATAGTAAAACTCAAGAATGATAATTTTGGCACTTTATTAAAATATTGTACAAATTTGGATATTTAATTAAAAATATAAGTTGTAAAGATCGAATAAAAATGCCCAATTACACAGTTTTGGCACGTAATCAAGAGGTACTAGTGCAGATTCTAGATAGAAGAGAACAGGAATTGTGTAATAAGAAGATTCCTCTGGTAAAGGTTCTATGGAGGAATCATGCAATAGAAGAGGCTTCTTAGGAACTCGAGGAACAGATAAAACATAAATACTCGCAATTGTTCCAAGAAGTTCAGATATGATTAGGAAATGTAAGTAGATATGTAGTATTTCCTTTGCTGGTACATGTAACACTTTAGTTAGTAAGCGGTATTTTAGTTTTGGAGGAAATTTTCTTTTAGTATATGTAATCTCCCAGGACTTGGAATGTAACCATGGTATTCCTCTGCCATAAGTGAGGGTAAGTAATAAAATAAGTAGACCGTTTTGCCTTAAAGGATGAGTTATATGAATAGTAAATTTTGAGGACGAAATTTTATAAGGAGGGGAGAATGTAATGACCTGAAGAATATTGGTATTTAAATAATAAGAGAAATGAAAATGGGAAATAGAGACTGAAGGAGGCAGCAGACTTGTGTTCGTCGACAACGTGGCAGTATAGGCTCATCGATGAAGGTGTGCCTCGTCAACAAGAAGATACCGAGGAGATATTTTGGGCCTCTAAATTTCGTCAATGAAGGGGAGAGTTAATCGACGAATTCTATATTGACCTCGTCAACGAGGTGACGTGACTCGTCAATGAAGGTCATGGTATAAATAGTGCATACCTTAGATTTTATGCAGAAAAATTGGCAGAAATATCTCTCTCTCTCTCTCTCTCTCCTCCCTATAGTTTCTCTCTCCTTTCTCTTCTATTTTGGCTTTGTCGTTCGTCAAATCGACGATCTGAGGCCACCACGATGCTCCTGGAGAAGTTCTCTCTAAATCTGCCGGAGCGGATCGTTGGTGGGACTGAGTTGAAATTCATCCTTGGTTTAAGATAAGACTTTTTATGCAAAATTTGGTCTTACTGTAGTTATAGAAAATGTTATTCATGAAAAAATAATGAAGTTTAGTTCTGAGAGTTGTTGTTTTCAGGGTGTTGTATGGGAACCCTGTGGGTGTAGGACCAGCATGTTTTAGGGGGTTTCTTCTCAGAAGTCAGGTTAGGGAATAAACTAAAGCAGTTATTTTCCATGCAAATTATATTATTATTATTATTATTATTATTATTATTTATCAGAAAATTTATTTTTAGGAAGCATGTATAATATTTATGAAGAGGTTGGTAATAATGCATGTTTGGGAAAATATTGCTATTATGTTGAAATATATATATATTAGTATGGTATGCCAGGAAATATGATTTTTAGAATGGAATGTACAGTTTATTCAGCATTGTGTGGCATGAGTATTATTTTACCTGAAAAGTATTATGTTGGAAATTTTACGAATAAAGCATGTTTTTACAAATTATAAGACAATGCAGTACATTATGGTTTCAAAATACATGATAAATGAATTATTTATTCCAAATGATATTTATGAAATGTTCAGTGCAAGGTCGTGATTGATAGCCGGTGCAAGGCCGTGTATGATATATGATTTCGGCGCAAGGCCATATGTATGATTTTGGCACGAGGCCATAGATATGAAAGTAAAAGGCGCAAGGCCGTGTTTTTACATTATTACAGAACATGCTATCAATTTATTTACATTAAACTATATATTATCATGTATTATGTATTATCAGAACCCGGATGATAGTTCAGTTCAGTTACAGGTGCATGGTACCGTTACTATACAGATCAGATATCTATGTGCAAACTTATGCTAATCACCCCACAAGGGGGTGAGAGATGGATAGTCAATGTGGCTTTCAGTGTAGAGTTGTAGACATCAACCTAGCAGTCCGGACCAAGGTGTGGCGGGCCCATTGAACTTATAGACATTTTTGACTTGGTAGTGGTCGACTAGCCATTGTCGAGTCCTGCCTTCGGGCTGCACAACCTGTCATGGGGGGGGGTAATACATGACATCAGCTAGTTATACATCCTGGGTGAATTTTCAGTATTATCAGTTATGTCAGACATTTTATAAACTGTATGATTTATTAGAAAATATGAAAGTATAGGATTATTTAGTATGTTATGATAAAATGTTTTCAGGTATACGAAATGTACTGTATATGTATAATTGCATCAAATATTTATGTTGCCACATAGCTGTATTTAGTTTATTATCCCTTACTAAGAAGTGCCTCACCCCCGAACTTAATTAATTTTCAGGAAACCTAGAAAGACCGGCGGATTGTGGCCGCCGTTGAGTCAGTTGTACTACCCCGCTAGGAGGGTAAGTTTGAATTAGGATTAGGAGATTGTGATATGGGATCCTAGAGTTATTATTTTTATTTTTTTTTGTATTTTTGGAAGATTGTATATAAACACAATGTTTTGGGATTATAGTTGACTCTGGTATTGTGTATTGTGTGGTTGAGAATGTGATTTGCTTTTACTGCTGCTTAGGTTTCTGCTGTGAATGTCAGATGTGTCCCCATTACCCTCGGGTTCGGGTTGACTATTTTATTTATTATGTTTTATTTTATGATAAGATAAGCAGGTCATTACAAAAAAGGTTAAGCTAAGAAAGAATATTTGATTATTTTAAAAGAAGTCTTGACTTAAAATAGAACTCCCCTTTTCTAAAATATTTTTCATTTTGCTTAAAAAAATTCTCCCCCTTTATAACGCTCCCCCTTTTGATATAACATTTGGGCATAACAATATAAAAACATTTGGGCATATAAAATTTTAAAACTGTTTGAAAAATACAACAATTAAGCACACAAAACAAAACAAAACAAAACAAAATTCCCCTTTTGATGTTTGCAAAAGGTGATGGGGGTGATGCTTGCTGAAAAAGAAACTTAAATATGATGCTCAAGCAAGCAATTATTTTCTAGTTAGGCATTTAAGCATGCATCATAATATGACCAGAAATACCAACCATATAGATTAGAACAATATGGCAATTTAAAAACAAGATCATATGGCTACACAGATGACTATGGCTAAGCGACATATTTCAACTTAGGATTTTCAATAAAATCAACACATTTTAGCACATGCCACAGTGAATTTAAAATAGTTCTAAGCCAATATTATTGGTGAGCATGATATGATAGAAATTTAATTTTGGATGCTCCCCTTATCGATTTGAATCCTAGCTTAGATGAAAAGAGCAGCTTGTACTAGTTAAAGACTAATTTCACTATGCTTGGAAGTGTAAGCCATCATTTTAAATTTCTTAAAATAAATATATTGGTAAAAATTAATTTACTCTTTTATGCAACCAATATAACTATCCCTATGGATCACACATGCATCAGAAAAGAGATATTAAGGCATGAAATGATGTTCATAAACCAAAGGAGCCTCAATATTCAAAAAGCGTAACATGATACATATGAGTTCTTTATGCTCTTTCTCTATGGATGGAGCTCAGCTCCCCTGAATATTCGATGATTATGTGAGGATGAAATTTAAATATTTATTTAATTTTCACTCATCCTTTCAAAATATTTTAACATTCATTTTATCATAATCATCTTTGCACAAGGTTTTGTTTTGGGAAAATTTTATCAAAATTTCGGCAGCATGCCGTCTATAAATTAGACATTTTCCTATAAAACCTGTACTTGAAACCTGGTTATTTTTAACAGATAATTCATATAAAGCATGTAACAACCTAAAATACACTACCAACATGCAATTTACATTACAACATCCGCCATACAGGAGGCATTCTAGATTAAGCATGCAATCAGGTAGCTCAAACACATTTTAGCAAAATTATCTATCCACAATGATAATATGAATCAACAAGTAACAATGGATAGTTATGAGTTCAGTGCAATATTGTTTTTCACAAAAGAATATGAAAATAAAATATAATCATATGAGCATTTAGTATTTAAAGTCATGAAGGAGAAACGCTCCCCTTAGGTTATGCACTATTTCCATTTTATGCCTTTTTCATTTTTCCATTTTTCAAGTTCTTAGCGAGTTGCTCTAGATTTTCAATGAGTTGAAACTTGGCATTGAATGCTTTAGGCTTAATGAACAAAAAATTCACAATGAATATTTATTCAGGGTCATAAGCCTACTTTGCCTCTTATTTTATAAGTCTTAACGTATTAGAGGCACCAGTTCAAATGACTTTTAATCTTAACTGCTCATGCATAGGTTTCTTGGAAATTTGCATTTTCATATAGATTGAAACCTAGTGCAATCAACTTAGCCATTTAGTACATTCAAAATCTCTAAATGACTTGACTTAATATTTTAGAAATTGTGAAAGGAAATGGGATAAATACTCTTAAAGATTTAAATCACTATTGAGTTCCGAAGAATATTTTGGAGAAAGCAAGACATTTTCAAATATTTTTGTGATGGTAATCATGTCCAGGCTTGGGCAAAGAGCAATATGGAGTATACGAATTTCTTGAATATAGCTCTTTGGAGATTGGAGAGCATCCTTTAAGTATGATCACTATTTTGAGCAAGGATACGAACCAAGAAATAGGATAAAACTTTACCAGATATGATCATAATGTGGTAAAGATTTCCTATGGTGGAGATGGTAAACCAAAATTAGAGGATTTTTACATTTTAAGCACAAAGAGAATATTTTGATTTAACAATAAAGCTTGAATCCCTTAAAGGATGCCTCTAATTTGATTGCTAATAGGATCTCTTTTAAATAAGCACTAGATAGGATAGGAATTTATGATCATTAGTGCTTATGGCTAGAGTGATGACTTATCTTTGATTGGGCCTTTATGTTCAAGATTAAGCTTAGGGTTAAATGATTTGTAACAGAATGAATTCCCTAAAGCTCAATTCTGTACAATGGACATAAGATGTTTAACTTAAGATTTTTATTGTTTAAGCATGAGTTAAGCATTTAGAATTATATACCAGGCAAGGATGCCTTTGTCCATTTGGGAGTGGATTTATTTAAGCATGCTTCTGAGATATTATTCAAGATGTGATTTATGTTTTTCGTCTCAGGATTTTAAGGTTCTAGAATTTTTTAACTTTAGGCACAAACCACTTCCCACGCCTTTCAGTCATCACTACCCCCTAATCATAAGAACAAAGGAAAAATTAAGTAATTTTTGTAATTTCTATTGGATTCTGATCTTCCTTTGGTCCTACTGGATTTGCCATCATGATCACCCATATCATCTTTTTATCCAAACCTCTGGAACGTTTAAGTAGACAATTAAACCAAGCGCACCCTTTTCTTTTACAAAATAAGCAAGCTTTATATGCACGTGAAGGGATTTGCTTATTTGTTCCATTTTTATTTGACGAGGCATGACTATGGGAATCATATGACGATTCTAAATCCTTTTTGAAACGATTTTTCTCTTTAATTTCTAAGGATTTATTATGATTATTCTTTTCATTTATGATGCTAGGATCATCCCCAGTCTTTCCATCCAGACAAATAATTTTCAAAATTCTCCTAATTTTTTATTTTCCACAATAGCGTAATATTCTCTTAATTCCCCTAACTGCTTTGCCATCCTTTTATTCTCGTTTATTAGAAATATTTTCTTCTTAGACACTCTTACTACAGGCTTATGCATTTCAGATAAAGCATTTTCTAGTTGTTTGCAAGAAGGCATACTATAAACATGAAAATCATCACACGTTTCATCAAAAGATTTATTACTATCATCATTATATGAATCAGTGCATAAGTTATTAAAAAAATTATCCCTAGGGCAATTAGATGATTCACAGCATGATATATTGCAGTAATTAATAATGGGATAATCATATGCATCATCAATAGTATTATCACTACATTTAGCAGAATTTTTGTAAGAGGCATTAGATGATTCAGCACATGATATATAGCAGCATTCAATACAGGAATCATCAATAGAAATAGAGTGAGGACTATATACCTCTCTGTCTGCTAATGATACTTGCCTATAATTTGCCACTACCTGATCATTTGAGCATGGATTTTTCAGAGTGGCGGTCTCTTTCTCTTATGTTCCTCCATACCTCTTATTTAGCTCAACCCAAATTTCTTGTGCACTACAACAAGCCATGATCTTTTGAAAAATATTAGACTCTAAAGCACAATATAAAATATCCATGGCTTTTGAATTTGTCATCCTAAAATCATTTTCATTTATTCATGCACATCTTCCTTTAGCAATCACTTTCCAGACCCGCAAATCCATTGATTTTTATAAACACCCTCATTCTAATTTTCCAATAGGTGTAATTTACACCACAAAATAAAGGAGGACTAGTAAGTGACTGTCCCTCACCGAATGGGGATACACCAATGTGAGCCATTGCGATCTTTTACAAAAATGTTTAAGTCTAGTGCAACAAGGCTCTAATACCAATTGTTATAATTGGTGTATTCCCAAAAGAGGGTGAATTAGGTATTTAAAAATTATCCTTCCTGGTTCAAATCGCAATCAATAATACACAACCTAGGGTCTTTCTAAAATAGTCTCAATTTCCCAAGCAATTGACTAAGCAAATATTCAAAGCATATATAGCAGGCTCAGTAATTCAGAATCATGCACAATGATAAAACATAAACATTCAAGTGCAGGAATTAAATTGCGAAAATTAAAATTAGGCACAAGAAATGTTATCGTGGTTCGGCCAAACTTGCCTACGTCCCTGTCTCAAGGTCACAAGCAAGAGGATTCACTAAATGCTCGCTTAACGGGTGGAGCGACACTGATTACACTACCCTTTCCTTACTGGGCAGGGGAATACCCCATGTCACATTCACAGGGCTGACCCTAACCCTTACAACCACACCTTAGAAATGTGCTCCTAGTTTTCTTAATTAGTTCTAAACCATCCGGTGCTTTCTTAACCGGGTCTAAGCGATTCGGTGCACGTTATAGGCCAGTGCAATCCTCTTCCGACCACGCGTCGTGAATACAACAGTAATCAAATATTTGTGTACAAAAACAATGCTTCTATACTAAGCAAATGATGTACAATAATAAGTACAAATGCACTCACGGATGATATCAATTAAAGCTCAATGTGAGTATGTGATTTTTCTCAAAAATAATTTTATAATCTTTGAAATTGATGTATATGATGAAGCACTTCAAAGGTTCAAACCCTATTAAAAATTTCTCCCAAAAATATTTTTTCAAATAAAGTGTAGGAGAACCAAGGGTTTTGAACTAAAATCAATTTATGCCCAAATAATAATAAGTGATCTTTGATAAAAAAAAAATGCAAAGTATACCTCAAAGATCTTCAAATTATAATTAGTTCACCCAAAAAATATTTATCAAGTAAAATAAATGGGGGAACCTTTAGCTAATACTCTCAAAAAGATTTTCAACCAATGAAGATGATGAGTGAGAGCATTAAGCCTAACAAAGAATGAATGCCCAAAAGATATATGCTCTCCAAAAGAAATTTTTCAAATAAAAGTGTAAGAGAGTATTAAAAAAGAATGAGAATCAAAAAAATATTTTAGGAGGATTTTTTCTCTAATCTCACTGCTTAAAATTTGAGTTATAAAGAGGTATATATAAAGTCTGGGAAAAATCTAACCGTTAGGGACATGTTAGGAATGTTTAAAATTGTTTAATAAAAATTAAACATGTTTTAAGTGCTTAAAATAACCTAAACCCAAGAGGTTCAGTCGACCGTCTTAAAGGTTCAGTTGGTTGAGCCAAGGCGATATTCCAAACCTTTGTAGGTTCGGTCTCCTGGCCTTAAGGCTGGTCTACCGATTTATGAGGTTCGATCAGCCAAGGGTATTTTTGAACTGAAAGTTTGGTCGGCCAGGGCAGGTAGAAAATGTCAAGTTTGAAGGTCGGTCGACCATGGAAGATACGTTCAATTTAGGTTGGTCGACTGAATAGATTTGAACTGAAAGAGTTCGGTAGACCAAGGCTTTTTAATTAAGCCAAAAAATCCAACGTCAGTCAACCAAAGGTTGACCAAAGTCTTTGTAAAATAAATTTTGGCCTTGTTTTTACCCTAATGCAATTACAAAAGCCTTGTATGATTTTAGTTGTTAAGAACAAAAAGGACTTTGGTGCAAGTGTTGGGTTCCCTATGGTCAGTCTATGGTCAATTTGAGCTCTCATCCACATCATGCATGTCATGCATTATTATAGACCAAATACAAAAAAAAAATGCATTTACAATTAAAAATAGTCTTCTTCTTCTTCTTCTTTTGCTCCTCGGATACGACATGGAATTCGCCAAGTTGTGTAAGTTTTAAGTTCTATCTTGGCTTTTACTTCCCTAGTACCTTATGTGTATGCTGTAATGTAGACCTGCTCATGCACTAAGTACACATATAAGTTCCAAATGCTTTGTCAGCATCAAAATAGGGATCCGACTTAACAAGTCAACACACTTTATCATCGTTCCTTTGATGGATTACCTCTTTGATGCTTAGGAGAATAGGAGGATAAGCAAGCATTAGAAGAGGCACATTCAGGGGTTGTGGCGCTCATCAATAAGGACTAAAGCTGCATTATACGGTTAAAAGGATGGGTTATGATTGACTTACAATGGTGCAAGACTCTATGGAATATACAAAGACATGTCAACCTTGCCAGTTTTATGCTACCTATATACACCAACTGCCAGAGCCTTTATATCCCACAATGATTTCTTATCTTTGAATCTTGGGGACTTGATGTGGTTGAACCTTTGCCAAATTCATAACATGGCCATTTATACATTTAGAAACTACAGATTATTTTTCTAAATGTGCAAAAGCTATTCCACTTAAATAAGTGAAGAAAGAGCATGTAGTTGAATTTATTCGTACATAAATCATTTATAGGTATGATATTCCTTGATTCATTATAATTAATAATGGAAAGAACTTCTTATACATCTTGATGGATAAGCTTTATGAAAATTTTAACTTCAAGTGGTATATAATTCCTTAATGTACAATGCCTCAACTTATGGACTTGTGGAAACATTCAACTAGATGCTTTGTAATCTTTTAAGAAAAGTTATGTCAAAAGCAAAAAGAATATTGACATGAATAGATTGGAGAAGCATTATGGGCATATCACACAAGTCCACACCTTATGCACTTGTTATAGGGTTGAGATAGTACTTCCACTTAAGCATAAAATCCAATCATTGAGAATAACTATTTTGGAGGATTTACTCAAGAAAAAAAAAAATACTCAACCATGACTGCAAGAGTTAGAGGCCTTGGATTAAAAGAGGCTCCAGTCTTAATAGCATCTTGAATGCTACCATGCACGTCTCTCTAAAGTTTTTAATACAAAAGTTTGGTTGCAGTTCTTTCAAGCTAAAGATATGGTGCTAGTTGTGTGTAGACCTATCAACATGACGCTTTGCCCTATTGACAAGTTTACTTCCAAGTGGGATGGACTATATTTCATATTGAAGGTGTATACAAATAATGTATATAAAATAGTTGAAAGTGATGGTTTAAGAATTGGCCCCATCAATGGCAAATTCTTAAAAAGTTGTTATGCCTGGAGTTTTCAAATTCAAGTCCAAGTTAGGTGAAATTGTTACATGGCAAAAAAAAAAAAAGCACCACTAATGGCATTGGATGTGACTAAACTACAGAAACATGAGATGAAATTTTTATAGCAAGAAAAAAAAAAAAAAACCCCAACCAATTGTGTTGAACATGTGTTAGAATTGGTGTATTACCAAGAGGAGTGGTGAATTAGAAATTTAAACTTTTCACCTAGGTTAAGTTAGAAGTCAATATGATTTGGTAACCTAGGGTCTTTCTACACAATTCCAAATGTGCCGATAAATAAAATATGTGGAATTTAAATCATGGACATCATTCATACCATAACATATATGTGAGGTAAATATAAAGTGTGGAAATGTAAACAGACACACGATATGTTATTAGGGTTTGGCCAACTGTGCCTACGCCCCCGCCTCTAGCTCGCAAGCCCGAGGATTCCACTAAAGGCTCACTTAAGGGTGGAGTGGCACCGATCACAACCAAGTCAATTAGCACAGGGCTAACCTCAACCTTAACCAGGTCAATTAGCGGGGCTAACCTCAACCTACACGCCTTAACAGGATGGCACACCTAACTTTCCTAACCGGGTCTAAGCCAATTCGGAACTATTTCAAAGGGCAAGTCTCCCTCTTCAGTCCCGTGCTTAGAAGTACAACATATTTGCTCAATCAATGAAATGGTACTGTAATTATGCTTTCATGTAAAGCAGATATGTACCCAAATACGCTTAGTCACATACACTACAAAATGATTTAATATATAAGCTCAGTGTGGTCTAGTATTTCAACTCTCAAATGTATTTTCTATTAGTGCAATGAGTGCATGAGAGTATCAACGAGCAATCTTTGTATCACAAGATATTCAATCAACAGATTCACACAAAGATGTCAAGTAAGTTTCAAATGTATTAGTCTGAAGGATACATCGATCACGTAAATAGTAGATGACGTATATGCTTTGGTTTGCAAAAGATGTATAGTCTTTGTATTCAGCAAATGATTTGCAAATAAATATTACAACAAAGATCTATATTACAAACACAAATATCTTCTCAAAGATATATCAATATAAATTATACAAGATATTTGAGTATGTTTTGAAAATGATTTTGCAACCCAAAGACAAATACAAGCTTCCTAAGATTTTGCAACATAAATGCAATACTCAGAAGCTTAAAGCAAGTCTTCTTAGGATAGACTTATTTGCAAAAGCCCCCTAAGAACACTTAAGTTTAGCTTTCGTAAAAATCGAATCAATCAATCAAGAGTGGGAGAGCAAACTTATTGAGACTAACACTCAATCAACTTAGAGAGGGTTTAATCACTATGAGAAGGTAAGTATGAGTGTAGGAGGCTCAAAAATGAGTATTATAGGTTTTTGGATTTTCAAAGAATTTTTCCTAATCAAATATGCTATTCTCTTGCTAATAATACCAAATGAAGGGGTATATATAGACATCCCATGAAATATAATCGTTGGGTACAAGTCTGGTATTATTAGAAAAGATTAATAACTTTTTAATTATTTTAACCCTGTTTTAAAAAGTTAACCACGGTAAAAAATTCAGGGCAACCCGAGAGGCTCGATCAACTAGAACCATTTCGGTTAACCGAAGTTCATATGGCTCAGTAGACCAGGACATTTTTGAACTTGGGACTCAATCGATCGAAAGTGCATGCCTGAGGTGATATTTCAATTTTACCAAGGTTCGGTCAATCGGGCTATTTTGAACTGGGTGATTTGCTCGACCGGACATTTGGGATTTCTCCCGAGGACCCTCGGTCAACCAGACAGTTGCAATGCAATTTGGGCTCTGTTGACTAGGTGGTCAAAATGTTGACCTCAGGAGGTTTTGGTCGACCTGGGGTATTTGAACTGTAATGGTTCGGTCAACCGAGCTGAGGTCAAAATTCTGACCCAAACTAGTTTCGGTCGACCAGGGCAGAATGAACTGCCAAGGTTGGTCAATCGAAAGTGCACAGAGTATGCATTTCGGTCTTGATTCAATACACTTTCACCCTATTCAAGTGTCTAACATTTATGAGTGTAAAGGTGAGTGTCCTAGGGTCATTTCTTGGTTCTTTTGAAGACACCGAAAAAATTCAGTGTCAGTCGACCGAAGGGTAACCCCTAAGGTCATTTGCATTATGAGCTTACATATTTAACCATGCATGTGGGGTGTGTGATTATTACATAAAAAAAAAAGCCCTAATTACTATTACAGACCCTTTACATGAATGAATTACAATACAATATGAAAAATTGGGTCTTCAATAGAAATTTGGTCTTTAAGCTTCACTCTGTCCATGTGCATTATGATCTGTCAATTTAAGTTCATGCATAAAGTCTTAAACACTCATTAGATATAATGAGTATTTTTCATAATCAAAATCGGGCGTGACCTATAAGGTCACTATTCTCCCCCTTTTTTATGATGACAAATACGACAAGCAAAAATATAGGGTTAAGCCTAAGAAGGCTCCCCCTCTCAATATGCATCCAATTTATTTTTAAAAAAAGTCATTTTACCCATTTATTTTTCCCTTTTCCATCTCCCCCTTTTGGAAATAGCAAAAAGGGTTATATTAGTTAATACTTGAGGCAATGGGTGAGTACTACAGTTATACAAGAAGAATTTTGGAAAGATTTAGAAAAATTTCGGCAGAGTGTCGTTTGTAAATCGAACTTTCCAAAATGAATCATGTATAATTGTAACCTGTTTGAGTTTATATTTCATAGCAATTTATCCACAACTACTCAAACAGTTCAGTAATGCCCAACAAGCAAATAAACTTTCAAGATGATCATGAAGTGGACAAGTTGTACATCACAAGGAATAATCAATGCTCATTAAATCCAATATGATTATGCATTAGATATCTAAGATGGCAACCATAGACCAGAGTCATTTTACTAAGTCTAATCCAATGAGAATTACCAACGATTAAAGCATAGTTAGACTTGTAAATTTTACTCGAGACTCCTTAAATGTCTGATTTTATGTGAAGATGAGGTTTAAATTTCATTTAGTTTTCACTCATCATTTCAAAAAAATTTTGAAGTCAATTTTATCATAATCATGTTCAGTGGCCAGAATAAATTCGTATTTTCAAGAAATACATAATAATGAGAGCATGATGGCCTAGTATCAAGTGTTACAAAAATACAGTTAAGAATACATATTTATTTCTCAGTGCCTAATGATTTTAATGCTAAGTGACTCCCCCTAAGAATATGCGTTTTGGTCCAATTGCTTTAAATATATATATATGCACAATCAACCCCAAGGAATGTAACATTTCAATGCAAATGAATCAACTGTGACATATTTATATTTTGCACACACAAAAGAGGATTGTTTTAGTCATTTGGGCAAATGTCTATAGAAAATTCGGCAGAATGCCAGCTGTAAACGGGACATTTCCAAAAATTTACCTGCACAAAAATGATTCTCAAACAAGCAGTATCTCAAGAGTAAGGCATGCGAGAACCTATAATCTACCAGTAGGCAATTCTCATCAACTGCATCCGCTATACAGGAGGCTTTCTATACTAAGCATGTATTTCAACAAAATAACCATTCAAACACAAACACATGCACATCAAAGTATTGTAGATATATATCATAATCAAAAGCACAACCACCATATCACAGTATCTATGTATGTGTGGTGAATGTGATCGTCAAGATAATACAAAACAAAAGTAAAAGCTATTTTATATAGGTACAGACCAGATGATATAGAATAACAAAAATGAATCAAGGCCACACAATCTGATCTACAGGCTACACTCCTGAGTCTAGAACTCCCCTCCATCATCACCTTCATCACCACCATCACCGGCATCGAATTCAAAATCCATGGTCATCCGATCTCTCTCGTCCTGCATCTCTTGAATGCGATCGTTTGGCTCACTAAAGTTGGTTGCCATGGACCTCTCTAAATCTGTGAATCGACTAGAAGTAAAGGCGGAGAACTACCAAAACTCATCACGAAGGGCGGTGGTTGATGCTGTCAGATCTCATAGGTCTGACTGGACTGATCCTCAAAACTGTACGAATGAGTCAGACAAACTGGTGATGGCTGCCATAAAATCCACGTTTGATGGCTGCATGGGATGTGGTGGCTCCTGCGGGGCCTCTTCGTGTGTTGCTGCACCTTTAGAAGGCAACCAGATGTTGCCAATGAGCTCATACCCCATAAGTCTCAAGGTCACTCCATAGAAAATATCAGCAAGTCATCTTCTCTTCAATAAAGCCACATTTGAGCGTGTGACTCCAATGGATCTAAATAACTTGTTTAGTATACTCCCGTATGGCATTATAATTCGGTGGCCAATCGTTTTGGCCATCATCCATCGGATCATCAGGCTGGGCAGATCTAATTTCTTCTAGGCAAATAAACACCACATAATAAAATAGTCTAGGAAAGACATGTGCACCCTAGAACCTGCCTTGGGCAGGACATTATAGGTGATCAAGTGGTGCATAAGTCTAGCCTCTAATGTAAACTATCTATACTATGGGGGATGGTTTTGGCTGGCCGTGCCTAGATCAGATAAGGTCAGGTTTGTAAATGTGGCAACTGTGAATTCCTGTTCGTGGATCCAGGAATTTACCACATCTGGGCACTCAAAATCTCCACAGTTAATATCAAGGACATCTGAAAGGTACTGTGCGTTGAAGCGTATATCGGTCCTCAATACTTGGGAGAAGTACCCATTTTCATCATTACCCAAATTTGTAAAAAATAGCCTAACGTACGTTGGGTAGTGACCCCCAGGCTGATAGGAAATAAATGTTTTCCAACCTTGATATTCAAACATGTCCATTATATTTGAAAAATACTGATTCATGAACTCCAAGTCTAAGATCTTACCCAATATTGCCTCCTTAGGACGAAATTCCTGAATGTATCTGACCTTGCATCGTTCTGATATGAAGTACTCGTCCTCAATGTGTGCTAAGTCGTGGGCTTCAATATGCTCATTGTGGTGTGTCATGGATGTAGGATGAAGGATGTGAGGCACAGATAACAATTTTCTTGGTAATATTAGGGTGAAAGGTGAAGGAGCTCTCAAAATTTTCATGCAAATGAGCTTTGATTAAGGGAAAAGTATATATATATCGTAGCTTGATCGATCAGAAGCAGATACGATCAACCGATGGTTCAGGTTCTTCATGCACCGACACTATTAGGTCGACCAAGGTGAATTTGAATTGAGATGGACGATCGACCGAGAGGGAGTACTATATCTGTGTTCAGTCGACCAAGGGAAAATCGACAAGTTCGGTTGATCATGGTGGATATGTTCACTGAGGTTCGGTCGACCAGAAGGTCAAAGTCAACAGGTTTTTTATCGACTGGGAGCTTTTACTCATTCAATGCTCGGTCGACTGAGCATAGTGAATTTTCCTAATTTTGCCTCATTTTGATCCAAAGTTCTCCCTTAGGTTTAGATTTGATATGTTACAGCATAAACATGATTCTTAGGGATTCTTGGTAAAGAGATATTACACAATTGAGATGCGTACCAAGATTTGACTTATTGAGCGTAGATTACTTCCCAGTTTTGCAATTACTTTGACTGTACTTCCCTTTAAGTCCTAACTATTTTGGCACCGAGCACTAAGGAGTATGTGACTTTTCTTAAACAATGCTCTTTGGTGAGTGGAGAGTATCCTTCAGAAATGATGACATAGAGGAGCAAGGATACAAACCAAGGAATAGGTGATACCTCACCGAATATGATCGTGGTTTGGTAAGGATTTCCTATGGATGGAATAAATCAAAATTAAAGGGTTTACAATCTAAACTAAAAAGGGAATACTCCCCTAGTGGATGCTCATAATTTTGATTAGGAATGATATCCTATGACAAGCACTTATCGGGTTAGGCATTTGTAACCACTAGTGCTCACACCTAGAGTGAAGACTTCTAATTGTTCAGGGCTGTAAAGTTCAAGGATGGGTTTAGGATTATATGGTATATAGTGTGATATGGATTCCCTAAACCACAAACTTATGCAATGGACAGCAGTTGCTTAACTTTTGTGAATTTTATGTTAGCATGGGTTAAGCATTTGGAATTAAGTAGGCATAGATGCCATGTCCATTTGGAAGTGGATAAAAAGTCTTAGTATAACAAGATGGGAGTGTGTATACTAAGAGTTTCGTTTTAAGCATTAAACACTTCCCAATCCTACAGTAATTACAACTCGTAAACCTAGGAACAAAGGAAAAAATAACTAGAATACAGTTTCTATTTGAATATGTTTTTCCTTAAGTCCTACGGGGTTTGCTTCGCTGATTATCCATTTCATTTTTTTTTCTAAGCCTTTGGCACTTCTAAGTAAGCAATAAACCATATGTGCCACACAATTTTGCAAAATAAGCAGGTATTGAATATACGTAAAGGATTGTGCTTATTTATTCCATTTTTCTTTAGTGAGGCTAGACTGTTGGTTTTATGTAAGCAACATGAACCCTTTTTGAAAAGAGTTTTCTTTTTAGGTCCGAAGGGGTTGTTTAGGTTGTATTTATCACTTGGGGATTTGAAAAACATTTTAGAATAATTTTTACTTTTTCTTTCTAAGCAAATGATTTTCAAAACCTTCTCCATTTTTCTCCTTTCTAGTGTGGCCTGATATTCTTTCAAATTATTTAAGAGCTTTGCCACCTTTTCATTTTCATTTTTCAAAATTTTTTTCTTCTTTGATATCTCAACTAGAATTCTATGCATTTTAAATGAGGTCTTTTCTAGTTTTCCATATGAAGGCTTCTCATCAAACGATTCATCACATGATTTATCAAATTGACAGAAACATGAATCATTGCATTCATTCATACCATCATCACAAGAAACATTTGAAGATTCATCACAAAATATATTATAGGAATCAACAGATGAATCATCACATGCAATATTAACAGAACTATTATTGTATTCAATAAATGATTCAGCATGAGACACAACATAGCATTTAGCACAAGAATCATCAATCGATTTATCATTAGATTCAGTACATGTTATATAGCAGCATTCACAGCATAAGTCATCAAAAGATATAGAGTGAGAATCATATACCTCAGTAATGGTAAATGCTACATGCTCATGATTTACCTCCTCCTGATCTTTTGAACTCGAAACATCTGGAGGAGTTACGATCTCCTTCTCCTGGGATTCTCCATATTTCTTTTCTAGTTCATCCTATATTTCTTTTGCAGTCTGACATGCCACAAACTCAAAAAATATATCAGAATCTAATGCAAGATATAACATGTCCATGGCATTAGAATTAATCATATTAAAATCATTTTCATTTATTTGTGCACATCTTCCTTTAACAGTCACAAGCCAGACCATCCAGTCCATAGATTTCAAAAATATGGTCATTCTAACTTTCCATGTGGTGTAATCGACACCACAAAATAATGAACTAGAAAGTGATTGTCCCTCACCGAATAGGGATACAGCAAAGTGAGCCATTGCGATTTTTTTGCAAAAACGGTTGAGTTTAGTGCAACCTGGTTCTGATACCAATTGATAGAATTGGTGTATTCCCAAGAGGGGAGTGAATTGGAAATTTAAACTTTTCTCCTAGGTTAAGTCAGAAGTCAATATGATTTGGTAACCTAAGGTCTTTCTACACAATTCCAAATGTGCCGATAAATACAATATATGGAATTTAAATCATGGACATCATTCATACCATAACATATACGTGCGGTAAATATAAAGTGCGGAAATGTAAACAGGCACATGATATGTTATTAGGGTTCGACCAATTGTGCCTACGTCCCCGCTTCTAGCTCGCAAGCCCTAGGATTCCACTAAAAGCACTTAAGGGTGGAGTGGCACCGATTACAACCAGATCAATTAGCACAGGGCTGACCTCGACCTTAACCAGGTCAATTAGCGAGGCTAACCTCAACCTACACGCCTTAACATGATGGCACACCTAACTTTCCTAACTGGGTCTAAGCCAATCTGGGACTATTTCAAAGGGCTAGTCTCCCTCTTCAGGCTCGTGCCTGGAAATACAATAGATTTGCTCAATCAATGAAATGGTATAGTGATTATGCTTTCATGTAAAGCAGATGTGTACCCAAATAAACTCAGTCACATACACCACAAAATGATTTAATATGTAAGCTCAGTGTGGTCTAGTATTTCAACTCTCAAATGTATTTTCTATTAGCGTAATGAGTGCATGAGAGTATCAACAAACAATCTTTGTATCACAAGATATTCAATCAATAGATTCACACAAAGATGTTAAGCAAGTTTCAAATGTATCAGTCTGAGGGATACATCAATCACAAAAATAGTAGATGTCGTTTATGCTTTGGTTTGCAAAAGATGTATAGTCTTTGTATTCAGAAAATGATTTGCAAATAGATATTACAACAAAGATCTATATTACAAACACAAATATCTTCTCAAAGATATATCAATATAAATCACACAAGATATTTGAGTATGTTTTGAAAATGATTTTGCAACCCAAAGACAAATACAAGCTTCCTAAGATATTGTAACACAAATGCAATACTCAGAAGCTTAAAGCACGTCTTCTTAGGATAGGCTTATTTGCAAAAGCCCCCTAAGAACACTTAGGTTTAGCTTTCGTAAAAATCGAATCAATCAGAGTGGGAGAGCAAACCTATTGAGACTAACACTCAATCAACTTAAAGAGGGTTTAATCACTATGAGAAGGTAAGTATGAGTGTAGGAGACTCAAAAATGAGTATTATAGGTTTTTGAATTTTCAAAGAATTTCCCTAATCAAATATGTTAATCTCTTGCTAATAATACCAAATGAGGGGGTATATATAGACACCCCATGAAATATAACCGTTGGGGACAAGTTTGGTATTATTAGAAAATATTAATGACCTTTTAATTATTTTAACCCTGTTTTAAAAAGTTAACCACGGTAAAAAATTCAGGGCAACCCGAGAGACCCGGTCGACCAGAACCATTTCGGTCGACCGAAGTTCATATGGCTCGGTCGACCAAGACATTTTTGAACATGGGACTCGGTCGACCGAAAGTGCATGCCCGAGGTGATTTTTCAATTTTACCGAGGTTCGGTCGACCGGGTTATTTTGAACTGGGTTATTCGATCGACCAGACAATTGGGATTTCTCCCGAGGACCCTCGATTGACTAGACATTTGCAATGCAATTTGGGCTCGGTCGACCAGGTGGTCAAAATGTTGACCTCAAGAGGTTTCGATGGACCGGGGGTATTTGAACTGTAATGGTTCAGTCGACCGAGTTGAGGTCAAAATGTTGACCCAGATCAGTTTCGGTCGACCAGGGCAGAATGAACTGCCAAGGTCAGTCGACCGAAAGTGCACAAAGTGTGCATTTCGGTCCTGATTCAATACACTTTCACCCTATTCAAGTGTCTAACATTTATAAGTGCAAAGGTGAGTGTCTTATGGTCATTTCTGGGTCCTTTTGAAGAAACTGAAAAAATTCGGTGTCAGTCGACATTCGGTCGACCAAAGGGTAACCCCTAAGGTCATTTTAAGGTCATTTGCATTATGAGCTTACGTATTTAACCATGCATGTGGGGTGTGTGATTATTACATAGAGAAAGCCCTATTTACTATTACAGACCCTTTACATGAATGAATTACAATACAATATGAAAAATTGGGTCTTCAATAAAAATTTGGTCTTCAAGTTTCACTCTGTCCATGTGCATTATGATCTGTCAATTTAAGTTCCTGCACAAAGTCTTAAACATTCATTAGATACAATTAGTATTTGTCATAATCAAAACCGGGCATGACCTATAAGGTCAACAATGTGGTTAAACTGTTGAAACACTACAAAATTCAAGTCCAAAAGAAAACCTCACCAACTATGTTGCACATGGCTAAACTGTTGAAACACCAACAAATTAGTATGGAAAAAAAAAATCAGTAGTGTTGTACATGTTTAAATTACTAAAACATTCCACCAAGTCTAAGATGGCTTACAAATGGATGGTCCTGGCTTACATGAGTTAAAATTGTGTACAACTTAATAAAAAATTTTGAACTACATTATGACTTGGTCTTTCCTTGAATATACATTATGACTAGGTCTCTCCTAAGTTCAATTGTCAAAAATAAATAAATAAATAAAGCTTGAAAAATGATGGGGCCACAATTTTTCTAACTTTGTTGTCCTTTTCCAAATCTCATCAATCACAGCATGAGCAGCACCTATCTTTGCAATGGAGCAAAGAAGCCACAAATGGACAAATTATGCATAAACATTGCAATAAATCAAACAAAGAAAATTCTTAAAATATATCCTTGAAGAATATGTTATGATCTAATTGTTACAAGTAATGTACATAAAATTGCAAATGACCTATGGTGGTCAACCCTTACTTCAAGAGACCCAGGGTGGTAAACTCCTACTGCAAGAGACCTAGGGTGGTCAGCTTATACTGTAAGGGACCAAAGGTGGTTAACCCCTATTGTAAAATACTTAAGGTGGTCAACCTTTACTGTAAAAGACCTAGGGTAGTCAACCCCTATTTCAAGAGACCCAAGATAATTAGCCCTTACTGTGAGAGACCCAAAGTGGTCAACCCATATTGAAAGAGACTTAAGGTGGTCTACCCATATTACAAGAGACCCAGAGTGGTCAACCCATATTACAAGAGACCTATGATAGTCAACCCATATGGTAAAAGACTCGGTATGGTCAACCTATATGCCAAGAGACCCAAGATGGTCAACCCATATGGCAATAGACCCAGGATGGTCAACCCATACTGCAAGAGACTCAAGGTGGCTAGAACATATTGTAAGAGATCTAAGGTGGTCAACCCATACTGCAAGTGACCCAAGGTGGTCAGCCCTTGTTGTAAGAGACCTAGTCAAGGTGTATATTTATTTACCAAATGTAACACTCATGTCATTCAAGCTTTAAGTCAGTGCCATTCAAATATATCATGAGCGTAGGAGTGACATTAGTAATATTATAGACAAAATTCATGACCACAATAAACTCTTGAAAAATATATGTGCAAAGCATAGAAAAATAATTGACATACCTCAAGCAAGCAAGTGTGTGAAGATGATATACTAAAGAAAATGTCAATAACAACACCTAGTGCCCAAGATTACTTTTGATGATGTCAATGTTCAATCTAGCGCATGACTACATCAATTCGATGTTGGAGATTAATTTTAATGTTTTTAGTGCAAGATAAAGTGTGTGGATAGGTCGAACATTAGAAGTAATCTTTGATGATGTCAATATCAAATCAAGTGCACAAATGAGTCAAATGTCAACCCAAGGTTGATGTGGATTGGATAAAAGAATACTTTTTTCTTGAAGATTGCTTCATGAATTCAATTAGTGAAGTTATGTATTTACATATGCACAAATATATACACATAATTTAATCAAATTGAAAAAAGGGAACACATTTTAAACATAAGGAATACGTGCACATATATGTTTTCCTTTTAATGTTAAAGCAATTCAAAAAAAAATCAACTTGAATGAATTTCCACTATCCTTTACTTGAGTCAATCTCAATAATTCTATCATCTACTCTATAATTGTCCTTCCCATTTCTAATAAATTTCCTATTCATTGATGTCTAATGAATTTTCCTTGGTCTTGATGTATGTCAACCCATGAATTCCATTATTTACTCCTAATTTCCAATGCATTAATTTCCATCATCATTGACAATTCATTCAACTTTTTCACAATTTTTTTTTTAAACTTTCATCTTCTTGTGCACATATTCCATACTTCTTTTTTTAATTTCATTTTCTTTTCCTTTTAAAATGCCACATGTATTTTTATTTTATTTACCTATACTTCATCCACCTTATTTTTTTCAAAAAAAAAACTTACTCATGGATACACGCATACATACTTCCAAATATAATTTTATACACACACACAAACATACATATATATATATATATATATTGAAGATTTAGAGAGAGAGAGAGAGAGAGAGAGAGAGAGAGAGAGAGAGAGAGAGATATTATCTCTACATGAGACTACCCCTATCCTACAATCCTTACAATATCCAAAAAATTATCAATACCTCTCTCTTAAACACTCTTCTCAATTCATCATATTTTCACGTATAAGAGTCAATGATAAACATGAATGAATGAAGGAATTATGATCAAAATGTATTACGACATTAGCTTTTCAACAACAACATTAAAGACGAAGATGGTCATTTCAGATCCTTGTCTACAATGAATTTGAGTTGTTCAACCCCTAAGTTGAAGCTGCAGAAATGGCTAATCAAGAATAGCACAACCAACAAATACATCTAACATTAGCCAATGTTGATCATGATATACCAATTATGATATTTGTGAGGGATGGCTTGGACAATCCGACATCATCAATGTCAAAGTCAAAGCCATGGAAGAGATAAATCAAGTAGAGTATGGTTCATCAGCCACAATGATAGTAAGTGATGGATTGGACGATCTCTCGTTGTCATGGTCAGAGTCTTGGATTTCTAATATGTGTGTTAAATTTTTAAATATTTGGAGGAATAATCAAAGATCTTATAAGATTGAGCCAAAAAAAGAAAGGATAAAAGAAGAAAAAAGAGAAGTACTTTTTTTCTAGTCAAAAGTTGGCTTGATCTTAACTTCACCTACATCGCCCTTTGTCTAATTGTACCTTCACATACATGACAAGAAGATCCTTTATATTGGAGGTTAAGAACCTAGGTAGGAGACTTTTTCTCGTTAAACCCTAGGTAAATGCAAGACTTTTTTCCAGCAAAGCTAGAAGGAAAAAGGTTCTCTTTTAATTATCTTGGGTACATGGAGTAATTCACATGCACCAAAAAAAAAATTACTTGCATGAAAATTTTCAATAAAGGTTTATCAAATATATCTTGATTATCAATATGGACATTAAAAAAATTCTTCAAGCATTGGTTGCAAGTAAGCTTGCACACAAACAAGCCTTGAAGTAAGGGTAATCTGACAAAAAAAAAAAGGCTTAATTAGTCAAAATAAAATGCAAAAACATTTGGCTAATTATACTAATGGGCTCAAATTAATAAAAATTTATATTGGGTCTCATAAATGATGGGCTTAACAAACGGGCATAGGCTTAGCAATCAAAATATGGTTAGCTAGTAGCCCATTAGTCCAAACTTTATACACAAGGACACATGGCAAGATATGAGAGTTCTTGGCATTTAACCAAATCCTAATCTTAGCTTATAAAACCTTGGATGGCTTCTCAAAAGGGACCCCAAAGACAAGAAAAAAAGAAAAAAAGAAAAAAAAAATGCTTAGCTTGGAGAAAGAAAAAGGCAAATATGAAATTAAGGATCAAGCATTCAACAATTTCAGTAATCAGTAATTGAAGAATACACAAATTTCAATCAATATTGGTCGATTGATTATTCTTCCAAGAATTTACTGCTTGTGACCAAGCCCCTGCTCATGAAAATTGGTCGCATACTCATCTTTTGATGAATCATCAATGGTTTCATCCGGAAAATCCATCTTTGTTATTATCGAGAATATGCTCTTTTGAGCCCTCAAACTAGCAAATCTCATCAAACAAATCAAAGATTAAATGAATGCACCTTCTCTAGATCATCAAATTTATCCTTTGAAAGATCTACCATCGTTCCCTTGAATCAACAAATATTGTTACATATTAAAAATCAAATAAACTTGCCTTATGTAGATCGTGAAATTGATCTTTCGGAAGATCCAACATTAGCTCATCCAGGAATGATGGGGATCGGCATGCGTAACCCCTTTCTTTTGGCCACCCTCCCCGATCCTACATCATCTTGGTATCAGAGCATGCATTAACTTGGGGGTGTTACCATTGTCCTACATTAAGGAACAATCACAAGCTTTCAAATTTGCAAATCTCATCAAATAAGATCAAAGATTAAACAAATTTACCTTTCATAGATCGTCAAATTGATCTTTCAAAAGATCCATCATTCACCTTATTAAAATCAATAAATCTTATCAATTTAATCCAAGAATAAGAAAATCCAACATTTGCAAATGTGAAATTGATCTTTTGGTAAATCCAACATTGTCTTTAGAAACACACTCCATGAGACCTTGAATTAATGGATCTACTTTCAAGGAGATTGAATCAAAATTCATAGGACATTTTACTTCATTGTTGAAAACACAGAGATTGTACCCATTCTTTTGTTTAATACAAAATTAACATTTGTTCTAATTTTCTTGTCTTAATTTTTATGGCATGAATTTTGATGTTACAACTACAATCAAATCTATTTATAAAATAAATAAATTTAGTACGACCCATAAATGCTATATTAGATTTCATATTATACAAAAGTGATTAATATTGACCCAAATTTGTATTTTTTGAGATCAAAAGTGAATACTCACAAATACAAATATTTGAATGTTCCATCAAGTTAATTGAGCAATTTGGATTTGGTTGAGTTGACCATGATTAGAGTAAAAATACGATGAGTTTAGCTAGGTTTATATGTGCACTTGTTTAAGTACACGATATACAATCATTTTATGTTTTCCATAACAATCACATGAAAATTAGTTATGTGGTCTAATAAATTGTACATAATCTTAATCATCTTTAAATTAAATTTTTTTATACAAAATTAACTAAAAGAAAAGGTGTCCTTTTCTAATTAATTAAAATTTTTAATTAAAAATTCTTCGAATGAAATATTTGTGCAACAAATGATAATAGAGTATGCATAAAGATAACTAAATAAGGAATGAGAGTAGACACAATTTTGCATGTAAGTTTTTTCATATTTTAAACAATCCAACTTGTAATTAATCAAAACCTACATCAACTTTTAAATATAAGAAACTTTGTCTAATAGAATTTCTCAAAAAACAGAAACTTCCTTCATTTATTAAAAATGGCCATAAAATTACTCTGTTCATACTATATTCACATCTTTCTCTTTCCTACTTTCCACCACCACATCCCCTTCATGCCATGACATAAACTCATGGCACTACCACTCATTACCCCCAACCTTCCAAACACTTAACAGATCGCCTCTCCCCATGCTAAGGGGTGGCAAAATGGGTCGAAACCCGACAGGTGACCCCTGATCCACCCGTTTAAATCAGGTTTGAGTTTAGTATACGGTGACCCATTTATAAACGGGTCAACTCAAACCCGATCCATTTAATAAATGGGTTAAGTGGGTTTGGGTTAGGTACTCATTGGGTGACCCGATTAATTTGATATATATTACATAAAAAAATATTAATTAAAGAGATGTACTATTTTTCTACATTTTATGTTATTTTGTTAAGATATTAATAAATAAAATAAAAAAAAATGTTGTTTTTTTAAAAATATTTACATATCACTTTAAATGAAATGTTTAAAAATTTTAAATAAATAAATTATATTTTGAAATGGGTTCTTAACGGGTATCCTTTTATTAAACGGGAAGGTTTGTTGTGATTTTAGGTGTAATCCTAAGAAGGGGGGTTAATTTAGTATTTTAAAGAACTAGGTCTCTTAATCCCTAATTTTGAAAACACGACCACACAAACACAAGCTTAGAGATATACAGATTTCAATAATACACAACCTAACAAATTTAAGCTATATATTTCTCAAACAATCAGTATTACATAATTAATCTCAAGTGCAACAAATATTTGAGGCATTCACAATAAACAAATATAAAATAACTATAAACAAAGACAAGCGAAAATAAAAAGAGATAAGGGAAAGAGAAGCAAACTCAAGTTTTTATGAGGTTTGGCCAATTCAGCCTACGTCCTCGCCTCAAGACAAATCGTCTGAGGATTCCACTATTCTGCTCCTTAAAACCAGGCAGAGCTTCCTGTTACAATCTGTTGCTTCCACCCAAGGCATAGCTACCTCTCCACGGTTCACAATCCTAACCGTAAATACAAATGATGTGAGAAATTTGAGTACAATAAATGCTTCTTGAAAGCTAGTTGTACAAATGAAAACCTTAAACACTCTCACAAGATTTGATTTAAAGCTTAATAGAGTTCAGGGAATTTCTCAATAAGATTTTTCTTGCCAAAAGAGAGAACAATCTTTGAGTATAAATATGTATATGAAAGCTTCAAAGATTCAAAACCCAATAAAAGTTTTCTCCAAAGATGATTCACAAAAATGAATAAAGGAGAAGTTAGAGTTTTTACTGTCAAAAATAACTTTTGCAAAATAATAAAAAATGCTCAAATGAATGTCTCTTCAACAACCCTCAAGAGCAATGGATGCTTTGCAAATGAAAAGAGTTTATGAGAGTGAATGCTCTCTCTCAAAAGAATTTTTCAAAAATAAAGAGGAGAAGAGAGTATACAAGCTTCTTTGATTTTGAGGGAATGAGAGTAAGAATGTAAAAATTCCCAAATGTGAGAGAGTATAAATCAATATGCTCGAAAGTGGTTTTTAAGTCTTGTGGGCATGGTATTTATAGGAAAATTAGAGATATAGCCGTTTTAATAGCCATTGGGGTATTAAAATATAATTTAATTTGAAAACTAGTCGTTTTTCGGCTGTTGGGACGCTTTTTGCACGGACACCCTTCAGTTTCTCAGACATAATTTTTTATATACAACTCCAAATTAGACATTCTTGCTATCAACAAAAAACTAATAGAAAATCTCACAACTTTCATGTTGAATACTTTTTAAAATAAGGAGTGATTGATTGATTAAATCGCTCATCAATGAGACAAAAGAAATATGAAGGGAATTTTTTTACTGTGGACACCCTTCAATATTTTGGGCATTACTTTTTTTAGAAATCTCCAAATGGGACGTTATTGGTATCAAAATAAAGCTAAGATAAAATCCCACAATTTTCATGTTGAACAAATTTTAAGATGAGAACTGATTGATTGATAAAATTACTCATCAATGCGATGATAGAAACATGAAAGAGATTTTTTTTTAAAACTTGTTTTGGAGCTTTTCCCTTGAAATAATTTTTGCACATTTGTAAAATGATTTTCCATGAAAAATAAAGGGTCTAAGGTCAATCTAAGTTCTTATGAGAGATTCACATCAAATCATGTGAGACATGCATATACAATATAATCCAAAATAATATAATTGAAAATTTTATGTGTCTTCATCCTTTTACTCTTTAATCCTCATGGAATGGGCCAAGCCATAAACGCTTTAAGTTCCTCATAGCCTCCATATTTCCTCAATGACATGTGCTTTTTGACATAGTAAATATGTTCAAAAACTTAGCACACAAATGAGATTCATACGATTTGTTATTATCAAAATAAGGATCAGACTTATAAAGTTAACATTTGGATTTATATATTAGTCATTCGTTAGCAAACGAGTCAACCCAAACCCAAACCCTTTTAATCCCTATCCATTTATGACCCGTCCAAACCCAACCCACTAACTCGTTTTACCACCCCTACCCATTCTTTTAAGTCCAAGCTTGATTTCCACATGATAACGTTCCAAGTTGCAATGTACCGGGACATCAAGACCTCACAACATTGCCTCTAGTGTGGGTCATTCAAAAATAATTAGAAAAATGATACTTTGATCAATTGTTTAAAACTCCCGATGGCACCCCCAAGAAACAAGCCAGCAATGGAAGTAGCTACAAGGAAGGGGTGTGGCATTTGTGATATACATAACAAGAACGGTGTACATAGAAAGTTAGGATAAGATTATATATCTTTCTATATTGAATAGGCAATAGATGTAGATGGATCATAGATCTTCATTGAATAGGTAATTGGTGAAGATGGATTATAAACCTTTCTACATTAAATAAGCAACAGATGAAATGGAAGTGTTTATTGTTTAGTGTTTAGTTTTAGTTTGGGGGCAAATGAAATTTCAATTTTCATGAAGATGTAAGGGCGGGCAAAATTGTTATTATTTAACATTTTGATGACTGTCAAATTTTTTTATTTTATTAGTTAGTAGTTTAATAATTTAATTAAAAAGAGAGTGAAAAAAATATCCTTGCATTTCAAATATTGAAAATAAGGGGGAAATATCAGAGATATAACTCATTTCTTTAGTATCAAAATTAGATGACAATAATTTCTCAACAATTTCTACTAATTCTAATTCTATGCCAAACATCAACATATCATTCATCAATTTACAAACATGTTATCACACCCTACCATATACACATTTACCTGGTTCAAAAATTCTAAATTCATTTTGGTTCAAAAATTCAAAATCCATTCGGGGAATAACAAAATTATAGATTGAAGCCAACCCATTCCACATCCCAAGTCCCTACCATTCCGTTTACCAGATTTCAATTTCAAATCTCCATAGCATTCTTCATTTCTTCAGCAAACTATTGATTTTCAGTCTGGACTACAATAGACTGGCACTGTAGAACTTGCATGCAGATTAGTTCGAAAGTGTTCACCCTCAAACTAGCCATTAGTTGTAATAGGTCCACATTTTCAAGGTCTACTCTTCCCCTTTTCGCCATTCACTGAATTATCGATCAGTTGATTAGCACTTCAGCATGTTACAAGGCTCCGCTCCAAACTTCGTCATGACTTCATATCATAGGTAACTGAATAATATTGTCACTGTTCATCCAGACAAATGCCCAAAATCGACACCCTGATGTGGGAAATCCATTGTAATGGGGGTTTCCAAAAACATCCAACCCATGCTTGAATCATACACATTCAAAATTTTAGATTTAAAAAAAAAAAAAAAATACAAACTAATACACAGTAAAACAAAACACTGAAAAAAGCAGAACAGAATAGAACATAAACTTTATATCTGGCCATAAGCCTAGAGATGGAACAATTACTAGCACAATAAAAACATCCGTATGAATTGGATTCCTAGTTTGTTAATTCCATAATAGCAGAAACGATGTCTCCATCTGCAGCCTTGAGTGCCTTCACAGCCTTTGACCTTGACACCCCGGCCTGTGTCATCACCAACTCAATGTCCTTTGGCTCCACACCTGTCTCATCCACATCTTCATCATCTTGTGCGATGACCGGCGACTCAGGCTTTGATATCACTTGACTCAAATTGGGTGCCTTGAACTGCTCCGCAGCTTGAGTCTGCAACTGTGAGCTCAAATCCTCAATTTTGGCTTCTCCAAACACAATGTATGTGTCCGAAGCAGGGCTCTTGAAAACATCTGGTTTGGAGATGACAAACAGAATCTGCAGTGTTAAAGTAGACTAATTATCTTTCCCATGATACAAGGATAAGAGAGCTTGAGGTCAAAGTGAGAACTGCAAGGTGAACAAGAAAACTGAGAATAAACTTGACAGCAAAAACAAACTCACATTCTTGCTCTTCTTGACAGTAACACGACTGACACCTGGTATTGGCTTCATCCCAAGTTTCAGCATTGCCTTCCGACTCTTCTTTTCACTCCTGCTTTGCTTTGACCTCCCGCTTGCATCTCCTTCTTGTCCTAACAAGAAGGCAAAAAATCAATATTTTTACACAACTGTAAAAATATTTGTCAATTTATCTTCCATTGTTGTTTACTGGCAGAAATGCTACTAATGTATGTGGCTTCTAAAACCAATCTGAAAATAGTCCAAATTCTATATTACGCGGATAGGTCTCACTATAAGAGCTGACAAGTTGGTTTGTGCACATTATGACACCCTTCTATATTGAAATTGCACAAACAAATAAAATAAGCAGCAGGCCCGATGAAAGATTGAGCACAAACAAGTGCAGATACAAGACTAAAGACTAAATTCACACTTTGGTTGTATAATTACCTTCAACATCGTCTTCATCCTTGTCATCGTCGTCATCCTCATCCTCATCATCTTCATCATCAAGCACAGGCTCATCAGGCTGCCGAGAATTTTACTCAATGATTCAACAATACAGAATGGTCTAAAGCAACCAAATATAGAGCTGTAATTTTGCAGATGAAAGCGAATAAACAGCACTCAATCAACAAATATCTTACATGCTACTGAATTAAAATTAATCACCAAAAATTCATAAGCATACTACTGAATCAAAATTATATCACCAAAAATTCATCAGCTGCAGCCCACAGTGACACAAGGAAAAAAAAATCCAAGCAAATTCTTTTCCCATGTGTATTAAGACCACAAAATGCATTGAATATATAGCCAATGAGCTTACATTCAAGGTATATCCCACCACATATTATGCAAAATTTTTATTTGGGGAAAAAGAAAAAAGCAAAGCTGGAAACCAACTAGACTACTAGACCTTCACAAGTAGATTCCAACACTATCCAATTTTACAGCAGGTCAAGACTATACAATTATGACTATTAGAACTCCATTTCCACCTCCTTTTTGGTTGCTAACTGAGGCATCCTGCCTTGTGGCTGATAACCGAGGTATCCTATCCCATTGGGGATGAGAATAATTCTACCCCCTGAATATATCCTCCAGTCAGCCCAACAATAGGGGCTGCCCCGAAGAGCCCATGTGGCATTTCAAACACAACTATGCTATAGATGCTTGTCCATAATCCAACTTGCAATAGAAGCCTATAACCTCAAGGGAGGGCCTAAGTGCACTCCACTAACGGCTTCATTTACTCCACCCTCAGCTGTTTTCCTGCTCATTGTGCTGGAGGATTGCCAAGTACCCAGTAGGAGTCATGGTAGGGTCTGGCCTTCAGATTCATCAGGGGATTATTCTTGTAAGTCCTTTTTTGCCTTACTATGGTTGATGCCATATTTCCTCTCTATCAAGAGGTATATGGGAGGATAGTGTTGGCTGGCAGCAGTAAATAGAGTTGACACCAACACTTTGCTGCAGGGTAGGAGGCCTTTGAAAGCATCGTCTCCTGATGTGTCTTATGCGTGGGAATAATTCTGAGGATGTGTCTCATTAGTTTCTTCACCTGTTCTTTTGCTTGGGGCTTTAAGTATCCACTTTTTGGAGTTGGTGAAGAGTGGATTTGTTCAAAGTCCGTGGAGGACTACTTGGTTATTTCTTTTACTGGTATTGGGAAGGATAAAAGGTGTTAAGAGGCTGTGGATGTGTGTTAGATGCTCTGTGCTCTGGCGAATTTGGCTGGAGAAAGAATGCTAAAATGCCTAGAATTTTTTTCCCTGGAAAGAGATTATCATTGGGACTTATTTTGGACAGAGTGTGGTATTTGGCCTCACTTTTGAGTGCAGGCTGTTTTAAGGGCTGTTACTTTCAGGATGTCATCTGGGATTGGGTGACTGTATTATGCTGATGTATATTTTCCCTTCCTCCATTGATCTTGAGTGAGGACTTCTCCGCTTTTGTATCTGTTTCTTGCTTGTTCTAATAAAGCTTTTTTTTTTTTTATATCCAAAATTAAAAAAAAATTGTACTCCATAGCAGAGTCCGCTAATTAATGACCCCAAGCAAAAAGCAAATGGGGATTCATTTGCAAAAATCCATACAGCATAAACCTCCATAGGGTAACACATAACAAACCAAATGCCATGTTTCTTCTTCATGATTGCAACAGAAAATATAAAAGTCTACTAATTTGTGATCAAGTATCAATCAAAGTATTAAATTCATAGCACATTTAAATTTCTCAAAATAACAAAATATTCGACAATGTCCTCGAGCATAACCTGCATCATAAGGTTCCCCAGTCAAGTGATAATCTCATCGCGTTCATACTCCTAGTTTTTCCCCTTCAATCTTCACACTAAATTTCTCAAGTGATGTTGATTGATTATTTTCTTTGGATGCACTTTTGTATTTTTCACTTAACTGATCCAGATTTTATTTGCCTAATTTAAATGTACTTTAAAAACTGTTCTGATTTTGAACTTCTCTACTCCCAAAAATAAAAAGGGAGGGGTCAAAGGGAATGCCTTCATGCTGTATTTGAGAATAAGGGTGTGGATTTCAGGGCTTGAATTCGGATTTCTGGGGATTTCTATCCATTGCCATGCAAATCCAGGTAGAAGATCCAAATCCCAAACTCCCAAACATAGGGTTAGTGTGTGCTTGTTTCCATGATTTTAAAACCTGGATGGGTGATCGACCCAGTGAGGTCACTAGGTCAATTTTACCAGTCAGATTGGCGGATACACACACACACACTGTGATGCACATGCCCATCCTAATTTAAATCAAAAAAATATTTAAATTACAATGTATAATATCAGAGGACGGGCCTTCAATCAATGGTAAGGTTGCTTGAGTTTGAGTCCAAGGAAACAGCCTCTCTACAAAAAAGCAGAGATAAGGCCGTGGGCAATGTGACGATCCTCCCCCAAACCTCACAAAGCAAGGAGTCTTGTGGCCCGGGGGCACCCATCTTTTTTTCTTTTAGGTATGAAACAAAATTTTTGTTTGATATAAAAGTAAATATTTTTATATCATTTGGCAATGATTCACATGCAATTTCACTATTATGCAGTGATATATTTGGCAAATGCAATTTTATCACAAAAAGATCATAGTGTTTTGTCTTTTAAGAGCAGTCTTAACATTTTAACAGCATGTTCAGGGTTATTTTGGGCACAAGAAAATGATAGGGGCACAGTAGAAATTTTTATCACTTAAATACTTGTAGGAGGGTAAAATTGGAATTATAAAACTTCTTTACAAGAGGAATTTGAATAGGTGGAATGTTCATGGTAATTTTGGGCATTAGAAAATGTTGGGGACATAGTAGGAATTTATATTTCACTTGATATTTGGAGGGTAAAATTGGAATTCTCAAAGTTTTCACATTCAAGACTACCGTAATTTGGGGTTTTCTCTTTTAGTAGTAGTATAATATATACATAATATAATATAGATGAGAAATAATAAAGACGTTCGACATAATCACCTATTAGGTAATTACAATTAAACTTTATAACTAGTAACAATTTAAACAAAGTTTGCATGTTTTATATTTTAGTAAAACATTCATGAAGGTGATATGGATCATATATAGAGGTTCATTGCTGATGTGGAAAGGGAAGGAATTTCGAGAAGGTTTATGTTCGCCATGTGGACAAGCGAGATAAACAATGTTGAAAGTACTTTGCGTTGTGAATTCCAAGAATATTCAGAAAAGAGATACAAATGTAAGGAGTAGCAAGGGCAAGGAGACAAAGAAGAAGAAATGGGCTAATGTATTGGATAATTATAGTCTAAATATAAGTGACCCTGCGAAGAAGGGTGATTAGCCTTTGGATGAGATTCGAAATAAATGTGGCTATGATTATGATAAGACCCTAGGCTTTTATCTTGGAGAAATTGAGGAAATTTAAAGAAGGGGAAATAGTAAGAGAAAATTGGGTTTGACCACTTCCAAGGAATCTGCCACCAAATTAGCTAAAGGCTATGAATTATGTTATTGCTTCATTGTTTGTTTGAATGTCAAAAGGCCCTATAGAGGTCACATTACATAGGTAAACTTACTCCTATTAAGGCTATAAAATATCCCCTCAAATCCTAATTGATTTGGGAATCCTAACAAACATTAACTAATCCTAAAATTAAATAAAATCCCAATTGATTTGGGAATCCTAACAACATTAAATAATCCTAATATTTAAAAGAATCCTAATTGATTTGGGAATCATATTACTTAGAAATCCCAATTGATTTGGGAATCCTAACATTCCCACCTCCTTCAAATCAGCCTTGTCCTCAAGGCTAAGTAGCAATAAACTCCAAGAATCTCTCCACTTTGTACATGTATGCAAATCTCTTTGTCAGTAATGCCAATGTGGGATGGGGAAAAAACCTAACTGGTAAAAGCAATGGAACATCTATCTTGCATTAAAACTGCATCAATGCCAACTCTTGATGCATCAAACTCAATGATGAACACCTTGTGAAATCAAGCAAGTCAAGAATTGGTGTGGTGGGCATTGCGTGCTTAAACTTGACAAAGGTTTGTTTAGCATCCTTACTCCATTTGAATGCATCCTTTTTCAGTAAGCAGTTAGTAAAACGCTAATCGTTCCAAAATCCTTGACAAACTTGCGATAGTAACCAGTCAATCCCAAAAATCCACACAACATTTTTATTGTTTGTAGAATAGGAATAGGCCAATTTATCATCACTTGTACTTTAGAAGGGTCAACATTTTTATTGTTTCTTGGGAAATAGTATGCCCAAGGTATTCCACATGCAGTCAAGCAAAACTGCATTTAGATTTCTAGACAAACGGATGATGCTCACGAAGAGTGGTGAGTACAATTCACAAATGACCTAAATGTTATGGCAATGGAGGAATGCAGTGATCATGTGTTTGCTGAGGTGGCAATCCCTATGGCTCCACAAATAGGTCAAAAAATTCTGAAATAAGAGTCTAGCCCTTCATCCTGGCCAGATTGATGTTGTAACTCCTCTGGTACTCGAAGTTGTACCAGGCAACCATGTCGCTCCTTTTTTAAGGAGCTTCTCTATACGATGGCTTAAAACAGTAGTGATATTACTATAATGCAGCCTTTAAGAGTCAGTCTCTAGCCATTCACGATAAACTTCATAACCATTTTAGAGACTCCAATCTATATCACCCAAAGTCCTTAACCATTCAAGACCAAAAACCACTTCAAAGTCTTCTAGTGACAACAAAAAGATATCAACATACAACCCATGATTTTGCATAGTACGTTTAACCTTCAAACATTTGCTCTAACATGTCAAGGCCCTTCCATCTGCAACCCTCACATCAAACTTGTCACATTGCTTCATAAGATAGGCTAGTAGTTTAGCAATTTTAGTGTCCATGAAATTAGTATAGCTACCCGTATCAATTAAGATAGTAACAAGTTGGCGTTTTAGGAAGCCACTAAGTTTCATGCTTTGAGGGTTAGCAACCAACTAAAGCATAAACTGAAAAAGTAATAGATTCATCATTATCATCAGATTCCATACCCCTTCCAAATCTAAATAAGGGGGTCATCCTCAAACTCTTCTGGCCCCTCCACTAGTTCAATCATCAAGAGTTGTCCTTTTTTGCAACAGTGCCCTCTATGCCATTTTTCATCACAATGCTAGCACAAACCTTTTTTCATTCGCTCTTTAAGTACCTCTTGAGTCAATCGTTTGGAAGGAGGATTGTGAGGAGCAGGTGGTGTAGTAGTGTTGCTAACATTTTGCTTGCTAATGGTCTTGCTCGAGTAATGTCATTCTTCTCCCAACTTCTCTTCTTCTAACCATGCAAAGGAAATTTCAGCGGTCCTAGTATGTGGTCAACGTACTTGGACCTCACACTAAATGTCAGGTAGGAGACCTTCAATAAAAAGTACCCACGAGTTGGCTTTCATTCCAATATTTAGTCCTATTTGATAGTCGCTCAAAATGTGTTTGATACTCCAAGACAGTGCTAGTTTGGCATATTTTAGTGAGCTCTCCATCATAGTAGTTAGAGGCATGAGGCGAGCTGAGGAGCAAAGGATATTTGAAGCCGAGATGCGAGCCGAAGGTGCATGCCTCACAAAGGTGAGGCGCACAACTATTAAAATGCTGTAAAATGCCTATTTGGGGTAATTGATGTACGAACATATAAATATCTAGTAATATTGGAATTTAAAATGCCAAAACATTCAATAGCAAAATTGGAAATTTAAAGAAATTGCCAAGGCCAAAAGCATCAACAATTCAACATAGTTCAACATCAAAATAAAAGAGTACAATAAAAGATTTCAAAGTCTAAAATCTAAATAATAGCTTAAGTTTAATTCAATACAAGTGAATTCTTAAGTTATGTTGGTCAAACAACCTTCTCTAGTTTAATACTTGTTGATAATTATATTAATTATTACGAATCTTCAACTTGCATTTTTTTCTCATCTTGTAAAATATATTTTTTAGAAGTTTAAGATTAAAGTAAAATTATTAACTAATATTATAAGAAGAAGCAGCAGGCAACAGAAAGAAGAAGAAGAAGAAGAACTGAAAAAGAAGAAGAAAAATAAGAAGTGAAAGAAGAAGAAGAAGAAGAAGAAGAAAAAGCTGCAGAAAGAAGAAGAAGAAGTAGATGACTTATGAAGGTTCGAAGGCTCGAGGACGAGCTCGCTGCTGGTTTGAAATGTCAAAGACGAACTCACGTTGCTGGTTTGAAGGCTCCCAGACGAACTCGCAAAGGCTCCTGCTACTTCGAAATGTGGAAGACACACTCGCAAAGGGTCGTGCTGGTTCGAAATGTCGAAGACGAACTCACGCTGCTGGTTCGAAGTCTTGAAGACAAGCTCGCGAAGGTTCCTACTGGTTTGAAGGCTCGAAGACAAACTCGCGCTGCTGGTTCGAAGGCTCGTGAAGGCTCCTACCGGTTCAAAATGTGCAACAGTGCAAGACGAACTCGCAAAGGGTCATGGGGCTTCGAAGGGTCGAAGAGGGCTAGGGCTCTGTTGGTTTGAATCAAATGAGGGGTAGGGCTCTGGCCTACCTTTATTTAAATAGGCTTAAAAATTTCAAGGCACACCTCAGGCCCCTCTGCGCCTCATCGTGCCTCTTACAGGTCGCCTCGCCTTGCATGGTATGAGGCGCTGGCCTCCTCGCCGGTCTATGCCTCACACTTAGCCACAGGCACACTTTTAACTATGCTCTCCATCAATTTCTCATATCTAGTGGGCCCAAATCGGCCAAGTAATCCAGAAACAAATTCTGTCCATGAAGGCATTCCATAACAAGCCTCAAACCAATCATACCATTAAATAGCATCACCATCCAAACTAATAAAAGCAATCTCAACCTTAGATATTTCTGAAGTGCGGTGAAAGCAAAACTATTTTTCAGCCCTAGAAACCCAACCAGAAAGGTCATCACTGTCCAACCAAGGAAATTCCACCTTCATACAAAAAAGGACCATGATCATGCTTTCCTTGGTAACCTCCTTCACGCATGTACGGCTGCTCCCTATGATTACTGATGTAAAGACATCATCTTTTGTTTCTTTATAGGAAGCTGTACTAAGTAGTTTAGAGAGTGATGTCTGGATCTCTTCAAATTGAGATTTAAACATATTGCTAAATTCAGCCTTTAGCCTAACTTCCATCTGGGACTCATGCTGAATATTCTGAGGCCATTGTGTATGAGTGAAGATCGAGGGTTCCAAGATCTTGCTTTTGTCGGTGGGTTAATGACATCCACAAGAACACAGGCTCTAATACTAAATGATAAGACCCTGAGACATGGAGAAATTGGGAAAATTTAAAGAAGGAAAAATAGTAAGAGAAAATGGGGTTTGATCACTTCGAGGGGATCTACCCCAAATTGGGCCAAAGGCTATGAATTATGTTACTGCTTCATTGATTACTTGAATGCCAAAAACCTCATAGGGCTGCATATAGGGCAGAGAAACTGACTCCTATTAGGACCGTAAAATATCCCCTCAAATCCTAATTGATTTGGGAATCCTAACAAAATTAAATAATCCTAATATTAAAATAGCATCCCAATTGATTTGGGAATCATAACACATTAATTAGAAAAATCCCAATTGATTTGGAAATCCTAACAACATTAAATAATCCTAATATTAAATAGAATCCTAATTGATTTGGAAATCATATTAATTAGAAATCTCAATTGATTTGGAAATCCTAACAGATTCTAAATCATCTTATTTACTTAGAGACTTATCACATGTGCCACCATCTCTAGTAAAAGGTTCAAGGTGCGTTTGACAAAATTAAGCATTCAGTGAAGAATGTTGAATCCAATTCTGAAACTGTAAACCAGAATTAGAACTAAAGTAAATCCTTGAATATTGAATAGTTTAAGTCATTTGGCAAAAATCTAAATGTGAATATCTTTTTTATAATTTTAACCCTTAAATTTTTCATGAGAACTTAAAAAATTAAAAACCTAAAAAAGGAAAATTATTTAATTATAATAAAAAACACATGTATATATTTTTCATGTATAAATAAATAGCCAAATGCATTCTGTATATTGCATAAAAGGAAATTATTTAATATGATTTTTTTTTTTTTTTTTGCTATTTTAACCCTAAAATATTTTCATGAGAACTTCAAAAATAAATCTAAAAACACAGAATTATTTAATTATAAATAAAAAATGCATGTATTTTTCATGTATAAATAAGAAAACAAATACATCCTTTATATTGCATAAAAGAAAAAAAGAAAAAAATATGAGAGGGTTATCTTCAGTAAAGAGGAGAAAATATGAGGGGGGTAATTGAGTCAAATTAAGAAACAAGATCAAATCAGCTAGGGGAGGAATGCTAGTTTGGTCAGAGGGCTCTCAGGCTCTCAGCACTTATTCAAAAGTTATACAAACAATATCACGCCACTTAATATTAGACCATTACGAGAATAACCTCTATTTAGAGGCCATTACGTGCAACCAAACGCACCCTTAGAGGGTACTTTTATGATAGAGGAGGATAATTTAAGAAAGAAGCGGCAATGTAAGGAAGGGATTTTGCCCAATCCAGTTATTGAGGTTGGACTTAGAAACTCAACGATTGACAGATGAGATGGGTTTTTGGTTTTCTGGTCCTGGAGGTAAAAAAGTTTGCTTGGATGGATGTGAAAGGACACTAAAGAAAAGACAAGGTGAATTCGCAAAAGATCACACGTCCAAACCCAACCAATGGCAATTTGTACATAGCAGTACAGTTTTTGTGTACAAAGGGAGTAGAGGGGTTGACCCACCAAAGACCCCAATCTAGGCTAGTTTAGGTTGGTTCTTTCCGAGTCAACAATGATTCATTTAGATGTAGTTTATGGGTCCCAACCAGACCAATCAAGTGCCTAATTTCTAATCATAAAGTCTCATTTTTAAAATCATTTTGATTTCTCAAAAACAAAAATTAAAGGTAAATTACATCAACTCCTCCCCTTGAGGTTTGGTGTTGGATCATTAATTTTTGATCCAACATATTTGAACCTTGATCTCCCTCTCTTTGATGCCTCCTCACAAGCATAAGACCACAACAAGAAAACAAGTCATTGCACACCATGTCACGAAGACATGCTATCTGCACAAGGGACAAGCATAGATTGTTAAGCTCCCTAGCGGCTAACTAATCAAACATGCTAGATGAGCTCATTCAGCTTAGGTTCCAATTTTACACCATGTTTTCTTATGCATTGGTGAAGCATAATATTGAAAGTGACTCCTCACTATCCGACGCCTCCTCTTTGAGGCTCGTGTCCAGTGGCCCATACACATAGTCAGCCTCTTTCTATTCCGTCTTCTCTTCCACCACATGTATATGCTTCTTTTTACAGCATTGAGGTGTGCATGACCCTTCTATCCATAGTTAAAAAATCCAATAGGCTTTGTTAGGATGTGTTGCCTCTGCTAGTTTGGCAAGATAGAGGCAATTATAGTTTTCAGCTCAACAATATCCTTCCACTTCCTCTAGCTATCCTTCATGAAGGTAAACAACTTTCTACGTAGCTTGATCAACGAAATCTAAGCCTTGGTTGTTGAAAATGATCAGAATGCCATATTTTAGCTCACTTAACCTATTGATGTTGTTTGCTCTCATCAAAATCACACCTCACAATGAGTTAAGGCAATTCTCAAATGAAATTATCAACATCCTTTGTGTGTCAAATGAGAGCCCACAATATAGAGTAGGCATCCATAGCATAGTTAACCAACACAAATTTATTGACTAAGTTATTTTAAGACAAGCGATCACTAGAATTATCTAATCTTCATTCATAACACCTTGATAGATAAAAATATTTTCCAGCACTTAAACGAATCATACAGGTCATTTGGTTCACCTTCCCCACTAGAATCAAGCAACATGACTTTGATAATATAGTTGGGTCGCTGAGCATGTAGGAAATTACTTAGATGGGGCTCTAGTGTTCAATCGATTGCAATAGTCATGTTGGAGGTACCACTCACATCCATTACTCCCTTCTCCTTTACCGATGCATCAAATAAGGTCATTAATGCAATCATTTTGTTGTTGAAGCCTCCGAAATCCCCTATTTATCTACCAAGACGCGTCAAAGAGTCGTGATAAACTTTGTGCTTTGTTGTGTAATCGTAGTAGTCTATTCTAAGGGGATATAGAGTATCTTCTCTTCAACCTTTCAAGCATGGTTATTAAAATTGCTATTCAGATCGTATGATTATACGATTCTACGATCCAGATTCACCGAAACAATCCAAGTCACAACAAAAATCAGAATCAAGTAGAATCATGGTAGAATTGTAGAAGAATCGGTAGAATCATACGTAGAATTGTAAAGATCCTACTTTGTTACCTGGGATTGGAATTTTTTCCCCTTTTGGGCTTCAATAATGTGGCCCAATACATGCCTTTACTCGCCCATAGGCCCCAAAAGGTTTATGTTTGGTCCAAAGTCTTCTAAAATTGGGGCAAAATGGCTCCTAGCCTCCCATCAATGAACAAATTCAGCAGAATCTGCACCTGACTTCCCTGGAGTTTGATACCTTGGTCCTCTACTCATTGAAATTTAGCAACCTAGCACCCAAATTTCTCTCCTGTTTGACAACCAGAGAGCCCCCAATCTAGTGACTAGTTTTGATCAGCAGCAGCAAGCAATCTTGCTGTTTGATCAACAATTCTTTGGTGTTCAACAACAACCACAGTTCTTGGGGTTCGACAAGAACTCAGTCCTCAGTCCTCCATCCTCTTCCCTTCTTTGGTGTTCGATAACATGTCAGTCCTCTTCAACACAGAGTTCTTGTTTGATCAGCAGCAGCCAAGAAAAGAGCCAAGCCAGTAGGCACAACAGAGCTACAAAGGTATGCTTGAAACATATTTGCTTCTTGACAAGACTCAATAATGAGCACTATTTTTCTCCTTCTTCTTCTCCTTTTCTTGCTCTTCTTCTTTTTCTTCTTTCTATTGTTTGAACTTTTCATTGTATTTTTAAGACTTGTCATAAAGTTCCACATATATAACTCTTTAATATTTATTTTACATTGAATGTAGAATCTTATGATTCTCGATCCGCTTCCACAATTCAATCCTACAAATCCCTCCAGCAATCCCACTTAGAATCCATATTCTAAGAACCTTGCTTTCAAGTTAGTTAATGTTGAACTAGCTTAACATGGCTTTAATACTACAGGGGTACTTGGGCATGCTAGAAATTATTTGGAAGGGGCTCTAGAGCTCAATGCATTGTGACAATCAACATGCTGGAGGGTACCACTCAGCTCCACGACTTCCTCATTTATCGGAGTATCTCAATAGGCCATCACCGAAACTACTAAAATCTCCAACATCATTAGGGAGATCTACTATGCTACTCAAAGATCTGCAATGTCATTCATGCATTGTTGTGTAGCTGCAGCAGTCTACTCTACGAATAGATATGGTCTTGATAAACAAGATTAGTCCTCACTCACATTGGTTCCTTTCATTTTTTCCTATTCCTTTATTTTGGTACTATCAATTCAATCTAGTTGGTTCAATTAAACCTACTGGTTCAAGGTTGGGCCAATTTAGGGTATAGTTCAACGAAAAAAAGAAATATTCTCTTGATAAGTTGTCTCCAAAAGCATGCAAGCCCTCTTCAAAGCAAATAATAGGCAATTGGCGACTAACAATGATGAGACAAGTCAAAGACACTCAACGAAGATGAGGCAATAGGTAGGATCGTAAGAGTTTAAGGGAATTAGGCCTGGTCTAAGGCAAAATCATATGCTGAATTCTCAAAAGTTTGTTGATGACGAAATAGGGCTAGAGATAGCCTCTTTTCAACAAGGATGGAGGGTGATTCGACGATGGTGGTGACGCTCCAATAATGCTGGCAACAATTAAAGAAGTTGTTGATAGAAGTAAAAAAAGCATCATAAGGTCATTGATGAAGCTCTAGACATTGTTGCACCTTGGAAAGGAAGTGCAGGAAGCTATAACCACTCGAATGAGACTGAGGCGTAAGTCATCAGTGGTTGAGAATGCCAATTTGGGAGGCAGTGATTGATGATGGCTATGGCTTGGCATTAGTGGTCGTGCTCATGTACCAATAGACACATGCTTAAAATAACTATGTGGAAATAAAAATAAATCAAGTAAATTGAAGTCAAAATCTTTTTCCGAAGTGAGGCATTTGGCTTCAAGGTAGGCCCACTTCTCCACAAAAGGCTATACCACTCCCGCCATCAACCATTGGTATAGGATTTGTCTCTAGTGTGACACTGTGACTTTGGTTTGATGCCTCCACAACCCTGAAAAGTTACTTTTTCATTTGATATGCTCATCTTCCTAGAGTTACTTTGTTTCTCTTCATAGTTGTTTTATTTGAATCATTGACATTGTTTAGCAAAATTGATTGAAAATGGGTGTTAAATGATTTTAAGAGAGTATCAATATAATTATAAGAAACCTAGGGTAGCCCCCGTGTAGTTTACCCAAAAGTAAAATACAAAAAAAAACCAAAGCAATGGCTAAAGAAACAAAAATTGTAAATAAAATGGATGATTTTATAGAAATAGGGAGCAAAACCACATTGTACCAAAGACTGATATCACAACTTAAGTGGGTATACCCATACCACTACCATTTTAACCTAAATATTAAATAAACAAAACAAATCCACCAAACCTTTATGTAAATGAGCATTGTTTACACAAAATTATGACTATACAATGTGTTCAATCCTCATGGCTTCCCAATATGATAAAATGGCTCGTAATCCATCCAATTTTATGAGTATGGCGAGAATATTAAGTGTGTAATAACCATAGTGGTTAAAGCGCGCCTTGCTAAGAAGCAAGAGGTGCAGCACCTCATCCCAGGCGAGGCGCAAAGACCTGTAAGAGTCACAGGGAGGCGTTGTGAGGCGCACTGATGGGCCAAGCGCTGTTAAATAAAGAAATAGCCAAAGCAAAACGAGCCCTAGCCTTCGACCCTACGAAGCCCCACGACCCTTCGTGAGTTTGCCTTCGACCCTTTACACTAGTAGGAGCTTCGTGAGTTTGTCTTCCACCCTTCAAACCAACAAGAGCCCTTTGCGAGTTCGTCAGGAGCTTCGTGAGTTCGTCATCAACCCTTGGAACCAACAGGAGCTTCGTCAATTCATCCTTTACACTTCGAACCAGTAGGAGCCCTTCGCGAGTTCGTCAGGAGCTTCGTCAGTTTGTCTTCTTCTTACTCTTCTTCCTCTACAGCTCTGCTTCTTCTTCTTTCTCTTCTTCTTCTACAGCTCTGCTCCTTCTTCTTCTTCTTCTTCTTCTTCTTCTTCTTCTTCAGTTCTCCTGCAACTCTGCTTCTTCTTTTTCAATTCTTCTTTCTCTTTTTCAATTCTTCTTCTTCTTCAGTTTTTATTCTGCTTCTTCATTCTTTATCACCTTAAAGAAACCAAAGCAAAAGAAGCCGATAGCCTTATTTTTTACTCCTGATCCAAAGAAAGCGATTCAAGCTAGAAAAGAAGGGAAGATGAAGCAAACATCAATAAACGAGAAGCGTAAGAAAAAATTAAGAAGAAAGGCAATGACAAATTTTGCTAGGTGGATGTATGATGCTAAAATACCATTTAATGTTGTACGTTTAGACAGCTTTGCAATGACACTTGAATTGATTGGGCAATATGGTCCTGGAATAAAGCCGCTTAGCTATCATGAAGTGAGAGTTCCTTTCCTAAAGCAGGAAGTTAGTCGAATTAAAGAGTTGACGAAGGTCCATAAGGAGGAATGGGCAAAATATGGATGCTCGATTATGTCTGATGGTTGGAGAGATTCGGGTGCTAATACGAACGTAATCAACTTCTTAGTGAACTCTCCAAGGGAATCAGTGTTCATCAAGTCTATTGATGCTTCAAATATTGTCAAGAATGCATATATAATGTACAAATTACTTGATGAAATAGTGGAGGAAATTGGAGAATCAAATGTGCTTCAAGTAGTAACTGATAATGCTTCAAACTATGGTGCAGCAGGTAAGGACATATTTCTAGAACTACATTCTATAGTGTTTAGTGTCTATATTTTTTAGTTTAATATTTTAAGGGTTTGACTCCTTGATTTTTGAACAAGGAGATTGTTGGAAGCAAAGAGGCCACATTTATATTGGACACCATGTGCTGCCCATTGCCTCGATTTAATATTGGAGGATATTGGGAAGATGCCTTCAATTCATACAACTTTGAAAACGGCAATATTATTGAATGGTTATATTTTATAACTGTGTTGGTGTGGTGAACTTTATGAGACAATTCACTAGAGGAAAGGAGTTACTAAGGCTTGCAATTACAAGGTTTGCAACTGCCTTCATCACTCTTCGCTCAATCCACCTTCAAAAGAAAAACTTAAGGAAGATGTTTACTTTTGAAGATTGAACTACTACTAAATGGGCAAAGGAGGCAACTGGCAAAAGAGCAGCTAACATTGTTTTGATGCCTGCTTTTTGTAGTACCATCGTCTATGCTTTTAAGTTGATAGGTCCACTTGTCTGTGTGCTCCGTTTGGTTGATGGGGAAAAGAAACCTACAATGGGATACATTTATGAAGCAATAGATAGAACTAAGGAAGTCATAGCTACAGTGAGAGAGAGGATGAATTCAAGGAGGCCTTTCAAATCATTGATACGAGGTGGCGATGCCAACTCCATCAACCTTTGCATGCAGTTGCACGCTACTTGAACCCAAAAATTTTCTATTCAAACCCCCACATTTTCCAAGATGAAGAAATCATGATGGGTTTGTACAAATGTATTGCAAGGTTAGTGCCAACCGTTGAAATGCAAGATAAAGTTATAAATGAGGTGGGAATTTACACTAGCACTAGTGGCCTCTTTGGAAATAATTTGGCAGTTAGACAAAGAAAGATTAAAGCACCAGGTAAAGTGGCATTTTGACTACCTCTTTCTTTTTAAAATTATTTTTGTTGTTTAGCTAGTAGGTATTCATTTAAAATTTATTTTATAACAGCGCAATGGTGGAAGTTATTTGGATCATCGGCTCCAAACTTGCAAAAGTTTGCTATGAAAATCCTTAGCCTCATGTGTAGTGCTACCAGCTGCAAAAAAAATTGGAGCATATTCCAATATGTAAGTCATTAGTATATCGGGGTTAACAGAATCATTATTTACTATATTAGTTTAAACTTTTTGCAGCTTCATAGAAAAAGGAGAAATCGGCTATCCCAACAACGCTTGAATGATTTGGTACTTGTGAAATATAATCGAACTCTAAGACGTCGATACAACAAACGTGACACCATTGATCCCATCCTTCTAAAAGACGTTGATGATAGTAATGAGTGGTTGATTGCTAGGATGCATGATGATTCTGATGAGGAAGATGAACTTGTGTTTGAAGATGATCTTTTGACTTGGGGTTTTGTTGCTAGAACTGCTGGAGTAAATAACCCCCCACGTCACACTAGATCAAGAATTAGTACAAATGTGTCATTATCATCTAGAGGAAGAGCTTCATCTAGCAGTGCTAGGGGCCATACCACAATTTTGGAACTCGTAGATGAGGATGAGATCCAAGTGGATAGTGCATAGGAGATAGAAGAGGAAAAAGATGTTGGAGAAAAGAATTCTGATAATGAAAAGGAAGATGATGATATCTTGGCAGACTTAGTTGATGATGAGTAATGACTGATGATTGAGGAGGATTTTTAGATTTTATACTTTGAAATTTTTTATTGTACTCTTTTCTTTTGATATTGAACTATGTTGAATTGTTGATGCTATTAGCCTTGGCAATTTCATTAAATTTCCAATTTTGTTATTGAAGTTTTGGCATTTTAAATTCTAATATTACTAGATATTCATATGTTCATATATCAATTACCCCAAATAGGCATTTTACACCATTTTAAGAATTGTGCGCCTCGTGGCTTGCGCCTCGGCTTGAAATGCCCTTTGCGCCTTAGCTCGCCTTGCGCCTTTGACTACTATGGCAATAACTCATCTAAATTTGATTGAGTTTTAGCCATTCATTTCAAGCAATATTTTTCCTAACACTCTAAAAAGCTTTTCCACCGACGAAATAGTTGAATATCAAATGCCAACATTATCAATAAAACCAATTTTTGGTACATTTTATCAACCCAATATACTAATAATTCAATTGGTCCCAAAACACACCGCAACAGGGGAATAATCCATGATCCATCTACCCTAGTCGCATACAAAGTTGAGTCCCCAAACTCAACAAACTCAAACAAAGATACATGATCTATACAAAAACTTCCAATCAACCAAATTGTGGTGTATCAAACCATTTTTATCCTCTTGAAAGAGTCACAACTCCAACAAAAGTCCTCAAGTGAATCTTCCTCTAAATTATCTAGTTAATGACCAAGGAAATTTCATCCCACCTTCTTTGTTATAGTTCTAACAAGATAAGCATATCCATGCTCCAAGCTCTTTCCAATCCATTTGATATAACCTAGTGAATCCCAAGAGTTGCAAAAACAATCAGATTCTCACCCATTAATGGAGAAGTACTATTGATCAATTTATCTATAGTTAAGACTCTCCCGCACATGACCTCCTATTCAGAAAAACAAAAGCAACCTTTGAAGGTCCTACAATTCTCCGTGTTGCTTTCTAAGGAAGAATCTCTACCCTTATCTTCATCTTTACCCAAAGGTCAGCCTTGATCGAACTGTAACAGAGTCATGCTCAAATCAAAATGCCAAAGGCTCAAGTCGCAAATACAACCTCTCCAATTGTGGAGGTGAAGTTTCATACATCATGGCAAGATTTCCTTTCTTTGTTTTACACCTACAGGGCTAGATTATACTAAAAAGTTAAGGGCCTGTTCAGACATGGAAAATGTTTTCCATTTTCCAATTTTTAGTTTTACAAAGAATCATAAAAAATTTTAGCTTATTTTTAAATTTGTTGATATTCATATTAAAAAGATAGAAAATAAAAACTTTGTTTAAATATGCAAAACAATTTTTCGTCATTTATTTTTAAATTTCAAAATAATCGCCAAAAAAATAACTTGTTTCCTAATTGTCAAAATTTTATATAAGGTAATATTTGAAATCATGTATTTTGGGGCTTGAATTGTGTGCATTTGAAAGAACTCTACACGTAATTCACACAAATTATAGTCCAAGATCCAAATTTCATGCTCCCATATGAAATGTAAGAATTAAAAAATTTAGAAAAAATGAAAATAATTAAAAGATGTCTTCTAACTTTTATATATAAATGCAAAAAAAAAAAGTGACACTTTTGTAATTATTTGAAAACTTAGAAATGAGAAATAAAATTATTTTAATTTTTCACTAGCAAAAAGTACCAAAACAGTTTATTGTTGTTAACTTATTTCATACAAATGTTGTAAAATGAAAAATTAGCTAACCTTTTCATAATTTTTTGAAAAACTAAAACGAAAAATGAAAATTATTTTCCACGACTAAAGGGCCCTAAGATGCTCAGTTAGGGTTATATATACAACAACCATAGTTAACGATGGAGATGCAGTAATTGAAAATTAAAGTGTCTCCCAATCAACTCATAAAGGGCCCTAAGATGCTCAGTTGGGGTTATATATACAACAACCATAGTTAACTATGGAGATGCAGTAATTGAAAATTAAAGCGTCTCCCAATCAACTGATTGTCTCAACTAGACTAAATCATAAACAATGAATTCCCTTCAATTCTCAGTATGCCAAATCAAAATCCAGAACCAATTCAACGATTTCACTAGTGACTATCCTAAAATCGAGGTACTTGACTATAATCAATTGCAAAAATTATAAAGTGAACCAATTTTTGGTACATCTGTCCACATTCTAGCCACCACCTGATTGATCCAGATATTTTATTAAAATCAAATGTTATGTTATCAATGTGGACCCTTTTTTGGTACATTTGATCTACTAAATAGCCATATGATTCCCCACCCCCCCCCCCCCCCATCTCCTTTTTTACACCAGCATGGCATGAATCTAGTGACAAGCAACCTCTCAAACCATATGCAAACCAAGCGGATACAACCAAAGACGGTATCGGGTGAGAGAGAGTAATCTTACATCGATCTTTTGCTGTTCGAGGTGGGCAGCTAGGAGCTCTTCTTGGGTCTGAGCAGTCATGATGTCTCAGCAGTAGCAGTTTTCAGGCGAAAACAGACTAAAACCCTAAAAATCCCAAAATGACTAGTCCTTCTCTTCGAGGAACTAAACGGCTTGTAGACCTCCCTCGGTTTGGGAGTGTCAACGGGCCGGGTTAGACCTGGGTTAACCGGGTGCAGCAACCCAGCCCGCCTAATGGACCGAATATGTTTTTTTTTTGTGTTTTGACAAAAGATAATGGTTTTTTTTCAAGTTTATGACACTAATTTCTTTTGAGGTTTAAAAAAAATTTTAAAGACTTTCTTCTGAATTTTTCAAGAATTTCATTTACCTCCCTTGAAGGTGGAAGTGTTTCAAAAATTAATTTTATGGAAGATCTATTGGATTCTTGAAATCTCAAGAGAGATCCTTGATATTTTTGAAACATTAAGGGAAGTCAGTGTCTTTTGCCTTTTTGTTTTAAATCATAAATTTTAAGGCAAAAGATAATAACATCAAGGTTTGAGATTTGGTTAAAAAAAATAATAATAATAATAATTTAAAAAAAAAAACACACACACACACACACAAATCTCTTGTAAGATTTTTAAAAATCTATAAACCTCTCCTGCGATTTACCAAAAAGTCATGAACTTTCCCTAAATTTTCATATATTACACAAATTTGTCTTAACATTTCATTTTTAGAATATTATACTCCTTTCATGGATGTTGAATGAGAACTTTTAAATTCAAGAGGTAGACTTTTTGGCCACAAAATTACGTTTGTTAAACACTTTAATCCTAAAACCAAAACCACATTCTATCATCGCAATTATTATTCAAAAAGGCGGGCATGAAATTTGTTTCAAAAAGAGAACAAATAAATGTGTGATCATATCAATCACCTTGAAAAGGATATCATCCATTAGTAGTTCATCAGCTTAAGGTAGGATTAGTAAAAATGTCTATTATAATTTTAATGATTCATAAATCTTAGATATTAGTGTCCAACGAGGAGTAGCTAGTGACATGGTACCATTATTACATATCTTATTTAACTTCACTTCACAACCTTTTGTCTATTAGCTTTTATATGTGATTTGTCATTTTGATTTTTCTTTTACAATTTGCTTTCAACATCATTCTTGGATTGCTAACCCCTTGTGCTAACATTAAGTGACACTCATCCATCAACAATTGCCTAGGCAACCGATCAATCTAACATTTTTGCATTTACCAGCATGTGCACACATTAGACTAGGTGCATTATGCAAACCTGAGATTACTATTTAGAATATGGAGGGTTGGCTTCAACATTTTATACCAAATTTGGTTCGTTCAATTTGACTGACATATCATCACAACAATGTTTAAGTGGTGGATGTTAAAAACACACACATTCCACCTCTCACATGGTGAGGCCACAATCACACTTCGAGACATGGTAATCTTATTTGCCCTCGCCATCCACTGATAGAAGGCCTATATATCTAATACCTTGGAGCAGGGTAATGCCAAGGAGGATGTACAACAAAACTCACAGTTGTCCATGATGTACCTAGACGACACATATGCATATTTTAACTGAGGATGTCAATAATGGTCAAGGCATATGCAAGGGTATACATTACAGAAGGTATCTCTAGCATGTTGTTTATGGATAAGTTGTAGTACTATGCACATCTCATGTTCCTGCTCCTCCTCTAAAACCTCACCATGGCATGATAAACAAATGGAGTAGTATTGCACTTGCTTAACCTTATAAAGAGATGTATCAAGTCAATTATAATTAGAATAACGAGCTTGGAGGTGTGATGCTTCTTCTATAAGTTCGGTTAAGGCTCAAATGTTCTTCCGTTGCACCATTTGAATTAGCTATTAAACATTTCAGCAGAGACCACAAATCCACCATACCCTCTTGCATTCAAGTTAGGCTAAATTTAAATCATACTATGAATCACCTTAAGGTTTGATAACAACAAATTACATCGTAGCATTTTATTGTACACCATTTATTGAAAGTGGAGGAACAACCTTCATGCACTTGCAATGGCACGACACACTTTGTGTTGGTTGGGTATAAGCTTGACATATAGTGCACACATAATGTATCATAACCAATTATGTCATTACACTACACTTATGGCCAGTTGTTAAGTTTTAATGTAATATATTACATGTATTAATATTTCTCTTTATTTTGTTTATTGCTATTTATACACTCCACATCATTGAAATCTTGTAGGAGCTATCAACAATGTGCTTTTGATGGAAGGGACATATAACATGCTCATGTCCTATTCATTTTATTTGCACATCGTTGAATGACATTTATCAAATTGAGTAATGTTGGCTTCGATAAGATATCTCCCTTATGAGATACGAGGTTTAACCCACAAGGACAAATGCGCAATCTTTATCATTGATCAGTGAAGTCCCACGTTAACAACGTTCAATGCTAAGAGTATAGAATTGTGGCATTGTTGCAAAGGCTACACATTAGTAGAGAGATGGTGCACATAGCTATATATGAGGATGACTCATACTTGCTTTGCATCAAGCTATTACTTATTGATTCATCAATAGGCCAACTATACTCTTGTTTAATGTCAATTAGTATACAACTATTGACATTTACTACTACTTATTGTATAATTCTTTTCATTTTATCCAAACTAATAATTTATTTTAAAATTTCAATTGCAAGGTGATACCATGCCATGAATCCGCCTTTTGGGTTGTACACATTGCTCACTAAGCCAATATGCAACAGAAGCATTATAGCTCCTATGAGAGGTAGAGGATAACAACACACTGAGCATAGAGCAAAGAAGCAATAGATGTCATTGATAACATATATGAGCAAGACAATAGGGGGTCAGAAGTAAAAAAAGCCACCACACAGAAAGCAATAGCAACCTTATTGAGAGAAAAGATGACCACCATGTGGAACTTTATTATTTTTTCTTCTTTGTTTGTATAAAGGCATATGTAAATGTAAAACATTATGAATGTCAATTTCATAATAGTAATATTTTTCTATAGTAAAAATGAGATATTAATTATGTATTTACTCCACTTTCATGACAAGAAATTTAGATTTTAGCGACAAATATTGAAAGCTCATTGCTAGTAATATATAATTACCATGAGTTTAGGGAATGGTTGTGAATTTTTTTTCGTTAAAGGACAATTAATTATGTCATTATTAAATGAAACAACAAGTGCATGATTTCCTTTGTCTTTAAAAATAAAAAAGAAGAGAGAGAGAGAGAGAGAGAGAGAGAGAGAACAAAACGTTGAATTTTATACAAATCCTTAAGGGCTTTTTTCATCCTCCACGTGAAGAACTCCATCTCACCTTCCTACACCACCCCTTAACCTAACCCTTGTAAAATATCTCTCTTCTTCTTTAGGGCTAATTATTTTGCATATAGAAAAGAGTTTCCTATCACAAACCCTTTTCCTTGTAGTATCCATGCATGTTTTGAATGCTAATTTGTTAATAGTAAAAGTTATCTCAATAATAAGATATTCTAAATCTTGAAGATGTTTTTGAGGACTTTGAGAAGGATAAAAATCTTTTGACATATAATTGACATGAAACTAACATGTACACATTGCAATGATAAGAAACCCAATAGATGCCTTATAAAAGTACACTACTTTGAGAGAATTGTCATGAAAAATTACATCACAATACCATAACACGAACGTAGATTTTTGAAAGCTTGTATCAAAATGAAATAACATGTGTGACGAAAAACTATAAAATGGTTTTTGAAGTTAACAAACCTCATTTTGTCACTAAGAGCCACCTCACTTCTTTTCTTTCTTTCTTTCTTTTTTTGGTGACGCTCGTTGTTCAATGCTAAATAACAAGAATTACTAATCTTTTTCATTGTACATGAGACTTTAAAAAAATATTCGTGATTGTAATGCCATTGTGAGTAATATTGTACTCTTTCTCAATTCATAGTAGCTAACTTTTCACAATCCTAGATTAATCAATATGATCGAATGAGTTAGATAAGCAGATAATATTTTTCTCTTTTATGTGATTAAATGTTATCCAAAAGTCTTGTGATTCTTCTCTTGGCATTGTCACTACTCAGTGTTGAGGTGCAACCATATTGATGTCTCTCAATTCCTTCCCTAATACTAGATTTTCATTCACTCTGAATTCTCTTCTTCCTACATTGCCTAAGTCCGTTCCAATAGAATCATTTCACTGGGTCTAACAAGCAATTCAACTCTTATTTTAGTGCCAACACTTGATCCATGATTCCAAATATTTCTTTTATAGTGATGGTCATGTCAACATTGTTTCTATGAGGAAAAAAAATATGTAAAATAACCAAGGTTTAGTTAATTATATAAAAAAGAAACTTCATAATAATTTGTAATTCAAATATACCTACCACGTAATTGAATGACTTGAAAGTTTATAAGCACAACTTAAATTTCCACAAAGTTACTTCTCACTCAACTACACAAGTTGTTTTCCACACCTACTACTTATAAGATAGAGTATGTGTTCATATTATTATGTAACCGCACGTTGTTTTGTTTGTGATTTTATATAGTATCAAAGTTTCAATAGGTTGATTAAATCTTAAGGTACCATGGAGTGTGTAGCATGCACGATAATGCTAAATCTCAATGCAATGTTGAGGATGCCTCAACTATCACATAGTCACTCCTTGTTTTCGGTGAAGTTTTGTATAATGTGCAAGTGTAGTCATATCAAGTCATATTTTGAGGCAATGTGAAGTATGCAACATATGTGTTGACTTTATCAGTCTTATCCCATTTTGATTATAACAAATCCAAAGTATCTCCCTTGTGTATCTAGTGCTTGAATAGATAATTCCTTTAGAAGGCACGATGAGTCGAGGTACAAATGGAAGTCATGAAGAACTGAAAGCTCACTTCACTTGACTTGTAGCATGGCAGAATAAAGAGTAAAGATTGAAGATATTTCATTTTGAATTGTAATTGCATTTAAGTTTGGTCTGTAATAATGCATATCATGCATGATGTGGATTGAAAGCTCAAACACAGGAACATAGACTGACCTTAGGAAACCTATATTTGCATGGAAAACCCTTTTCAAATTCATAGACATAGGGTTGATAAGTTTCAAGGTCAAAATATGGCTGAAACTTAGGTTTTGATTGACCTCGGTCAATTGACCCCCTTAATTTTTTAATATGCTCAGTCGATTGACCTTTATGTTTAGCCTGTTTCCAAAGCCCTAACCGACCAGACCTAAATGAGATAGAAAACCCCAGCCGACCGGCCTTGTCTTTTGACCAGGATTCCAAAGCCTAGCTGACCAGCTTCACTAAACAAAAAATGCCCCTCCAATCGGCCCTTCAAGGTCTAGTCGACCAAACTTTGGCCCAGCAGACCGTTTCTTGGTTTTTTGAAAATCACCAAGGGCTAGCTGACCGGCGCTGTACCCAGCCGACCGACCTTCTTTGAAATTTGAAAATTTAACAAAGGTCAGCTAACCAATACATTGCCCAGTCGACCGGACCTCTCAGGTTGGTAATTTTTTGAGTGCCTAAACATGATTAATTTTTTAATTAAATAATTTTAAAATACCCTTTATGTCCCTAACGGTCATTTTTCTTGGGAATTCTATATATAGCATGTTGGAATTGGTGTATTCCCAAGAGGGGGTGAATTGGGTATTTAAAAATTTATGCCTAGGTTTAACTAATCCAATAACAGTATACCACAACCTAGGGTCTATCTAAATATTTAAATCATGCACACATTCATAAGTAATTAAATCTAAGCATACATGTGCAAGAAATTAAAGTGTAAGAATTTAAAAGCAGACATAAGAAATGTTATCGAGGTTCGGCCAATACTGCCTACATCCTCGCCTCAAGCTAACAAGCATGAGGATTCCACTAAGGGCTCACTTCACAGGTGGAGCGACACCGAATACAACACCTTACCAGGATGGTGCACCTAACTTTTTTAACCGAGTTAAAGCCAATCCGAACTATTCATAGGGCTAGTCTCCCTCTTCTGACCACCCGTCGAGAATACAACAGATAATCAAATAAATTTTTGCATACAAAAAAAATGTACTTCTAACACAAGCAAATATGTACAACAATAAGCTCAGAAATACACTCACGTATGATATGAATTAACGCACAATGTGAGAATGTGTATTTTTCACCCAAAAAAAAAATATTTCTTAATAAAGACCGAGTGTGAAAAATGATTTTCTTACTAACAAGAGTAAGAGAGCTTCCAAGCAAAGATATTAAAATAAGAATATGCTCAAGGTAATCTTTTCAATATGTCAAGAGTTTTCCCAAAAACTAGTTGTTCAAATAAAGTTTAGGGGAACAAGGATTCTTGCTTAAAAATAATTTTGCGATGAAGAATATATGTGTAGTGACCCAGAAATTATAATGATTTAGTAATAGAGAGAAGGAAAATTTCAAAAGGGTTAAAACAGGGTTCATCGACGAATGCCTTGGTTTCGTCGACAAACTTCATGTAGGGTTCGTCGACGAGTCTCAGTGTTTGTCAACGAAGAGATACCGAGAGGGTGTATTTCGGACCCATTGGCTCGTCGACGAGTTCTTTACCTTCATCGACAAATTGTCATCTTCACCTTGTCGACAAGGCCATGTGTCTCGTCGACAAAGCCATGTGTCAAATCACCTATAAATACGTAGAAATCGGGATTCAACATGAAAAATCTTCCTCTCTCTTAATTTCTCCCTCTACGCTTGGTTTCCTCTGCCTTCTCTCTACAAATCTGGTCCCATTTCTCCTTGATTCAACGTTTAGAAGCTATCACGATAATCCTGGGGAGATTCTTTACAACTTAGCCGGAGCAAAATTTCGATTTGAGAGGTTTGGGAACCATCCCAAAATCAGGGTAAGTGGATTGTTTAAAGGTTATTTGGTTTGTAGGTTTTTCTAGAACCCAGATTTAGTAGTAGATAATGAATACTTTATAATTCAGGAAACATGAGTATGAAAATTTATTTTGGGGAATTCAGTTATTTGACAGGAAAATATATGTGTGTAATTTCAGGATTTTGGTATTGTGGATGCTATGGGCGTGAGCTAGAAATTAGCAGAAGGGCTTAGTTTGCCAGGTAAGGGAAATATGTTATGCTAGTAGATTCAGAAATTTTTTTAGTAATTTATAGTATTTGTTTATTAAGATATAGGGTATAAATTATATAGTTTTACAGATTTCAAAATATGAGTTTTATTAATTGTGTGGCCTGAGTAGATATTTTGTTCAGTACAAAGTTTATGTAGTTTTTCCAAGATACCATGATTTACAGTATTTTTAGCACAGAAATATGTTTTATTAGATTTTACAGAAGTTATAAATTATAGTGTATATATACAGACAGATATACTATAGACAGATACTATATAGACAAATATTTTACTAATAGATATTTTATAGTATTTATATAATACCATGATTTCTAGAATTATAAATCCATAACACTCAAATATTACAGTTTATTCAATTAGATATCAGATATACAGTTATTTTAGTAAGATATTACAGTATTGACAGATCAGATTTACAGTGTTATGATTATTTTGGAATCATGATGAAACAAGAAGATAATTATATATTAGTATTATATAGTATCAGACCCTAATGAAATATTTTAGTCAGATTCAGATAGTAGAGTACGGTACCATAGTTATTTCAGATCAGAGTGTAACCACATATCTTAGATAGTGTGTGGATTTCCATCTACCGTGCCTTGGAGAGATTACAGGCTCCCCAGTATTATGGGTAAAGGAGGCCGGTTTGATGAGGTAGATGTTAGTATGGAGCCTTTGGAGAGATTGTAGTAAGACCGGACTGAGGATTGGTAGAGTATCAGCTGACTTATCCTAGTGGGCCAATCAGAATTAAATCCCACCTATGAGCCACACAACCCTGTCATGAGGGGTTAAATCATGACATAAAGATTTCCAAGGTAGTTTTCACAGTTATTTATATATGTACAAATTTATAGAATAACAGTAGATATATTATAATATTAGCAGTATGATTAAATAAAAAACTCAGATATTACAGATGTATTTTAAGCCATATAGGTGTGAGTTACACAATATTACATTTTACATGGTATTTCAGTTCAATTATTTATCAGTGAATTATTTATGTAAACTCATTTGCCACATACTGGTAATAGCATATTTCGTCTTACTGAGCGTTGTTTCATCCCAGTAACTTAACATTTTTTAGGTGTTCTAGCTAGGCGAGCAGATCAGGCTTGCAGGTAGAGAGGACGTCTACACTATCCTATTTGTAGGGTAAGTGTTATCAGGGGATTGTATTTTAAGTTGTATTCAGGGACTTTTGGGGTAAGTGGTGCTGGGATGATGTGATCATGTATGTATGTTTTGTGAGAATTCTGGATTATGGTATTGTAAATATGGATGTATGACCTTATGTTTTCCACTACATAGATATGTTATTCTGTGAACAGGAATTTCCTCAATGCCCACCTGGGGCCTGAGATGTTATAGCAGATAATATAGGGGTATTAGAGTATTTTATTTTGTAGTATATATATATTTTTAAAAATGGTATGAATTTTCAGGTCGTTACATTTTGGTATTAGAACCTAGGTTGTTAGATTCTATAGACTTTAGAGTACAGCGGAAAACAATACCGGAATATAGGAATGAAATTTGAGGAGGATGGAACAGAGTATTAGTGAGTTAATGTTGGGAAATTAGGATGAGAATTTAGGGTTCTGTTCTACAGTATGGAAGTAAGAACTTTGGGGTGGTTTTTGTGTTTTTCCTAGGGTGACGATTTCAAGAAAATCATAGTAAACTATCGTCTGTTTCTATTTCTATACGGTAGGATTAGACCTTAAATTAGTGATAGGAGCTATGGGGGATATTTTAGTTAGAATAGTATTATGAGGTTTGAGTTCTTAGAATAATTTAGTGTTATTGTAAGATGAACCATGGAGGTAGTAGTGCTCACGCTAGCGGCGATGATGGAGCAGGGCCCTCTAATATGGACAGCAGGGACTTAGATGCTGTTTTACGCAGCGTAGCTCAGCAGGTCATGAATGAGATTGCACGGAGCTCCAGGGAGCAGGGAGGCCCATCTGCAGCCCAAGGATGTACCATAGATAAGTTCACGAAAATGAATCCTCTAGCGTTTTCAGGAGCAGTTAATCCTACAGTTGCTGAGAACTGGATGTAGGAGATGGAGAAAGTACTGATGGTGCCTCACTGCACAAATGAGCAGAGGGTCCTCTATGCCACGTATAATTTGATAGGAGGGGTCGAGAGATGATGGACAGCTACCAGATTACTGGAGGAGCAGAGGCCCATACTAGTGGCTATGACTTGGAGTCGATTTAGAGACATATTCTTCGACAGATACTTTCTTGCCACAGTCAAAGAGGCTAAAGTGCAGGAGTTTCTAGGTTTTACTTAGGGGTCATTGATAGACTAGAAGTATGTGGCAAAGTTTATAGAGCTATCACAATTTGCCCCACACATAGTACCAGATGAAGCTAAGAAGGCCAGGATGTTTGAGAGGGGCTTGAGGCAAGATATATATAAGCAAGTAGCAATTCTAAAGCTACAAGACTTCTCTAAGTTAGTAGACAAAGCCATGGTGGTAGAGGAGAGCGAGCAGAAAAATGCGGGAGTACCGATCTAGAGGAAAAGGCCAACGCCTCCAAGTTTTCAGGCAGGTTCCAGTCAAGGCCCATGGAGAGGAGATCAGTATAGAGGAGACCAGAGACATGTGATAGGAAGGGTTTGAGGGAGGGTAGGCTTATTCTGCTTGTCCTAGATGTGGCCGGAGGCATCTAGGTGAGTATAGGATAGGAGAGAACGTCTACTACCGGTGTGGGAGACCAAGACATAGGTCTTGGTTATGTTAGGGACCGCCGGCCCATGCACTTTTTCATAAACCATACCGGGGTGGTTACCAAGCTCCCCATAGAGGCCAATAGAGGCATACAACACCGACAAGGGTCTATGCATTGAGCTGGAGACGTCGTGATAAGTATTATTACTACTTTACCATATAAAGTTTTTGTTTTGTTTAATATAGGTGCCACTCATTCTTTTGTGTCATCGGGGTATGCTTAGTTATCTGGGATTGAGGCACAACAGTTAGATGTTGAATTGTTAGTAGCCACGCCAACTAGATCTATAATGAGATGTAAGAGGGTACTTAAAAATTTTCCAGTGGACATTCAAGAGAAAGTACTACCAGCCGATCTTGTGGTACTAGACATGTAGGGGTTTGATGTGATATTAGGTATGGACTAGCTGACAGCTAATCACACCAGCATAGATTGTCATCGAAAAAAAGTGATTTTTAGACCCATAGTGAGCAAGAATACAGATTTATGGGTTCACTTGTGCACGCCTCGCCACAATTAATATCGGCAATTCAAGCGAGGAAGCTACTTCAGGGTGGTCGCCAAGGTTATATTGCATATATAAAGGAGATGCCAGAAGAAGAGTTGAAATAGGCTGATATTCCAATAGTCAGAGAATTTCCATATGTCTTTCTAGAGGAATTACTTAGCTTACCACTAAATCGAGAGATTGAATTTACTGTGGATCTACTACCAGGGTTGGCGCCAATATCTAAAGCGCAGTACAGAATGGCTCTAGCTGAACTAAAAGAATTGAAAGATCAGCTGCAGGAGTTGATGGATAAAGGATTTATTAGGCCTAGTGTGTCGCCTTGGGGAGCACTAGTTCTTTTTGTGAAAAAGAAAAAATGAGACCATGAGGATGTGCTTAGATTATAGAGAAATAAACAAACTGACAGTCAAGAATAAATATCCTCTTCCCAGAATTGACGATCTATTTGATCAGCTCTAGGGGACCTAGGCCTCTTCTAAGATTGACCTATGATCAAGTTACCACCAAGTAAAAGTTAGAGGAGAGGACATTTCGAAGATAACTTTCTTAACTAGGTATGGGCATTACGAGTTTTTGGTGATGTCGTTTGGGTTGACTAATGCACCATTAGTGTTTATGGATCTAATGAATCAGGTGTTTCATCAGTACCTAGACTAGTTTTTCATGGTATTTATTAATGATATAATGGTCTACTCAAAGAGTTTTGAGGAGCACGAGGACCATCTTAGACTAGTATTGCATGTGTTAAGGGAAAAGAAATTATATGCAAAATTCAATAAATGTGAATTTTGGCTGAGGCAGGTTACTTTCCTCGGGCATGTGATCTCTGGGGATGGCATATCAGTTGATCCAAGTAGTAGTGAGTTAGGTGAGACCAGTGAATGTTCAGAAGGTTAGGAGCTTTCTGGGTCTGGCTGGGTATTACCGGCATTTTGTGGATGACTTTTCCAGATTATCTGGTCCACTGATGCAAGTCACGAGGAAGAATGTGAGGCTTGAATGGACAGATGATTGTGAGTAGAGCTTTTAAGAGTTAAAGCGGTGGTTGGTCGCTGCACCGGTACTGTCTATTCCATCAGGAGAGGATGGATTTGTTATATACAATGATGCATCTTTGAAGGGATTCGGATGTGTGCTAATAAAACATGGAAGAGTTATTGCCTATTCATCTCGACAGCTTAAGGAGTATGAAAAGAACTACCCTGTGCACGATTTAAAGCTAGCGGCAGTGGTATATGCTCTGAAGATCTAGAGGTACTATCTTTATGGTGGGAAATGCGAGATCTTCACTGATCATAAAATTTTAAAGTATTTCTTCACTCAGAAAGATTTAAATATGAGGCAAAGGAGATGGCTAGAGCTTATTAAGGATTATGATTATACTATTAGCTATCATCCAGGAAAAGCAAACGTGGTGGCTAATGTGCTAAACCGAAAGTCAGTGAGTACAACATTGTCAGCAGTGGAGATTCAGCATCCGATTCGGATGGACCTGGAGAGGCTCGGTGTAGAGTTAGTAGAGGGTGGTCACTAGGCATTTATTGCCAACCTAATGACACAACTTGTTGATTTAGGTGTAATCCCAAGAGGGGGGGTGAATTGGGTATTTTAAAAAATTCTTTGAAACTTATTTACCAATCAATCCCTATTTCTATGTTTAACTAATTAATGACTGAAATTTGATGCTGATTTGAATTACTAAATCAATGAATTCCTTTTTACCCAATTAATGCACGTAAAGTTATTCAACATACACAAGCAAGTTGGAAATTGAAATATGATGTGGAAAATAAAAGGATAAGGGAAGAGAGAATGCAACCGCAATTTTACGAGGTTCGGCCAACCCGACCTATGTCCTCACCTTGAGCAACCCACTCAAGGATTCCACTATAATCTTTGCTTCTTAAATTGAGACGGAGCTTCCCTTACAGTCCACTGCTTATAAGAGGTACAACTCCCTCCTAATCCACTGCTTACAAAAGGTATAACTCCCTCCTAATTTGCTGCTTATAAGAGGTATAACTCCCTCCTAATCCACTGCTTACAAGAGATACAACTCTCTCCTCAAACCTGGTTCACAAATCGAACCTTGAATACAATTTAATCTACAAAAATTTCATTGTTGCTTCTAACAAAACTAGTGAGTACAATTCAAAATCCTAATACATTACCATATGATAAAACTTGAAGCTCAAAATGTATGAAACGATACAATCGTTTATGTATGATATGCTTCAACACACAATTCTCTTTTTGCCCAATCTCCCAAAATGTTTGTATGAATAATAGCTTTGAAGACGCGATGATCAATTATCAAATATAATCTTATTGAAAAAATGAGTCTTGAATAGTATAAGATCTAAATCAAAAACTTTCTTTCAAATGTTCAATCACACCACGATCTTTGTAATATGCAAATATATATACGATGTGTACCAAAGATATAAAAAAAAAAAAAAACCATGTAATCTATTTCAGAAAATATCCTTCAACAATATATGTATTTATGAACTCCAAGGATGTCTAATCAAGTGGATTTGTAATATTAAAAATATCAAGTCTTTGAATGGAAAAACTCACTTGAACCTAAAATATTTAACCAATAGTTAAAGCTCTTTTCAAGTGGTAATCTTATCAAAGTGATTTAATATATATGCACACTCAAGATGAGCCTCTTAATACTTAATCAAAAATAGATTTTGCAATACCAAGCTCTTTGAAAAAAATGAATATCAATCAACAAATCAGTTTAGAGAATGAAACTCTATGAGAATAACTCTTGACTAGAAGATTGTTTTACCAAACCTCAATACCAGAATGAACTAAAGAAGTGTATATGAGATCCCCTTGTTTTTCTAAGTTGATTTGCCCAAGCTTGATCAGTATAAGTTAAAGTGCAGAAAATCGTATAGCAAAGTGCTCAACGTTCTCAATTCACTTTCAAAAGTGTTCTCTTTTCTTCTTGTTGATATTGGCTCTTCTTCCCGTACTAGGGTTTAGATATGCAGTATAAATAGGTGCTTAACTCCTTAGAATAGAGCTTGACTGTAGGATAAAAAGATAGCTCGCATGTTCTTTTATTAAAAATTAGATTTTTAAGTTTTTCTACGAGTTCAAGCAATTAAAGTGGGGTTCAGGCTCCTGAAGTGATGAGTTTAGGCGCCTGAAGTTCCAAGTTCAGGCGATCAAAGTGCATTGGCTAGTTTTTGTGTTTCCCATTAATTCTTTAGGCTACTAAACTTAATCTTCAGCCTTTTGAAGAAATTCTTTAGGCGATTGAGGTTGAGTTCAGGCTACCGAAGTGCCCTTTTTCTCAAATTTTCTTTTCTAACTTAAAAATCTGCTTTGCTCTCTTTTTTGGCTCTTTTATAAAAACATTTTCTAAGGTTTTAACAATATTTCTAAATCCATGAATGTCCCCTAATGATGTTCATGAAATGCATGAGTCCTAAAGACATTCTAAGGTATATGTTGAACCTCAAATTAAATCATATGAAAATGTAAATACATGAGTTCGAAGTATCCATTCCCATAACGTTCTTGAACTTTGTCACTTGCATCTTAATTCTCGTACTCTTTGAGTTCCATGGATCTTTCCAAGATATGTATGCTTTACTTTATGGCGTCCATGACTCGTTATCCTTCCGTACATACTTAATATAATTCCTGTTCATAAACTCAATGCACAGATTAAATACCAAGTGATTTGTCATTATCAAAACTGGATTGGACTCGTAGAGTCAACAATCTCCCCCTTTTTGATGATGACAAATACATGAGAAAAAACATATAATGGGTTACACCTAACAAGACTCCCCCTCAATTAATGCATCAAATATTCAATGAATGACAATATGCTCATGTTCATACACACGTTGTTTAGCCTGAATCCAAATGAAGTATGAAATATGCTCATAATGAATATGCTCATGATGTTTCAACAATTTTTGCTTGTGTTGCTATTATCCTTCTCCCCCTTTGCATAACATCAATAAATTTTTTGCTCATTCTTCTCCCCCTTTTGACATCAACAAAAAGGTGTATAATAATAAGACATAAATGGACATAACCTTATGTTTTTCTCCTCTTTGAAATTTTAAAGTTTTAATCTTGTTCAACCATTAGATTTGGAAAAATTTTCTTCTCCCCATTTTACATCAACCATCCCCCTTGCTAATGCATAAGTTTCAGTGATTATATGAGGATACCAAATATTGATTGATGTGATACCAAATGTGGACTAATGTTATGTCAAATGTGCACAAATGTTGATTGATTGATTTGATACCAAGTGATTACATCTTTAAGTGACATTGCTCCCCTTAAATTATGTTATCTAATATAATTCTAGGCAACTATATTTATTTTAGTTTAGAAAAGCTCTCCCTTGTTTTACTTCTTTAAGCTCAAACACACTATGGATTATGCAATTTAAAAAATCTCTATCGCTTTAGTTCTCATCAGAAATTTACTCAAGTATATATCTCTCACCCTTTTGGATCTTCAAATCAAATTGTGCTATAGATATTTGCTTTAAGTACATTCCGAAAAGAATTATAACCAGAAAGACTAACCATACAGATCCTAATTATATCAATGCATTTCAAAACAAGATCATATGGTTAACTCAAGCAATTTTTGGCAAAGCAATATATTTTTCATTTAGAATATTCAATAGAGTCATCAAAATTTAGTCCATGCCATAGAAAGTTCACTGCACATCTAAACACAAGAAACATTGGTAAGCATAGTAAGATAGGAAATCATTTCGAGATGCTCCCCCTATGAATTTTAATACTTGCATATATGAAATGAAATGCATATACTTATCATAATCTTATGTCTTTTCCTTGTAATCATTCTTCATCAGTTTAACTAAGTATTCTATGATTTTGAATGATTTATACTTGACTTTACCTGCTTGATCTTAGAGGACCAAAAAGTCATAAATGATTTTATTTCAGGGTCACAAGCCTAAATTGTTTCTTTTCTTATGAATTTCAACACATAGGTTTCCTAGTCATTCGCATTATTATATAAATTGAAGCGTATAACATATAACTTAGCCATTTGACATATTCAAAATCTTCTAATAGATTTGACTTGAAGTTTGAAAGCTTGTGATGTGAAATTTTGCAAATATTCTTAACAATTTAATTATCATTAAGTTTAGAAGAATATTCATTATGAGTGGACAATATTCAAAATAGTTCGTGAAAGTAGGTAAAGAGCAATTTTGGAGAATATTAATTTTTGAATGCTGCTCTTTAGGTATTTCTGATTATCCAATTTTTGGACGGTACCTTATAAGTATGTCTTCAATTTTAAGCAAGGGTACTAACCTATAATGGATGAATCTTTACCGAATATGATCATGGTATGGTAAAGATTTCTTATGGAGGATATTGCTTAATCACAAATCAAACTTAGGAATTTTTACGTTTTAAGCACAACAGGAGTATTTATTAAAAATGTCTTGGTAAACGATTTGATTTCCTTAGAGAATGCCCCGGATTTGATTACAACATGATGTCTTTTAATAAGCACTTAATAGATATGGAAGTTATGATTATTAGTGCTTGTGGCTAGAATGATGACTAATTTAAATCCTTTGAGGCTCCAAGAGTGATTTTAGGATTAGATGATTTTTAATATTTGATTTAGTCCTAAAGGCTTAGTCTTATGCATTGGACATGATCTGCTTAACTTAGGATTTTAATATTTAAGCATGTGTTAAGCACTAAGAATTTTTCATTAATCAGCAATGCTTTAATCCACTTGGAAGTGAATTTATTTTTCAATGTTATAATTTAAGTTACTCATTGCTAAGATATAAAGTTCCCAATATTTTAGTTGTTAATCTCTCAACCTTCACTTTTGAGTACATCAAGATTTGTGTGCTATTCAATATCTTAACATTTTATCCAATCATTACAATATAAAGGCATTAGGTAGTAAGATTGGATATATTGTTTAAAGGAATCATATTAACTTAACTCTCTTGTAGGATTCTTAGTATGATAATAATAGTGTAGTAGATATACATACTAAGATTTACATTTTAAGCATATACTATTCCCAAGCCTATTAGTTATCATGACCCTCTTTTGGTTATGTGGCTGATTTCACTAAGATCTCAATCCTAAAATCTAAAGAGGAGTTTTTGGGGTTTGTTTGGTATTCATTTTTCTTTGACTCACCAAACCTGTTTGAGCTTCACACCTTTCCTTTTAAATGGACAATCAAATTTAATGTGTCCTTTATTTTTACATAATACGCAGGTAGTGTGTGCATACAAACCAAAGGAGGTACTAGCATAGAATTTTGACTCTTTAACAAAATACCCCATGTATAGGTTCTTTCTTCTCCTATTTTCAATTCCATTGTAACCTATACCTTCTTTGTCTAAGGTCATCTTTTGGGAACCTAAGAGCTTGTCAAAATTTTATTTTCCCTTAGTAAATGTGTGAATGATCTTAGCTTGATCCTCTATCTTTCTCTCTAGGTCTTGAATTTTTGACTTCTTTAAACCTCTGCAAACAACTTGTAATTTTACCAATTCGTTAGTCAGTTTGTTTGCTTTACATTCGAGTTCAAAAATTTTAAAATCTTTTGCATTATCTCTCGAAATCTTGGATCTTAACTCTTTTAGCTCTTTTGTCATCATATCATTCTTGTTTTCTAATTTCATGATTTTCAAATCCTTTTCTTTTTCAACACTAATTTTTTATTCCAAATCTTTCAGTGATGCTCCATTCTTGGTTACTAATCTCTTAATCTCTAATTCCTTTTCAATCTTTTCTTTTTCCCAAGAAGTATGCAACTCTCGAAACCCTTCTAACTGTTTTGCTAAGTCTTTATTTTAACTTTCCAACATAATTTTCTTTTTGGTCATCTTTGTTAACATTTTATAAGCCTTAACAAATTCCTTTTATAATTCCTCATAAGATGGCATGCTATCATTATTAGATTCATCATAATAGTCACTACCAGAACTATCACAAAATGTATCACAGTCATTGCATGAATCTTTTTGAGAGTTTGAATAAGAAGTAGAATGAGTAGAGTGTACCTTTTCATCAACTAAGGCAACTAGGCCACAATTTTCTACTACCGGATCATTTGAGTATGGATCTTCACAAGTAGAGGACTTCTTTCCTTTGGTCTCTCCAAATCTCCTATCGAGTTCTTCCCATGTCTCCTTAGCACTTTGACATGACTTGATTTCATGAAAAACATTAGTATCTAAACCAAGCAATAGAATGTTCGTAGCACCGAAATTTATTTGCATTCATTTCATGTCATTCTCATTCAGCTCATATTCAGATTTAGGGATTTCAACATTATCAATAATTTTCATAGGAACTAGGTTTCCTTGATCAATTACTCTCCAAGTTCTCCAATCCATGAATTTGATAAAAATAGTCATTCTCATTTTCCACTCAGTGAAATTTTCACCATAAAACATTGGAGGTCTTGCAGAGATTTGTTCCACATCAATTGGGGATACACCACAATAATCCATCGGGATCTTTTTACAAATTAACAATTACGTCTATGTACACCCGCTCTGATACCAATATTTGATTTAGGTGTAATCCAAAGAGGGAGGGTGAATTGGGTATTTTAAAAAATTCTTTGAAACTTATTTACCAATCAATCCTTATTTCTATGTCTAACTAATTAATGACTGGAATTTGATGCTAATTTGAATTACTAAATCAATGAATTCCTTTTTACCCAATTAAGTGTGTGTAAAGTTATTCAATATACACAAGCAAGTTGGAAATTGAAATACGATGTGGAAAATAAAAGAAAAAGGGAAGAGAGAATGCAACCGTGATTTTACAAGGTTCAGCCAACTCGGCCTACGTCCTCACCTTGAGCAACCCACTAAAGGATTCAACTATAATCCCTGCTCCTTAAATTGGGATGGAGCTTCCCTTACAATCCGCTACTTACAAGAGGTACATATCCCTCCTAATCCACTGTTTACAAGAGATACAGCTCTCTCCTCAAACCCAGTTCACAAACCGAACCTTGAATACAATTTAATCTGCAAAACACTCAATGTTGCTTCTAACAAAGCTAGTGCGTACAATTCAAAATCCTAATACATTACCATATGATAAAACTTGAAGCTCAGAATGTATGAAACGATGCAATCATTTATGTATGATAAGCTTCAACACACAATTCTCTTTTTTGTCAAATCTCCCAAAATGTTTGTATGAGTAATAGCTTTGAAGACGCGATGATCAATTATCAAATATGATCTTATTGAAAAAATGAGTCTTGAATAGTATAAGATCTAAATCAAAAACTTTCTTTCAAATGTTCAATCGCACCACGATCTTTGTAATATGCAAATATATATACGATATGTGTACCAAAGATGAAAAAAAAAACAATGTAATCTATTTCAGAAAATATCCTTCAACAATATATGTATTTATGAACTCCAAGGATATCTAATCAAGTGGATTTGTAATATTAAAAATATCAAGTCTTTGAATGGAAAAACTCACTTGAACCTAAAATATTTAACCAATAGCTAAAGCTCTTTTCAAGTGATAATCTTATCAAAGTGATTTAATATATATGCACACTCAAGATGAGCCTCTTAATACTTAATCAAAAATAGATTTTGCAATACCAAGCTCTTTGAAAAAATGAATATCAATCAACAAATCTGTTTAAAGAATGAAACTCTATGAGAATAACTCTTGACTAGAAGATTGTTTTACCAAACCTCAATACCAGAATGAACTAAAGAAGTGTATATGAGATCCCCTTGTTTTCTTGAGTTGATTTGCCCAAGCTTGATCAGTATAAGTTGAAGTACAGGCAATCGTATAGCAAAGTGCTCAACATTCTCAATTCGCTGTCAAAAAGTGTTCTCTTTTCTTCTTGTTGATTTTGGCTCTTCTTCCCATACTAGGGGTTAGATATGCAATATAAATATGTGCTTAACCCCTTAGAATAGATCTTGACCATAGGATCAAAAGATAGCTCGCGTTTTCTTTTATTAAAAATCATATTTTTTCCCACAAGTTCAGGCAACCGAAGTAGGGTTCAAGCTCCTGAAGTGTTGAGTTCAGGCGCTTGAAGTTCCAAGTTCAGGCGACCGAAGTGCCTCAGCTAGTTTCTATGTTTCCCATTAATTCTTTAGGCTACCAAACTTAGTCTTTAGGCTCCTAAAGAAATTATTCAAGAGATTGAAGTTGAGTTCAGGCTACCAAAGTGCCCTTTTTCTCAATTTTTCTTTTCTAACTTAAAAATCTGCTTTGCTTTCTTTCTTGACTCTTTTTATAAAAACATTTTCCAAGGTTTTAACAATATTTCTAAGTCCATGAATTTCCCCTAATGATGTTCATGAAATGCATGATTCCTAAAGACATTCTAAGGTATATGTTGAGCCTCAAATTAAATCATATGAAAATATAAATACATGAGTTCTAAGTACCCATTCCCATGACATTCTTGAACTTTGTCGCTTGCATCTTGATTCTCGTACTCTTTGAGTTCCATGGATCTTTCCAAGATATCTATGCTTTACTTTATGACTTTCATGACTCGTTATGATTCCGTGCATGCTTAATATAGTTCTTGTTCACAAACTCAATGCACACATCAAATACCAAGTGATTTGTCATTATCAAAAGTGGATTGGACTCGTAAAGTTAGCACAACCTACCTTGCAAGAAAGAATTAAAGTAGCTTAGAGAAATGACACAGAGTTGGTAGAGTTGATAGAGAAAGTGTAGGACGATCAGGGGGAGGAGTTCTGTATATCAGATGATGGAGCCTTACGGATTCGTGCCAGACTGTGCATTCTTGTAGATGCTAGGATTAGGAGAGTTATCCTATAGGAGGCACACAGATCCCTATACACAGTCCATCCTGGCAGTACTAAAATGTATCGGGATCTCCGGGAATCCTTCTGCTGGAGTGGCATGAAAAGAGAGATAGTGAAATTTGTGGAGCAGTGTTTGACGTACCAGTAGGTAAAGGTTGAGCCCTAGAAGCCCGTGCGACAGTTGTAGCCACTCCACATCCTAGAGTGGAAATGAGATCATATATCAATAGACTTCATTACAGGATTACAACCAGCGCTACTCAGATAGAACACCATTTGGGTGATTGTAAACCGGCTAACGAAGACTGCCCACTTCCCATCTATTAAAGTTAGCTACCCTATGAACAGACTGGCAGAGATATATATTTAGGAGATAATTCGACCTCATGGAGTGCCAGTATCTATAGTTTTAGACCACGACCCCCATTTTATATCACGATTTTGAAGGAACTTACAAAAAGCTTTGGGATCACATTTATTATTCAGCACAACTTTTCATCCTCAGAATGATGGGCAGATAGAGGGAATGATTCAGGTAGTTGAGGATATGCTTCCAATGTATGTGCTAGATTTAGGGGGTAGTTGGACTTAGTATATGTCGTTAGTTGAGTTTGCATATATAACAGCTATCAGGCTAGCATCGGGATGGCACCCTATGAGGTGTTGTGTGGTAGGAGGTGCTGTTCTCCACTATATTGGGATGAAATGGGTGAAAGGTGAGTTTTGGGACCTGAATTAGTGCAGTAGACGTACGATAAAGTTTGACTAATTAAAGACAGAATCAGCGTAGCTTAGAGTTGGCAAAAAAGTTACGCTGATACTCGCCGCCGAAAGTTAGAATTTTATATGGGAGATCAGGTGTTTTTGAAAGTAGCACCATTGAGAGGAATTATAAGGTTTGGGAGGAAGGGTAAGTTGAGCCCTAGGTTTATTGGTCCATTCGAGATACTTGAGAGAGTGGGTCCAGTTGCCTACAGGCTAGCATTACCACCAACATTATCTAGGATATATAACGAGGCTTAAGAAGGAAGTAGAAAGAAGGTTTCAAAAGTCGCGAGGGTTACATTCACCTGCAACCCTCTTTCTAATTCAACATCAATTGGGGGTGTCTGCATGTCCCTCATCTGGTCTGAAGGAGTCCGAAATGCCTGAAGATCTTGTGTAATCTACCCCGATGGTGCTGAATGAGAGGATAATGGAATCTCTGGGGTTGATGGGGAGTGAGCAATCTTCAGAGAGGAATATTATTGAAGATGATGGAGGTAAGAAAGAACAATAGGGAGATGCGACTTCCTCTGAATCAAATATGGAAGGGTGTAAAGAACTTGATACTATGGATGATGGTATGAAAGTGGATAAAAGTGTGAAGGGAAAGAAAGAGGAAAGAATGATCATAAGGAACAACAAAAAGGTTCCTTGGTCTGATTTATTTGCGAATAATAGGAATCCTAGCTAGTGTACTCCGATTCTTGTGTTTCAGTCGGATGGACAAGGAGCTAGGTTGAAGATGACTGATCTATCAAGACCTGAGGATTCCTATCTAAAATGCCTTGTGGGTTACATTGTTGGTAAGTTCCCTGGTAGAGCTGCTTTAAGCGTAGTGGTAAGCTCCTGGAAAGCTAAAGTCATTTATATTAGACATGCGGATGGTTGGGTGGTTTTTAAGTTCCATAAAGAAGATGAAATGGATGTGGTCTTGCGGAAAGCCCCCTATATAATCCATGGGAGAACTTTATTCATGAAGAGAATGCCTAAACAATTCCAATTTGGGCCTGAACATAGGTCATCCCTGCCAATTTGGGTTCAGTTAAAAAATTTGCCTATTGAGATGTGGACTCCATTGGCTTTGGGTAGGATATGCTCTGAGTTGGGGAAGCTGATGTGTGTGGATAAATTGACAATGATGCAAGCTAGAATTTCCTATGCAAGTGTTCTAGTAGAGGTTGATGTTGCAAAGGAAATCAAACACTCTGTTAAAGTATTCCTACTAGATGATGAAGAAATGCTGCAGGAGGTTGTGTATGAGAAATTCCTAAGATTCTGTACCCTATGCAAATATGTAAGGCACTTAGTTAACTTTTGTGGAGTTAGGAAAGGTAAAGGAGGAACTGGTAGGGTGATGGGGAATGAAGGCAAGGCGTCAAAATCAGGCAATCTAAATGAAGTCCAGTAGGAGAACAAACAGGAGAATTTGAATAAAGGTAAAGAAAAGGAAGGAAACATGAACTATATAAGTGGGCTGGTTGAGGGTCCTATATGCACTCAGGGTGGATGTGAATCTGATGGTCCCCTCTATTGTGATCTGTCATCAAAGATTCATAGCTTAAAGGGGAGTCTGAATAAGGATGGAAGTGCTATGTCCAGGAATCAGAGGAGCCTGGTATGTGATTTATTTCCAGAAGCTGCTTGTGGGACTGGCCAACAATGTATACAGAAGGAGGGGATGATGGGAACAAATGAAGATAGACCTGCAGATGTGTCAATTGCAGGAGATGGTTACCTGGTTCCTATGGCTTATGGGAGTGTTACTCGATGGGAAGGTAGTACTGATGAGGTTTAGGTAGGTTTTAAGGAGCAGGAGATCCCTATATGTAAGAATAGAGGTAATATGTTGGGAATGAACCCAGAATTGGCTCCATGTCAGTATGAAAATTAGAAGGTGGTATGTGGCTTACAAGCTAGTGGAACCCCAAAGGCTAGCTTGGTGGAGAAAAAATTAAACTAGACCAGTAGATGCATGAATAAGGAGTTTACTGTTGTTAAATACAGGAAAAATGCAAAGAAAGGAGGGGGACCAAGTCAAACAAATAAGAAAGGGGGACCTGGCCCTCACCATGCCTAACGAAGACTGCTGTATGGAATATCAGGGGTCTTAATATGCCCTTGAAACAAAAAAGGATCGAAGATCTCATTAGGAAAAATAAATTGGATGTAATGGGGATTTCAGAAACAAAAATGTCATTGGATAAGTTGAAGAAAATAATGGCAATGAAGTTTTGTCTATGGGAACAGATAAATAACTTTGAGTTACATGATGCAGGGAGAATCTTAATATTATGGAACCCACAGAAGGTTAAGTTGCAGGTATGTTGTAAGAATGAGCAAGCTATTCATTGTCGGGTGAAATGTCTGGTAACATCAAATGAGCTGCTATTGAGTTTCATTTATGGCTTCAACTCTCTAGTGGCAAGGAGAACACTATGGATGGACATTATTCAGATAGGTAATTCTTTCCATGGCCCCTGGATGCTTATGGGAGACTTCAATTGTGTTTTGAATAATGAGGAAAAAAGGAATGGTGTGCCTGTTTCTGTATATAAAATGAAAGACATCAGTGAATGTTTTAATGAGGCTGGTTTATCTGACTTGAATTCTTCAGGATGTTTTCTCACCTGGACTAATGGTTCGGTGTGGTGTAAACTTGATATAGTGATGGTTAATCAGTGGTGGTTTATGACATACTGGAGTGCTCAAGTAAACTTTCAATTTCCGGGAAGCTTATCTGATTATTCTGTTGCCCTAGTAACCATGTTTGCAGAGTAGGATCTGGGAAGGAGTCCTTTCAAATTTTTTAATATGTGGGCAAATCATCATGATTTTCAAGAGTTGGTTAAGGAAGCATGACAGGGAAGATTTGAAGGTAGCAAACAATATTGTTTCATCCGGAAATTACAAGCCCTGAAGAAGCCTTTGAGTTCTTTGAATGCTTTGCATTTCTCTCACATAACAGCTCGTGCAGAGAGAGCTAATGCAGAGTTGCTGGAAGTCCAAGAGAAGTTGCATGATTCACCTTCCTGCTCTGAACTGTACATGGAGCTGGGTATTAAAAGAAGTGCAACAGTGAAACTGGAGGATGCAAACAGAATGTTCTTAGCTCAGATGGCTAAGTGTAAATATTTAAACTACAGTGATAGGGGTTCCTCTTTTTTTTTTTTTTTCATCCAGTTTTGAGAAGAAACAAAAGTAGGAACCATATTTCATTGATCATGAAGCATAATGGTGAATGCACTAAGTTTTATGACCAAGTAGCTGAGGAGTTTGTATCCTTCTATACTCAATTACTTGGAATGGAGATAAATTGCACAGGGGTAGATGCACAGGTCATTAGAAAGGGGCCTGTTCTCAATGACTCAAGAAGGAACAACATGATGGTTCCTTTTTCAGATGAGGAAATCAGGGATGCATTGTTTAGTCTTGGTGATGATAAGTCACCTGGTCCTGATGGATACTCTTCGAGGTTTTTTAAAAAGACTTGGAGCACTATTGGGTTTGAATTCATTGAAGCTGTGAAGGAGCTTTTCCAAAATGGCAAACTTCTAAAGCAGATAAATCATACCAGTATTGCATTGATTCCCAAAGTGAGCCATGCATGCTCAGTTAATGACTATAGACCAATATCATGTTGTTAAACTGATTGCTGCCAGAATCAAGCCTGGCCTAGAAGATTTGATAAGCCCTGCTCAAGCTGCATTTGTTAAACAGAGGCATATAGTAGAAAATATTTATTTGGTCCAGGAGTTAGTAAGAGGTTATGCAAGGAGAAGGATGTCACCAAGATGTATGCTAAAAATAGACCTAAGGAAAGCTTATGATTCTGTGTCATAGTCTTTCCTAAATGATATGCTAGTGCATTTAAATTTTCCTGCTGAAATGATAGCTTGGATAATGGAGTGTGTTTCATCTACCTCTTAATTTATCTCACTGAATGGAAGATTTAATGGATTCTTCAAAGGAAGAAAAGGTTTGAGACAAAGGGATCCTTTATCCCCCCTACTATTTGTTATATGCATTGAATACCTGTCGAGGCTCTTGAAATCTCTAGAGGGCAAGTTTGATTTCAGATTTCACCCAAAATGTGAGGAATTGAAGATTACTCATTTGGTGTTTGCTGATGATTTGATGTTGTTTTATCATGGAGATGTTGTGTCTATTAAATATCTGATGGATTGTCTAGATAAGTTTTCTAAGTGCTCTGGGCTTTCAGCAAATTGCCAAAAATCCAACATTTATCAGTCTGGAATGAAGGCACAAGATCCGAAAACTATAATTAATCAAACAGGCATTAAGCTGGGGGAGTTTCCCTTCAAATATCTAGGTATTCCATTGCTTTCTTCAAGACCGAATGCAGCTCATTACAGACCTTTGATTGATCAAATTTCAAGCTTGTTTAAAGGTTAGCCTGGGCACTCCTTATCATATGTAGGTAAGCTTGAGATAATTAATTCTATTGTACAAGGTTTGGAATGCTTTTGGCTAGCTATCTTCCACATTCCATTAAATGTATTAAACCAAATTATCAAGCTTTGCAGAATGTTCTTGTGAGGGGGGGGGGGAGGGCAGGAAAAAGCCATTGGTGGCATGGAAGGAAATCTGTCAACCAAAAGCAGAATAGGGCTTGGGAGTTTTTGATCTGACCATATGGAACAAAGCTTTGTTGACAAAATCGCTTTGGAACATTCATTCCAAGCAAGATAGTTTATGGTCTAAGTGGATCCACTAGTATTATTTAAAAGATTTTGAAATCTGGACAGCTACAATAGGAAAATGTGACTCCCCTCTTTTTAAAAGTTGGTTGAGATTAAAAACTAGATTCTACTGAGGGATGGGGGTGTTGCTACTACAGTAGAGTTGATGAATGTCTTAGAAAACAAGTCTCATCTATACTATGAATTTTGGAGGATGAAAAATCATAAAAAGCCATGGGTGAAAGAGGTATGGTATAGTGGAAATATCTCGAAACATGCATTTTGTTTATGGTTGGGGATGAAAGGAAAGCTACCTACATGTAATAAAATCTCTCTAGAAGGGATTGATCAGAAGTGTGTGTTTTGTAAAGATAAATTAGAGACACTGGAGCACCTTTTTTTCAGTTGCAAATATTCGGCTAAAGTTTGGGATGGCATGAGGGAATTGCTAGGATTGAGGAGAGCTATGACAACCCTCAAGGCTGCGGTCAAGTGGCTGCATAAAGAGGCTAAAGGCAATGGTATCTTTCCTGCAGAGAAAAGAATTGGACTGGTTGCTACGAGTTTTTTTTTTTTTTTATTTGGCATTTTAGAAATAGAGGTAGATTTGAAAACCATGTAATATCCCCTATAGAACTAATTAAAGTGATTCAAAGATATACCTATAGGGCGGTTTTTGATAAATTTGATATGTACTCAGTGGGTTAAAATAGGATAAATGCTTTCAAAATCTATTAGACATTGTGATGTAGTAAATGAAAGTAAATTTTGGATGGCCATAATTGGCTCCTCGGGATGCCCGAGTTTTTTTTATGTATTATGTTTTTGGCCTGGGAATGCCCAATGTATTTGTACATATGCTATTTGATCAATACAATTTTACCTATTTGATAACAAAAAAAAAACACATCCCAAATCCCTCCTATGTAATCAGCTATGAGGAGATAGAGCTCAAGGATACTCTAGCATATGAGGAGACGCCGGTGCATATCTTAGATAGAAAAGAACAAGAGTTGCATACTAAGAGAATTCCACTAGTAAAAGTCCTGTGGAGAAATCATACAGTGGAGGAGGCCTCGTTGGAGCTAAAGGAGGAGATACGACAGAAATACCCACAGCTGTTTAGTAGGGATTAGTAGTAGTCATGGGTGATAAATCAGAGAAAATCAGTATTGCTTTTTTCAGTGCAAAGTAATTAAAGTATGAATGTATTTTATATTATAGGATAGATAGTGGTTTTGGTTTTGGGAGAATTTTTTTTATGTATATATTTGTGATCTCCCAGAACCCTAGTTGTAACCACGGTATTCCTCTGCCATAAGTGAGGGTAAGTAATAAAATAAGTAGTCAATTTTTCTTCAGGGGATGGTGTATAGTACAGATAATAAATTTCGAGGATGAAATTTTATAAGGAGGGGAGAATGTAGTGACCCAAAAATTATAATGATTAAATAATAGAGTGTAATGCCCCGACCCTTTATACGGCCCCGGAGTGCTACTACACCTGTATAATACACCTATCTCTGATAAACATACATATACAACTCGCCCTGAATAAGGACATATGAGTGTTTCATACTGATCTGTAATCTCATGCACAATGGAAAACATAAACATCCATATGGAAATCTAAAAGGCATACCAAAGTTTCTAACTATATTCTCATATACTTACGATCATGCTTAAACATAACCTGTTCTTACAATCCCCAAAAAGGCATTCTGAACTAAGTCTATTACATATACAAAACACTTATGTAATCTAAACACAATACAACACTCCAAGTCCCTCTAGCAATGCAACTAGGATCGACATCCTACAGGACCTGAAACAAAGGTTGTATGTTGGGGTGAGACACTTCTCAGTAAGGTGGAAGATATTACATCAGTGTGTGACAACATATGTTTATTTCAGTTGAAAGCAGTTATATATAAAGCATATTCTCAATGCTTTAATAGAGGAGATATTTATATTTTTCCTGCAATAGATAATTCAGCATCGTTGCAAGCGAGAGTTTCTGAGGTTAGGGTAGGGTACAGGCGGCCCATACACTGTACAATCCCTCCGCCCGATACTCAAACCTGTGACTTTGCCTATTTTAGTTTTTAAATCATATATATGCATATTTAGAACACCGTCTAGCTTAGAAACTTCATAACAAATGCCAACTCTAACCCTTGGCGTGGGTTGTGTGATTTACTATAGTTCAATTGAATCCACCTGGTCCATTAATCCACCAGTGGCACGCACCTACCCAACTGACTATCTTGATACCCACACTAAAAATCTAATGTGTGGTTGCACTGTATCCAGAGTATAGCAACAGAGCCGCGCTTAAAAAGGCTTCATATAACGTTGAGCTTTTTAAGGCTCTCATATAACATTAAACTTTTTAAGGCTCTCAGAGTAACAAGTTGCGCTCCCAATATCATATATACAATTTATGATAAAACCAAATTAACTTGTTTCCAATTCATAAATCACCTGTATAGTTCCAGTATTTTCACAAACTCATTCATTCATACTGTGGTATAAATTGGCGCATACATTCTCAATTTAACCCTTTTCACATACAAAGTTCGATGTATAACTAACACCTATTTTCCACATTTTCAGATAGCAAAATGGAACTTCAGTTCCCATAGTTCATATACATGTATATCAGTTCAGTATATTCCATTTCATATCATATGCCAAACTTATTTGATAAAAAATCCACTATATATAGTATATAACTCGAAAAATAACATTTAAATGGGAAACAAGAGGTTCAAGCATCTCCTACGTTAAGTTTAATCCAAATAACAAAGTTTTGAAAAGTTTGGAGATCATACGCCGAAACCCTCATTTTTTCTAAAATCGTAAAATCGTAAAACCAGTATTTTTACCTAGTGAAACTTTGCAAATAAGCAGTTAATATGTGCATATAAATATAAACTAACTTTCTAGCCTTTTAGTTTTCTAAAAAGACCAATGTAAAAAAATCCCCTTAACTTTCCCCGAACTTTGAGACACAAACTATACGGCTCCCAAAACAGCGAACCGAGTTCTCAGAACCTATAAATCGAAGAACAATACTTTAATACAATCTTATTTACTACAGATCTACCGAACCAAAAACAAACTTAGACCCTTACCTCAATTTTGGGATAAAACTCAGAAATCCTCAAAATGAGGATCCAATCCGCTATAACTATAAAGGTTTTCCCCATGATCCACATAGTAATGTTAGATCATGGATTCTAGTGACAAACAAAGAAGGATCGAAGAGAGAGAGAGCGGGTTCGCCAGCTCTAGAGAGAGAGAGAGAGCTTTTGTGTTTCTTAACTATGAAGCAATAAAATAGATATTTATAATTTAGTTGAACCAGCCAGACTTGACAATGAAGTTGAGCACTCATTGATGAGCAGTAGAAGGGCATTCGTTGATGACGGAGTTGGCCTCGTCGAGGAGCCTGAGATTCCAAAATTCCCGAAATCTCTCGGTATGCTCTCGTCGATAATCCTTTGAACCTCATTGACGAGCCACAGAAGAGACTTCGTCGACGAGAGAAAGAGCCTCATCGATGAGCTTTGCTATTTTCACCTTTTCAAATTCCTTCCTCCTTTTTTTCTTATTTTTTTAATCCACATTTCTCGGGTTGGGTCCTTACATAGAGAGAAGGAAAATTTCAAAAAGGTTAAAACAGAGTTCATCGATGAATGCCCTGATTTCGTCAACCAACTCCATATAGGATTTGTTGACGAGTCTCAGTATTCGTTGACGAAGAGATACCGAGAGGGTGTATTTCAAACCCATTCGCTTGTCAACGAGTTCTTTACCTTCATTGACAAACTATCTTCTTCACCTCATCGATGAGGCCATATGTCTTGTCAACGAAGCCACATGTAAAATCACCTATAAATACATAGAAATCGGGATTCAACGTGAAAAATCTTCCTCTCTCTCTACCCTCGACTTCCTCTACCTTTTCTATACAAATCTAGCCCCGTTTATCCCCGGTTCGACGATCAAAAGCTATCACGATGATCCATGGGAGATTCTCTACAAGTTAGCCGGAGCAGAATTTCAATTTGAGAGGTTTGAGAACCATCCAAAATCATGATAAGTGGATTGTTTAAGGGTTATTTGGTTTGTAGGTTTTTCTGAACCCAGATTTAGTAGTAGATGTTGTTATACTGGTGTTTGGGATCATTTGTGTGGGTGTTGTGAATTCAGGGCTTTAGGGCTTATAATGCAAGGAGGTTAGGGGACCTAGAGGGTGTTCTTAGGAGCCTAGGTAAGATAATGAATAGTTTATAATTCAAGAAACATAAGTATGAAAATTTATTCTGGGAAATTCAGTTATTTGACAGGAAAATATATATGTGTGATTTCAAGAAAAATATATATGTGTAATTTTAGGTGTTTTTGGGTTTTGGCTCGAAATCGAGGTAAGACTCGATTTTCAATCCTGATCCGGTTGTTGTGTAGGGAATAAGTTTGTGAGTATTTTCTGTACTATGCTTTATAGGTTTTGGGAACTCGGTTCACCATTTAGGAGCCGTAGAGTTCAGGATTGACCATTTGGGGAAAGGTAAGGGGATTCAGTTTATGTCAGTTATTTTTGAAATCAAACTCAGTAGAACTGTAGTTCACAGTCCTATGTGTGTTTTGGTTACTTATTTTGGGAAATCTAATGGGTAAAATTATGGGTTTTTCATGTTACTGTTTTGGGAAAAAGGGGGTATTGGGTTACATCCCTGGTTTTGTTGGAAAACCGTATGTATATGGTGATTTATACTGTGTAATAGGGAAGGTCGTGCCTTGGCTTTATTTAAACTGTGTGTGTTTGAAAAATCATGATTTTTAGATTACCAAATGGGTGTGGTTTGTCTGGTTATATAAGCATGCATGGCTGTGTTTTGGTGGAATGCAATTGAAGTGGGTTTTGAGTTGTTCAAGGTACCGAGAGTGTCCGACTCTATATCCGAAGGCGTATGAAATTGCTGGCCATGTTTGGCAAGAGTGTCCGGCTCTATATCCGAGGGCATTAGCCTTACCGGTTGATCACTGAAGGGTGTGGAGCCATCAGTTTGTACCGGTACGATGCCATGGGAGCCTGGGGTTGGCTATGTGGTGGGGACACCATATATCGCGGGCCGGCTACAAGCCGACGCCGGGTATTACGGGCCAACTACGGGCCAAAGGTGTGACGACACCTAGTTGATCATGTGTGTGTGTGTGTGTATATGCACTGTTTTGAAACTAGTACTAGAATTGCATTTAACTGTGTATGTTTTGCTGTCATGATAACACTTAATCCCACACAACGATATAACATGTATTTTCCTTATTAAGAGGTGTCTCACCTCTGCTGTACGTATATATTTTTTAGGTCCTTCGAGTAATCAGAATTAGGATTCTGGTGTTGGGAGCATAGTGGTCGGTGTACTGTGAGAGGTACTTTGGTAAGTACTAGGACTGTATCGGGTGGTCTTTTGTGGTTTTGGCTGACACCCGGGTTGTATTTTGTATTATGGACCTGGATTACCTTTTGAGTAGACTTTGGTATGGTACAAATTAAATATAGAATGACCTTTTTCCACTCCGTATATTCTGTTGTATATGGATGTGTATAGGGTGCCTAGGAACCCCACGAGGTCGGACCCTCATTCATTGTCCTGCGTATGGATGTTTTGTATGATATAGGGACAGGTTAGGTTATTAATTCACCCCTGGGTCCCATTACCGGGTTCAGGGCGTGACAGCTTGGTATTAGAGCTAACCAAGTTGTTAGGTCTTGTAATAACTCGGGAAAAAAAATTAAAATAAAATAATTAAAAAATAATAATATTAAAATAAAAAATAAAAAATAAAAAATAAATAAAATAAAATAAAATTTTAAAAAATAATTAATTAAAATTAATTATATTATTATTATTAATTAAATAATATGATATAATATAATAATATAATAATATAAGATTTTATATATATATATATATATATATATATAGATTAAGTTAAAGTAAGTTATAAAAAAAAAGAAAAAAAAAAGGGATAAGGAAGCTTAAGAGAGGCTTCCTGCGAAAAAATAGAGAGAGAAAGAGAGCCTTTGCGCTCTCTCATCTCTTCAGCATCCGTCTGTCGTCTCCGTCTCCACTTCTCTCTCTCTCCTCAATTTCGTTGGCATATTAAGCGCCAATCGAGAAACGAAAGGTGTCGTTGGATTCCTAACTCCGCTACCGACATTTCTACTTGAGCGGATTTGCCGTGGGAGCGGCGTAGGCATTATTCCTTGGGTAAGGTAACATTTTCCTAATTTCTAAATTTCTTGTTAAATCTGCTGTTAAATTGACGATCAGACACCACTATAGGGTCCTAGTCCCGATCGTTGTCATTTTGGCGTAAGTAATTTTTCAATTGGGATTTTCTAGGCCTTACTCCAAAGCGAGAGTGAGATTTGGGAAATTTGGCAAATTGGTTATATTTGAGTGTATAACTATTTATTTGGTATTTAAGGGCCCAAGAAATATTAAAATAGTTTTTATTAAAGGTTAATTTAATGGAGTTAGGATTTTTGATTTAGGGCTCGGGTGAGCACCGCGGGTATTTTTCGGGGTCCTAGTTGGCATAGTTCAAGAAACCAGGTAAGGGAAAATTATATATTAAATCAGATTTTATGAAATTAAAGGTAATAATTTATGTTATATTATATATATGTTTTGATGTGAATTATTAAAATGCCAACCATGTAAAACTATGATTTCTGAGCGTAGGACCACTTGTTTAGTTATGTATTTGTGGAAATGAACTGAAGAAAGTGGAAGGAATTTTCTGGATAATTATGTAAGAAATGGAAATTTTATTTTCAGTAATTAAATGTTAAATGTGGGTTGACCTATTTTACAGGAATATGTATGAATTTTTACTCTTAAATTGTGTGGTATGAGATTCTGTGCAAATATATGTTAAATATATGAGATGCAGGCTAAGTAAGTAAGACATTATGAATAAAATGTGATATGAATAATGTTGCCTATGTATGTTAAATGCAACCATATAAATGTAAGACAGCTGAAAGACAACCATGTTAGCAAATCTAGTTCATTTCTATATAGACTAACTGATGATGGCTAAAGACCAGCTGTAGTATAAAGGAATAAAATTAAAACGTTATGCAATGAAATAACAATGGAATGACAATGCAATGAAATGAAATGTGAAACGTGAATGATACAAATGGGAAAGAGTCAGTTAAAGTAAAATGCAATGCAATGTTAAGTTATGAATATGAACAGATATGTATGATTGAATAATGATAGAAAGAATGATGTATTATGATATTAGAAGTGTGTATGTACGTAGAACATGTTACGATTGGACGAGGCATACCTTTTGCCTGAGGGCTTGCTGAGTAAGGCGAGTGCACTAGTAGCTATAGATGTGGCAGTAGCCACATAACGTACTAGGGCAGAGGAAACCTACTTGTATGAGCGGGAAGATTTCCCTATCCTTAGGGCCTTTGCTGGTAAACTATTGTTGAACTGTGTGAGTACGAGATTAATCTTATACTTGAGATCTTACTGAGTAAGGTGAGTACTCTGGAATCTTTTAATTGTGACTTTAGGGTTACCTAAGTATCAGAGCAGAGGGGTGCTACTTGTATGGGCAGGTAATCACCCCTTGGGTAATCTTGTGGGTAAATCTCTGCATGTGATTGTTTAGGTTTAGAAAATGGTTTTAATGTTATGATAATGATTTGCAAATGTATTTAAAATGATATCTATATACCTCATGTTAGCCACACGTTGTGTTTAATATATTGTTTCTTTCCTTATTGAAATGTGTCTCACCCGAATATGAATTTATCTTTTTTAGGATTTCCTTGAGATCGAACTTTGAGAGCTCGAGGTTTTTATAGCATTATTGGAAAATAGAAAAAGAAAAGGATATATTTCTATGTCAATTTTGGGGAATGTAAATATTTATGTTTTATGTCTTTATGTTTTAAGGTTGTTGAGTAAGGAATGATTGTGAAAATACTAAAATGTTTTGAGAGTTATGTAGATTTATGGAAATGCAAGTGATGGATGATTTATTATGGATTATAGTTAGTAGGGGTGCAAAAAAATTACCGAAAAATTGAAAACCAGACCGAAACCGGACCGCAATCATAAACGGTTCGATTTTTCGATTTTCGATTTCGATTTCGGTTTACAAAAATAAAAAAATTCAGTTTTGGTGTCGATTTCGGTTTTTATGTAGAACCAAACCAAAAAATCGAAAAACCGAATAATATAATATATATATATATATATATATATATATATATATAGGGTTTTAACTTTTAAGTTTTAACTTTTAACTTCGAGCTTCACCCTTCTCAGTTCCCAGTTCCCAATTCCCAGTTCCCAAAGGCAATCCCCGTTCCCAATTTCCCCTCCCGCCTCCTCCTCTTCCTTCTTCCACAAGCCTCGCCAATCGCCAGTCGCCGCCTCGGTTCCTCACTTCCTCAACTCTGTTCGGCTGTTCCTCACGACTCACGAGTCATCTCTGATCTCTCTACACTGACTCTACAATCTACACTTTGTTAGGCTGTGCGTGCGCAGCGGCCAGCGACCAGCGCGCCTCCCGCCTCCGCCTCCTCCTCCTCCTCCTTCCTCATTTTTCTTCCTCTCTTCTCAGCTCTCTGTGACTTAGTTCCATCGTGCGTCTGTCGTCACTCCAGCCAAGACTCACTCGTCCGGCTCTGCCTCCCTCTTGGCTCCCGTGGTCTCGTCTGGCTGTCCCTAGTCTTCACTCCCGGCCATCCGGCTTTGCCTCGCTTTCAGAGTTCAGAGCTAAGAAAAAGGTTTTTTTTTTTGTAAAAAAAATTGGTTTAGACCTGAAAAGCACAACCGAACCTCCACATTTTCGATTTTCAATTGGAGCATATTTTTGGTTCGGTTTCAGTTTCGGTTCGAAAATTCCAAAACCGACAAATTCGGTTCGGTTTTCAGTTTTCGCCAAAATCGAACCGCATCGAACCGTGTACAGCCCTAATAGTTAGAATTAGTAAACTATGGTATTATGTTATGTGGAGATTATGTTTATGTTTTTCACTGCGTATATTATGAATTATAGATCATCAAGATTTTATTAGGTATAACGCGCTGAACCCGGGTTTAAGGGTTTGGGGCGTTACAGGTCTTGTAGACTTAGTTAGGCGTAGTTGTGTGTACATACTAGAGTATAGGATGTTGGAAATGGGTAGAGTAGGTCGATGGTTGTTTTGTTGCTAGACAGGGACTCATTGGCGGTGTTCTGTGTTTTTCCTAGAATGACAATTTCAGTAAAATCATTGCAAACCATTGATGATATTCTTGTCAGTGTGATAGAACAAAATTGGACCCGTGAGGTGGTAGTTAACATGTTTAGTTGTAGATGACTATGTTAGTTGTATGTGTTGTAGGAATACTAATAGGTTCTTATCGTTTTTCAGAATGGAGGCCAAGGATAACAACTTGGAAAGTGGCTTCGAGAAGATGATGAGTGACGAGTCTCCTATTGTGCCTCCAGGACTAATGAGACAGGTCCTGTGGGAGATTGGGGCAGAGTGTGAGGAGACGCGAACGTTCTCCTACGTCTGCGGGGTGCACTATTGAAAGGTTCACATATATGCATCCTCTGACATTCTCAAGGGGACATGACCCGATGATAGCAGAGGACTAGGTCGAGAAGATTGAGAGGATCTTGGAGGTTCTACACTGCACTTACAGGCAAAGAGTCCTCTATGCTACCTTCCAGTTGTCTAAGGAGGTGGGTCGATGGTGGACTATAGTGTGTCTACTGGAGAAGCAGAGAGCCGGTCCTATGGAGATGACGTGGAGCTGTTTTAAGGAGGCTTTCTTTGACATATACTTCTCGGCTTCCACACGTGACGCTAAGGCGGACGAGTTCTTCTCAGGGGAGTATGACGGTGCAGGGGTATGTTGCTCAGTATATAGAGCTATCCCATTTTGCACCATGCTTGATCTCGAGTGAGTACGAGAAGACTCAGAGGTTTGAGAAGGGCTTGAGGAAGTATATCCGCGAACTAGTGGGTATGCTTCAGATCCGTGAGTTCTCAGTTTTGGTGGATAAAGCCACTGTGATTGAGACTGGTATCCGAGAGGACGAGGTGGACCAGGAGCCAAAGAAGAGGCCAGTACCTTCTGGTTTTCAGTCTGGATCTTGTCAAGGATCGTGGAAGAAGAAGAACAGGGGCTCAGGTTATCGACAGAATTCCGAGCATCAGGGTTCTCAGATGAGCCAGATGGGTGATCGTTGTACCAGGTGCCGTAAATGGCATAGCGGTGAGTGCTAGCCGTTTAGGGGTAACTGCTACAACTGTGGCCAGTCAGGTCACATGGCTCGGGATTGTCCTGAAGTGAAGAGGGGTATGCCTTCTTCGAGTCAAAATCGCAGGAGTAATCAGGTATCCCAGGGAACCCACCAAACGAATACAACTCCAGCGAGGGTGTACTCACTTACTCCAGCGGATGCTGAGCATGTGGGGAATGTGGTGACAGGTACTATGACGTTGCTTTTAAATAGAGCTGTGGTTTTATTTGATTTGGGTGCGACCCACTCCTTTATATCTGTTAATTTTTGTGAAACTGTGTGAGGTGGAGACCCAAGTCATGGAAGAGGAATTGTCTATAGCCACACCATCTGGAGGTATATCATTTTGTAGGAGGATGTTAGGGGACTAGCTAGTGGTAATCCAAAGGAAACTGCTACCAGCAAACCTTGTAGTATATGACAAATGGATTGGTTATTCTCCAAATATGCTGTGATTGACTGTCGTAGGAAGGTGGTAGTGTTCAGACCTCCTAGGGTGCAGGAGTACAAGTTTATGGGATCGTGCGTACATTTGACACCACAGATTTTATGAGCATTGCAGACAAGGAGATTACTTTTGTACGTATGTCAGGGGTACTTGGCTTTTGTGAGGGAACCACCGCGGGATGAGTTGAGGCTCAATGATATTCGGGTAGTCAGTAAGTTCTCGGATGTGTTTCCAAATGATTTACCCGGTTTACCTCTAGATCGTAAGGTGGAGTTCGCAATAGAGTTGCTGCCTAGTAAGGCATCGATCTCTAAAGCTCTGTACCAGATGGCTCCAACAGAACTTCGATAGTTGAAGGAGCAGTTACAGGAATTACTAGACAGTGGTTTTATTCGACCTAGTGTTTCGCCCTGGGGAGCTCTAGTATTATTTCTGAAGAAGAAGGATGGGTCGATGTGTATATGCATTGATTATCGTGAAATTAATAAGATAACTGTGAAGAATCACTACCTGTTGCCTCGTATTGATGATCTCTTTGACCAGCTGCAGGGAACGCACGTATTTTTGAAGATTGACCTATGGTCAGGATATCATCAGGTAAGGGTCAGATATGAGGATGTAGCAAAGACTGCTTTCCATACCAGATACGGCCACTACGAGTTTCTAGTCATGCCGTTTGGGTTAACGAATGCTCCGGCAGTGTTCATGGATCTTATGAACATGGTTTTCTATGAGTACCTGGACCGGTTTGTGGTGGTGTTTCTTGATGATATTCTGGTATACTCGAGGAGTACGGAAGAGCATGAGAACCATCTAAGGTTAGTATTACAGATTCTACAAGAGAAGAAGTCGTATGCTAAACTAAAGAAGCGTGAATTCTGGTTGAATCAGGTGGCATTCTTAGGCCATGTAGTAACTGGTGATAGTATATTAGTTGATCCTAGCAAGATCGAAGCTGTGGTCGACTAGGTGAGGCCGAAGAGTGTGCAGGAGGTTTAGAGTTTCCTGGGACTGGCGAGTTATTATCATCGATTTTTGGAAGGGTTTTCTAAGTTGTCTGGGTTTCTAACTAGATTGACTAGGAATGGGGTAAAGTTTGAATGGACCAGTGATTGTGAGTAGTGTTTTCAGGAGTTGAAGCATCGGTCGGTTATTGCTCCAGTGTTAACCATTTCTTCTGGGGATGGTGGTTTTGTGATTTATAGCGACGTGTCTTTGAAAGATTTGGGTTGCGTCCTTATGCAACAAGGTAATGTAATAGCTTATGCTTCTCAGCAACTGAAGGATTATGAGAAGAATTACCCTACGCATGATCTGGAGTTGGCTGCTATTGTATATGCACTAAAGATCTGGCGACACTATTTGTATGGTGTGTAATGCGAGATTTTCACTGATCACAAAAGCCTCATGTGCTTTTTCACGCAAAAGGAGTTGAATATGAAGCAGTGATGGTGGCTTGAGTTGATTAAGGACTATGATTGCACCATCAGTTATCACCTGGGAAAAGCTAATGTGGAAGCCGATGCATTGAGTCGGAAGTCGGATCACGTGGCAGTATTTGTAGATATAGCTCAACATCACATCAAACAGGATTTGGAGAGCTCAGGTACAGAGTTAGTGCGTGGTGATCATTAGGCTTTCCTTGCTAGTTTGGTGGTCCAGCCGACTTTGTTTGAGCGTATAAAAGCCGCGCAAGCTAATGATGCGGAGTTGACAGAGGTTGTGGAAAAGGTACAATAGGGATTGGCTTTAGAGTTCAACATCTCTGAGGGAGGTGTGTTGAGGTTTGGGACCAGGCTAGGTGTTCTGAACGACGATGAAATCAGAGGGACGATTCTGGAGGAAGCACATCGCTCTTTGTATACAGTACATCCAGGTAGTACAAAGATGTATCAGGACTTGCGCGAGACCTTCTGGTGGAGTGGTATGGAAAGATAGATTGCTCAGTTCGTGGAACAGTGTTTGACGTGTCAGCAGGTGAAAGCTAAACATCAGAAGCTAGTAGGGCCTTTACAGCCCTTAGCTATTCCGATGTGGAAATGGGAGCATATTTCCATGGACTTTGTGACCGGATTATCATCAACATTTCACGAGTAGAATGTTATTTGGGTGATCGTGGACAGGTTGATGAAATCTGCTCACTTTTTATCGATGAAGGTTAGCTACCCTTTGAGTAGGCTAGCAGACATGTATGTGCATGAGATAGTTAGAATGCATGGGGTGAAGGTGTCCATTGTATCAGATCGAGACCCGAGGTTTACTTCTCGATTCTAGATGAGCTTGTAGGAAGCATTGGGGACAAAGCTTACTTTCAGTACAGCATTCCACCCCCAAACTGATGGACAGTCGAAGAGGACGATACAGATATTGGAGGATATGTTGCGGGCTTGTGTGTTAGATTTCAGTAGTAGCTAGATACATTTTATGCCACTAGTAGAGTTCGCTTATAATAATAGCTTCCAGGCTAGTATCGGGATGGCACCGTTTGAGGCTTTGTAAGGTCGAAGGTGTCAATCTCCTCTGTATTGGAGTGAGGTTGGTGAACGTTAAGTGCTAAGACCTGAACTTGTGTAGTAAGCATCTGAGAAGGTAGATTTGATCCGAGAAAGGATTAAATCAGCTCAGAGTTAGAAGAAGAGCTACGCAGATGTTTGCCACCGTGAGTTGGAGTTCAAGGTGGGGGGTAAGGTATTTTTTTAGGATGACTCCAATGAAAAGGGTGATGAGATTTGGAAAGAAGGGCAAACTGAGCCTGAGGTACATCGGACCATTCAAGGTTCTTAAGCGAGTGGGTTCAGTAGCCTACAGGATTGCACTACCCCCAGCACTCTCGAGGGTCCATGATATGTTTCACGTATCCATGTTGAGGAGGTACGTGTTGGATCCTTCACATGTTGTTAGTTATGAGAATGTAGAGATTGGGGATACTTTAGCAAATGAGGAGATACCTGTTCAGATTCTAGACCATAAAGTTCAGAAGCTACGTACCAAGGACATACCTTTGGTAAAGGTATTGTGGCAGAATCATGAGGTTGAGGAAGCTTCTTGGGAATTGGAAGCAGAAATATGCCGGACGTATCCACAGTTGTTCTAAGTTATGCACATTACCATACTTTGTATTGGAATAAGTGGTTGGTCTTAGGGAGTGTGTGTATTTGTGAACTCCTTGGACGATTTATGTTTGTAACCACATTATTCCTCCACCATAAGTGAGGGTATGTATATGTTGTGATGGGATTGCGTTATAGTAGTCGCCGGTTTTCTTCCTAAAGTCGGGTGGTTAATTGATTTCCTGAATGTGTTCATGAATAAGAGATAGCAAATTTTGAGAATGAAATTTTTGTAAGGAGGGGAGGTTGTAAGAACCCAAATCGTGACATAGGGAATTAATTAATTAAGAGAGGGGCAAAAATGGTATTAAGCTCAAAGTTCGTCGACGAAGGCTTTGTAGTTCTTGGCGACGAATTTCAGGTGCTCATCGACGAGGAGAAGCTATGAGGTTTTAAAAAACTAAAAATCTCAGGCTCGTCGACGGGTGTCTACATGGGCTCGTCGACGAGGATGCCATTCGTCGACGAGGACGGTTGAGTCAAAGTTACTATAAATAGATATTTTCATTACTTCTCACCTAAGAAAACTTAATTTCTCTCTCTATCTCTCTAGAAACTCAACGAACTCTCCCTTTCTCTAGATTTCTACACTGTTGGTTGTACGAATCATTGATCCGGAGTTACCACGAGGATCGTGGAAGGATTCTCTACAAGTTCTACGAATCGGATCTTCGTTTCAGGTGTTTTCAGGTTTTGGATCAAAATCGAGGTAAGATTCGGTTTTCAATTCTGATTCTGTAGTTGTGTAGGGAATAAGTTTGTGAGTATTTTATGTACTGTAGTTTATAGGTTTTGGGAACTCGGTTCGCTGTTTAGGGGCCATAGAGTTCGGGATTGACCATTTGGGGAAAGGTAAGGAGATTTAGTTTATATCAGTTATTTTTTAAATTGGACTTGGTAGAACTGTAGTTCACGGTCCTGTGTATGTTTTGGTTACTCATTTGGGGAAATCTAATGGGTAAAATTATGAGTTTTTCATGTTATAGTTTTGGGAAAAAGGGGGTATTGGGTTACATCCCTGGTTTTGTTGGAAAACTGTATGTATATGGTGATTTATATTGTGTAATAGGGATGGCCGTGCCTTGACTTTATTTAAACTGTATATGTTTGGAAAACCATGATTTTTGGATTACCAAATGGGTGTGGTTTGTCTGGTTATATGAGCATGCACAGCTGTGTTTTGGTGGAATGCAATCGGAACTGGGTTCTAAGTTGTTCCAGGTACTGAGAGTGTCTGGCTTTATATCCGAGGGCGTATGAAATCGCTAGCCATGTTTGGCAAAAGTGTCTGGCTCTATATTTGAGGGCATAAGCCTTACCGGCTAATCATCGAAGGGTGTGGATCCACCAGTTTGTACAGGTACAATGCCATGGGAGCCTGGGGTTCGCCATGTGCCGAGGACACCGTATATCGAGGGCTAGCTACGGGCTGACATCGGGTATTGCTGGCCGGCTACAGGTTGAAGGGTGTGATGACACCGGGGTGATCATGTGTGTGTGTGTGCATCTATGCACTGTTTTGAAACTAGTTTTAAAATTGCATTTAACCGTGTATGTTTTGTTTTCATGATAACACTCAAATGCCACACACTGATATAACATGTATCTGCCTTACTGAGAGGTGTCTCACGGTTGCTGTATGTACATATTTTTTAGGTTTTTTGAGTAATTGGAACTAGCGTCTTGGTGTTGGGAGCATAGTGGTTGGTGTACTACGAGAGGTACTTGGGTAAGTACTAGGACTGTATCGGGTGGTCTTTTGTGGTTTTGGCTGACACCAATATTGTTTTTTGTATTATGGACCTAGATTACCTTTTGAGTAGACTCTGGTATGGTACAAATTATGTATAGAATGACCTTTTTTCCGCTGCATATATTCTATTGTATATAGATGTGTATAGGGTGCCTGGGAACCCCACGGGGTCGGACCCTCATTCATTGTCTTATGTATGGATGTTTTGTATGATATAGGGACAGGTTAGGTTACTAATTCACCTTTGGGTCCCATTATCGGGTTCGGGGCGTGACAATGATTTACAGTATTTTTGGCACAGAAATATGTTTTATTAGATTTTACAGAATTTATAAATTACAGTGTATATATACAGACTGATATTATACATACAGATATACTACAGACAAATACTGTGTAGACATATATTTTACAGACATATATTTTACAGTATTTATAAAATACCATGATTTCTAGAATTATAAATCCATAACACTCAAATATTATAGTTTATTTAGTCAGATAATGCATATCAGATATATAGTTATTTCAATCAGATATTACAGTATTTACATATCATATTTACAGTGTTATGGTTATTTTGGAATCATGATGAAACAATAAGATAATTATATATTAGTATTATATACTATCAAACCTTGATGAAATATTTCAGTTAGATTAATTATTTTAGTCAGATTCAGATAGCAGAGCATGGTACCGTAATATTAGAGTGCAACCACGGAATTCTGTCTACCATGCCTTGAAGAGATTGCAAGCTCCTAGATATTTTGGGTAGAGGTGGCCGATTTGACGAGGTAGATGCCAGTACCAAGCCTTTGGAGAGATTCCAGTAAGGTCAGACTGAGGATTGGTAAAGTATTAGCTGAATTATCCTGGTGGGCCAACCAGAGTTAAGTCCTTCCTATGGGCCACAAAACCTTGTCATAAGGGGTTAAATCATGACATACAAATTTTCAGGATAGTTTTTGCAGTTATTTATATATGTACAGATTTACGGAATACTAGCAAATATATTATAATATTAGCAGTATGATTAAATAGAAAACTCAGATATTACAAATGTATTTTAAGCCACATAAGTGTGAGTCATAGTATTATATTTTACATGGTATTTTAGTTCAGTTATTTATCAGGGAATTATTTATGTAAACGCAGTTCTCACACACTGGTAATAACATATTTCGTCTTACTGAGCGTTGTCTCATCCCAGTAACTTAACCTTTTTTAGGTATTCTAACTAGGCGAGCAGATTAAGCTCGTAAGTAGAGAGGACATCTACACTACCCTATTTGTAGGGTAAGTGTTATCAGGGGATTGTATTTTGAATTGTATTCAAAGGATTTTGGGGTAAGTGGTGTTGGGATGATGTGATCATGTATATATGTTTTGTGGGAATACTGGATTTTGGTATGTAAATATAGATGTATGACCTTATGTTTTCCGCTGCATTGGTATGTTATTCTAAGAAAAGGAATTTCCCCAGTGCCCACTTGGGGTCTGAGATGTCATAATAGATAATATAGGGGTATCAGAGTATTTTATTTTGTAGTATATTTTTGTTTTAAAAAAAATGGTATGAATTTTTAGGTCATTACATTTTGGTATCAGAGCCTAGGTTGCTAGATTCTATAGACTCTAGAGTATAACGAAAAACAATACCAAAATATAGGAATGAAATTTGAGGAGGATGGAATAGAATATCAGTGAGTTAATGTTGGGAAACTAGGATGAGAATTTAGGGTTCTACTCTACAGTCTGGAAGTAGGAACTTAAGGATGGATTCTATGTTTTTCTTGGATTGACGATTTCAGGAAAATCATAGTAAACTATCATCGGTTTCTATTTCTATACGGTAGGATTAGACCTTAAATTAGTGATAAGAGGTATGAGGGATATTTTAGTTAGAATAGTATTATGAGGTTTGGGTTCTCAAAATAATTTGGTGTTATTGCAGGATGGACCTCAGAGGTAGTAGTGCTCATGCTAGCGGCAATGATGGAGCAGAGCCCTCTAATATGGGTGGCAGGGCTTAGATGATGTTTTATGTAGCGTAGCTCAGCAGGCCATGAATGAGATTGCACAGAACTCTAGTGAGCAAGGAGGCCCGTCTGTAGCCTAGGGATGTACCATGAAGAAGTTCACAAAGATGAATCCTCTAGAGTTTTCAGGAGCAGCTAATCCTATAGTTGCTGAGAACTGGATGTAGGAGATGGAGAAAGTACTGATGATTATTCACTGCACCAACGAGCAGAGGGTCCTCTATGCCATGTATAAGTTGACAGGAGGGGCCGAGAGATGCTAGACAACTACTAGATACTGGAGGAGCAGAGGCCTATACCAGTGGCTATGACCTAAAGTCAGTTCAAAGACATATTCTTTGATAGATACTTTCTTGCCACAGTCAGAGAGGTTAAAGTGTAGGAGTTTCAGGGTTTGACTTAGGAGTCATTGATAGTCCAACAGTATGCAGCAAAGTTTATAGAGCTGTCATGATTTTCCCCATACATAGTACCAAATGAAGCTAAGAAGGTTAGGATGTTCGAGAGGGGCTTGAGGCGAGATATATATAAGCAGGTGGCAGTTCTAAAGATACAGGACTTCTCTGAGTTAGTAGACAGAGCCACAGTGGCAGAAGAGAGTGAGCAAAAAAATGTGGGAGTACCGAGCCAGAGGAAGAGGCCGATGCCTCCAAGTTTTCAGGCGGGTTCCAGTCAAGGCACATGGAGAGGAGATCGGTATAGAGGAGACCAAAGACAGATGATAAAAAGGGTTTTAGGGAGAGCAAACTTATTTTGTTTGTCCCATATGTGGCTGGAGGCATCCATGTGAGTATAGGATGGGAGAGAACGTCTACTGCCGGTGTGGGAGACCAGGACATAGGTCTTGGTCATGTCAGAGACCGCCAGCCTATGCACTTGTTCACAAACCATATCGGGGTGGTTACCAAGTGCCCCGTAGAGGCTAGAAGAGGCATACAACACCAACAAGGGTCTATGGTTTGACGTTCGGAGATGTTGAGGCTGCTGGAGACGTCATGACAAGTATTATTACTTCTTTACCATATAAAATTTTTCTTTTGTTTGACACAGGTGCCACTCATTCTTTCGTGTCGTCAGGGTATCCTAAGTTTTCTAGGATTGAGGCACAGTAGTTAGATGTTGAATTGTTAGTAGCCACGCCAACTGGATCAGTAATGAGATGTAAAAGGGTACTTAAAAATTTTCCAGTGGACATTCAGGAGAGAGTACTACTAACTGATCTTGTGGTACTAGATATGCAGGGGTTTGATGTGATATTAGGTATGGACTGGCTGGCAGCTAATCACGCTAGCATAGATTGTCATTAGAAGGAAGTGATTTTTAGACCCCCAGATGAGTAAGAATTCAGATTTATAGGTTCACCTGTTCACGCCTCGCCATAGTTAATATTGGCAGTTCAAGCGAGGAAGCTATTTCAGGGTGGTATCCAAGGTTATATTGCATATATAAAGGAGATGCCAGAAGAAGAGTTGAAACAGGCTGATATTCCAGTAGTTAAAGAATTTCCAGATGTCTTTCTGGAGGATGTACCTGGCTTACATCTAGATCGAGAGATTGAATTTATTTTGGATCTAATACCAGGGTCGGAACCAATATCTAAAGCGCCGTTTAGAATGGCTCCAGCTAAATTGAAAGAATTGAAAGATCAGCTGCAGGAGTTGATGGATAAAGGATTTATCAGGTCTAGTGTGTCGCCTTGGGGAGTACCAGTCCTGTTCATAAAAAAGAAAGACGAGACCATAAGGATGAGCATAGTTTATAGAGAAATAAACAAACTGATAGTCAAGAATAAATATCATCTTCCTAGAATTGGCAATCTATTTGATTAGCTCTAGGGGACCTAGGCCTATTCTAAGATTAACCTACGCTCAGGTTACCACCAGGTAAAAGTTAGAGCAGAGGACATTTTGAAGACAACTTTCTGAACCAGGTACGGGCATTATGAGTTTTTGGTGATGTTGTTCGGGTTGACTAATGCACCAACAGTGTTTATAGATCTAATGAGATGGGTCATTAGTGCCTAGAAGAGTTTGTTGTAGTATTTATTGATGATATAATGGTCTGCTCGAAGAGTTTTGAGGAGCACGGGTGTTGATTAAGGTGTAGTCCCAAGAGGGGGGAGGGGGTGAATTGGATATTGAAAAAAAATTAGACCACTTAATATTCTTTCACACACTTCTTATAAGTTCACTAAATGTTTCTAGTTGCTCAATTTTGTGTGAGTGTGGCAATCCTATCTATGCGTGCAATATCCTCAATTTAAATACAATGCGGATAATAAAGAGTAAAAGGGAGAGAGATGACAAACGCGATTTTATGAGGTTTAGCTGACTTGGCCTACGTCCTCGCCTTGAGCAACCACTCAAGGATTCACTAATAACCCTGCTCCTTAAAGTGGGATGGAGCTTCCCTTACAAACCGCTGCTTACAAGAGGTACAACTCCCTCCTTATCCGCTGCTCACAAGAGGTACAGCTTCCTCCTCACACCCGGTTCACAACCTGAATCGTGTTTACAATGAAATCTGAAAATAACACTCAAAACAATACTTCTAAACAAAAGCTTGTGAGTACAATTCAATTTCCTAGTACATTAATACATGATATAACTTGAAGCTCAAGAATGTACGAAAAAACTATACAATTGTTTGATGTATGTTATGTGTCAACACACAAATTCGTATTTAATCAAAATAGGTATTTCAATAAGAAGCCCAATGAACAATATATATGAATATGTGTTTATCTACTCCTTGAAGTTCAAATCAATCAACCAAGCTAACAAGATTTTCTCAAAACATGATCTTCCCGAAATTCAGTTTTTATATGTGAATACACACTCAAGATCAAAACTTCTTTCAAACGATGAACAAGTAAAGAGATGAGAGATTCTTGAAAAAAAATGATAACTTGACAAATCAAACCTTAATACTGGATCAAAGTTTAGTTGGATGAATGAATGCTCTTTTGATTTCAGTAGAGATTTTCCCAAACAAATATGGAAGAAGATTGAAGTGCAGAAAACCGGCTCTAGGGTTCAAATCTTGCAATGAGAAGTATGTATTTCTTGTTGTGTCCCTTTGCTTATGTTCTAGGGTTTAGATATTCATAGTATATATTATATTACCCTTAGAATTAATCTCAGCCATTGGATCAATAATATACTTCGCATGTCTTTTTAATAAAGAGCTGATTTTTAGGCTTTCCTATGAGTTCAGGCAACCGAACTCGACTTCAGGCTCCTGAAGTGTCAACTTCAAGCGCCTGAGGTTCCAAGGTCAGGCGACCGAAGAGCCTCGGCCAGGTTCTGTCTTCTCCATTTAATTCTTCAGGCGATTGACTTAATCTTCAGGCAACCAAAGAAATTCTTTAGGCTACTGAGGTTTGAGTTCAGGCAACTGAACTCACCATTTTCTCAAATTTTCATTTCTAACTAAAAATTCTGCTTGGCTTCTTTTCTTGGGTCTTTCATAAAATATATTTTTCATGATTTTGAAAGCATTTCAAGGTCCATAAGAGTTTCCTAATGATGTGTATGAAATGCATGAGTCTTAAACTATTTTAAGTTATAATGAGCTTCAAAATAAATCATATGCCAATGTAAATACATAAGCTCTAAATACCCATTCCCAAGAGTTTCTTGAACTTTGCTGCTTGCATTTTGATTCTCATACTCTTTCTCATACTCTTTAAGTTCCAAGATGCTTTCCACGATTTGTAGGCTTGGCTTGAATGCATCCATAACTTGTTATCTTTCCGTGCATGGTTAATATAAGTCCTGTACACAAACTCAATGCACAGATCAAATACCAAGTGATTTGTCATTATCAAAACAAGATTGGACTCGTAGAGTCAACAATCTCCCCCTTTTTGATGATGACAAATGCACGAGCAAAAATATATAATGAGTTACGCCCAACTAAAGGCTCCCCCTCAATTAATGCATCATATATTCAATGAATGACAATATGCTCATGTTCATAATCCAAATAAAATATGAAATATGCTTCCATGTTATTATTTTTGCCTTTTTCCAGATTTTCTCCCCCTTTTGACATCAACAAAAAGGTGTAAACAAATAAAGCATGAGTAGACGCAACCTTATGTTCTTCTGCCCTTAGAGATCTTAAGGTTTTGAATGTGTCAAAATGTTGATACCAAATATTAATAATAAGCACTTCCAAGTGATTTAGTCGTAAGAAATGTTGCTCCCCCTGAATTATATCATCTAACAAGATTCTAAGCAACCTCTCGACTATGCATGAGACCTAATTCACACCTAATTTGTATAAATTTATCCTTTGAAAGTGGTTTCGTGAATATATCGGCCCATTGTTCATCTGTGCATACAAATTCAAGTCTTACATCCCCTTTTTGTACATGGTCACGAAGAAAGTGATGTCGTATTTCTATGTGCTTAGTTTGTGAATGTAATATGGGATTCTTTGAGATATTTATTGCACTTGTATTATCGCATCTTATGAGAATTGTTTCATAGCTTAATCCAAAATCCGTCAGTTGTTACTTCATGTAAAGCGTTTGAGCACAACAACTACCTGCCGCTATGTATTCAGCTTCAGCTGTGGAAAGAGCGACTGCATTTTGTTTCTTGGAAAATCAAGAGACCAAGGAGTGTCCTAAGAAGTGACAAGTACCACTAGTGCTCTTCCTATCCACTTTACTACCTGCATAATTAGCATCTGAATAACTAAGAATCTCAAATGATGTGTGTTTAGGATACCATAACCCAATGTCCACGGTTCCTATCAAATATCTAAGTATACGTTTAATAGCTAGCAAGTGAGACTCTTTTGGAGTAGATTGAAATCTTGCGCACAAACATACGCTAAACATTATATCTGGTCTATTGGCAGTCAGGTATAACAAGCTACCTATCATTCCACGATATAGTTTGACATCTACTGGTATACCTTGTTCATCTTTATCTAATTTCAATGAAGTGCTCATAGGTGTACCTAGTATTTTTCCGTCTTCCATGTTAAACTTTTTGAGTAGGTCTCTAATATACTTTGATTGATTTATGAATATTCCACGATTTGCTTGTTTAATTTGAAGTCCTAGGAAGAAATTTAGTTCACCCATCATGCTCATCTCAAATTCATTTTGCATTGTATGGGCAAATTCATTACATAATTCTTTATCGGTAGCGCCAAAAATGATGTCATCTACATATACTTACACTAGGAGAATATCATCTTTCTTAGCCTTTATGAACAGTGTTGTATCTATCTTTCCTCTTATAAATCCATTTTCTAACAGAAAACCGCTTAGCCTTTCATACCAAGCTCTAGGAGTTTGCTTTAAACCGTTCAAGGCCTTTGTTAGTTTATAAACATGATCTGAGTTCTTATGGTTTTCAAATCCAGGGGGTTGTTCTACATACACTTCCTCATTTATGTAGCCATTTAAAAATGCGCTTTTCACGTCCATTTGATATAGCTTGAAATCCTTAAAAGCTGCGTATGCTAATAACATTCGTATGGCTTCCATCCTAGCTACAGGGGCAAATGTTTCTTCAAAATCTATGCCTTCTTCTCGGTTATATCCCTAGGCTACTAATCTAGCCTTATTTCTCACAACTATTCCATTTTCATCTTTCTTATTCTTATATATCCATTTGGTCCCTATGATTGACTTATCCTCTGGTCTGGGAACTAACGTCCATACTCTATTTCTTTCAAACTGTTTTAATTCCTCTTGCATGGATAGCACCCAAGATTCATCCTCTATAGCTTCACTCACATTTTTAGGTTCTTCTTGTGATAAAAATACACAATAACTCATCATGTTCCTAAGAGAGAAGCGAGTGGATACTCCACGTAATGGTTCACCTATTATTTGATCTATGGGATGATTCTTTATGTATTTCCATTCTCTGGGTGGTGCATTTACCTCAACTATAGTTTCTTCAATTTCAATGGATGGTTCTCTAAGTTCAATTTTCTTTTCTGAATCATTCTCAATTGATAGTTCTTTTAGTTCCTTGTTTGATTCAGGTTCATCTTCATCAATTCTTTTGGAGAAGGGATGTGTCTCATCGAACACTACATGAATAGATTCTATGACCGTTAATGTTCATTTATTATATATTCTATAGGCTTTACTATCTAAGGCATACCCTAGGAAGATACCTTCATCAGATTTTACATCGAATTTTCCTAAATGTTCATTGTCTCTAAGCACAAAACAATTACAGCCAAAAACATGAAAATATGATATGTGTGGTCTATGGCCATTCCATAACTCGTAAGGAGTCTTGTTAAGTGATGGTCTAATTAGAACTCTATTTAGTACATAGCAAGTTGTATTCATAACCTCGGCCCAGAAGTATTTGGGTAGTCTATGTTCGTTAAGTATAGTTCTAGTCATTTCTTGTATAAATCTATTCTTTCTTTCAACTACGCCATCTTGTTGTGGTGTTCTAGGAGCTAAAAAGTTATGGCCAATTCCTAATGAGTTGCAATAGTCTTCCATGCCTTGATTTTTAAACTCTCTACCCTTATCACTTCAAATTTTGGTAATTGTGTATCCCTTTTCATTTTGTACTCTCTTGCACAGATTAATAAAATTTTCACATGCTTCATCTTTATGACCTAAAAATAGTACCCATGTGTATCTTGAGAAGTCATCAACTATGACAAAAGCGTATGATTTTCCTCCTAAACTCTGAATTTGGTTTGGTCTAAATAAGTCTAAGTGCAGCATTTGAAGTGGCCTAGTAGTAGAGATCTCTTTCTTCTTCTTAAAGCTTGTTCTTGCTTGTTTTCCTAGTTGGCATGCATCACAGATTTTATCTTTCACAAATTTTGTCTTTGACAGTCCCTTAACTAATTCTTTCTTAACTAATTTTGAAATTAAATCCATATTTGCGTGTCCTAGTCTCCTATGCCAAATCCAACTTATTTCATTCATAGCAAATAAGCTAAGCATGTTACACTTTGTGAAGTTAGGTTATCAAAACTTGTGGTGTATACGTTTTCATGTCGTTTAGCAATGAACAGTATCTTATTATCAGTTTTGTGTTCAACTATGCACTTGTCATGTTCAAATGATACTTTGTACCCTTTATCACATAGTTGACTTATGCTCAATAAATTGTGCTTTAGACCTTCAACTAATAAAACATCATCAATAATGAGTGTGGAATCATTACCGACTTTACCGACACCTGTGATCCTTCCCTTAGCATTATCTCCAAAGGTAACAAACCCTTCACCCTTGAGTGTCAAGGATGTGAATTTTGATTTGTCTTCGGTCATGTGACGTGAGCATCCGCTGTCCATATACCATCTATCTTTTGACGAAGTGGTTCTTAAGCAAATTTGCAAGATACAATTAAACAACTAGCTTTGGTACCCAGATTGTCTTGGGTCCAGGAGGGTTAGTGCTAGGCTCACCCTTAATCTTCTATACTTTCCTAATTTTTACATCTTTGTTTTTTAAAGGGCAATCAAATTGTATGTGACCCAACCTTCTACATTTGAAGCATGTAGTATATCTATAATGATTCTTAGTTGGAACAAATGACTTTGATTCTTTTGTGAAATACCCCATGTAAAGTTGTCTTTTCCTTATATATTCTTTACCATTAAAACCGAGCCCTTCTTTTTCTAGAGAATTTCTTTGAGATCCTAAGAGCTTTTCAAAGTTGTTTTGTCCTTTGTTAAATTTACTAATAATTTCAAATTTTTCTTTCAAGTCCTTTTCTAATTCCTTAATTTTAAGCTCTTTATCCTTCATGGAAGATGCATGGGATTCAGTTTGGTGTTCAACAAGATTTGAAAGTTCTTTGACTTGGCTTCTTAACTTAGAAATTTTCTTTTTTTTCTTCTCAAGTATTTTAATAGTGTATAGGTATTTTTGTTTCAGTTCATCATATGACATCATATCATTTTCATTTTCAGATTCACTAGAGTAGTATGAAGATGATGAATGAGATGATAGTACCTCAAAGTCATCATATGCCATTAGACACAGATTGGCAACCTCGTCGTTGCCGGATTCATATTCTGAGCTGCTAGTGCTGTGTGTATCCTAGCCGACTTTCAGCGCCTTCTTCTTTTTCCTTGAAACTTTCATGAGTTTGGGGCACTCGGGCTTGATGTGTCCAACTTCTCGGCAATTGTAGCATGTTGGTGGATCCTCCTTCTTTTCTTCATGCTTTGCTCTCCTCTTTCTGATTTAGAGTTCTGAAATTTTCTGTTGAACTTTTTGTTCTTCTTTAAGAACTTTCCGAACTTCTTTGTTAGCAAGGCCATGTCATCATCTATTTAAGAATCGCTTCCTTCACTTGAGTAGCTTGATGATGCCTTAAGTGCAGTGACCTTCTTAGCTTTGCTTTGTTCATTTTTCGTCTCGTTTATCGCTAGCTCATAGGTGATGAGTGATCCAATGAGTTCGTCCACCGACATCTCCTTGAGATTTCTCTCTTCTGCTATTGCAGTAGCTTTTGCTTCTCACACTGGAGGTAATCCCCTGAGTATTTTCCTGATCAACTTATAAGAGGGGTAAGTTTTTCCAAGAGCATTTAAAGAGTTAATGATGTGTGTGAATCTAGTGTACATGGATTGTATGGATTCATCAATCATCATTTTAAATGCTTCATAGTCACTAGTAAGCATGTCTATTCTGCTATCCTTTACTTAGTGCCTTCATATGTAACTTCTAATTTTTCCCAAATTTCTTTAGCTGAGTTACATGTCATTACCCTATTAAATTCATTGACATCTAGTGCACAAAAGAGTATATTCATGGCAGTGGCATTAATTTGAACTGACTTCCAATCCTCTTCGGTATATTCATCTTCAGTTTTAGGTACATTAATCTTATCAATTACTTTCATGGGAATGTGATTTCCCTTAGTCACAATTTTCCAAACCTTCCAATCTACGTTCAGTAGATATATGCTCATCCTACGTTTCCAATAGGTGTAATTTACACCACAAAAAATGGGTGGTCTAGAGTGTCCCTCACCAAATGGAGTTACACCAATGTGTGCCATGTGATCGTTTTACAAATTAACTATAGAGTCTAAGTAAACCCTCTCTAATACCAAATGCTGATTAAGGTGTAGTCCTAAGAGGGGGGTGAATTGGATATTAAAAAAAAATTAAACCACTTAATATTCTTTCACACACTTCTTATAAGTTCACTAAATGTCTCTAGTTGCTCAATTTTATGTGAGTGTGTCAATCCTATCTATGCATGCAATATCCTCAATTTAAATACAATGCGGATAATAAAGAGTAAACGGGAGAGAGATGACAAACGCGATTTTACGAGGTTCAGCCGACTTGGCCTACATCCTCGCCTTGAGCAACCACTCAAGGATTCACTAATAACCCTGCTCCTTAAAGTGGGACGGAGCTTCCTTTACAAACCGCTGCTTACAAGAGGTACAACTCCCTCCTTATCTGCTGCTCACAAGAGGTACAGCTTCCTCCTCACACCCGGTTCACAACCTGAACCGTGTTTACAATGAAATCTGAAAATAACACTCAAAACAATACTTCTAAACAAAAGCTTGTGAGTACAATTCAATTTCCTAGTACATTAATACATGATATAACTTGAAGCTCAAGAATGTATGAAAAAACTATACAATTGTTTGATGTATGTTATGTGTCAACACACAAATTCGTATTTAATCAAAATAGGTATTTCAATAAGAAGCCCAATGAACAATATATATGAATATGTGTTTATCTACTCCTTGAAGTTCAAATCAATCAACCAAGCTAACAAGATTTTCTCAAAACATGATCTTCCCGAAATTCAGTTTTTATATGTGAATACACACTCAAGATCAAAACTTCTTTCAAACGATGAACAAGTAAAGAGATGAGAGATTCTTGAAAAAAAATGATAACTTGACAAATCAAACCTTAATACTGGATCAAAGTTTAGTTGGATGAATGAATGCTCTTTTGATTTCAGTAGAGATTTTCCCAAACAAATATGGAAGAAGATTGAAGTGCAGAAAACCGGCTCTAGGGTTCAAATCTTGCAATGAGAAGTATGTATTTCTTGTTGTGTCCCTTTGCTTATGTTCTAGGGTTTAGATATTCATAGTATATATTATATTACCCTTAGAATTAATCTCAGCCATTGGATCAATAATATACTTCGCATGTCTTTTTAATAAAGAGCTGATTTTTAGGCTTTCCTATGAGTTCAGGCAACCGAACTCGACTTCAGGCTCCTGAAGTGTCAACTTCAAGCCCCTGAGGTTCCAAGGTCAAGCGACTGAAGAGCCTCGGCCAGGTTCTATCTTCTCCATTTAATTCTTTAGGTGACTGAACTTAATCTTCAGGCAATCGAAGAAATTCTTCAGGCTACTGAGGTTTGAGTTCAGGCGGCCGAACTCACCATTTTCTCAAATTTTCATTTTTAACTAAAAAATCTGCTTGGGTTCTTTTTTTGGGTCTTTCACAAAATATATTTTTCATGATTTTGAAAGCATTTCAAGGTCCATGAGAGTTTCCTAATGATGTGCATGAAATGCATGAGTCTTAAACTATTATAAGTTATAATGAGCTTCAAAATAAATCATATGCAAATGTAAATACATAAGCTCTAAATACCCATTCCCAAGAGTTTCTTGAACTTTGCCGCTTGCATCTTGATTCTCATACTTTTTCTCATACTCTTTAAGTTCCAAGATGCTTTCCACGATTTGTAGGCTTGGCTTGAATGCATCCATAACTTGTTATCTTTCCGTGCATGGTTAATATAGGTCCTGTACACAAACGCAATGCACAGATCAAATACCAAGTGATTTGTCATTATCAAAACAAGATTGAACTCGTAGAGTCAACAATGGGGACCATATGGGACTGGTATTGCAGGAAGGGGTGAGCAAATGGTCAGTTTGGCCAAATTTTGTTAATTAACCGAATTAACCAAAATTTTTTATTAATGAGAATTGTGAACCGAACCGACCGAATAGAGGGGCTTCACCGAATCAAACCCGATTGAATTACCTTTTAGGGTAATTCGGTTAACCGAATTTAATCGAATTAATTTGAAATTAATTAATAAAAACATAGTATAATTGTAGATTTTTTTTACTAACTACTAATTAACATATTAACAAATTAGCATATACTAATTAACTTATTAAAAAATTAACATATACTAATTTATATTTAAATTTTAATTAATTATTAAATTAGTTATTTCGGTTAACTGAATTAACATTCCTCTTAACAGAACCGATTAACTGATTAACCAAACTTTGTAAAACCATAATCGAACCAACCGATCTTGTGTTCTTAACCGAACCAAACTGACCAATTTAACTCGGTTAATTCAGGTTTCCCCGAATTATGCTCGCCCCTAATTGTAGGTGTTAAGGGAAAATAAATTATCTGTAAAATTCAATAAATGTGAATTCTGGCTGAGGCAGGTTTCTTTCCTCGGGCATGTGATCTCTGGGGTTGGCATATCAATTAATTAGAGGAAAATAGAAGCAGTAGTGAGTTGGGTGAGACCGGTGAATGTTCAGGAGGTCAGGAGCTTTCTGGGTCTGGTAGGGTATTACCGACGTTTTGTGGATTTCTTTTCCAGATTATCTGATCCACTGATGCGACTCATAAGGAGAGCTGTCTTAGAGGAGGCACTCTGATCCCTATACCTTATAAGAAAGAATTAAAGTTGCTTAGAGAAATGACATAGAGTTGATAGAGAAAGTGCATGACGGTTAAGGGGAGGAGTTATGTATATCAGATGATGGAGCTTTACAGTTCTGTACCAGACTTTGCATTCCTGCAGATGCTGAGATTAGGAGAGCTATCTTAGTGGAGGTACACAGATCCCTATACACAATCCATCCTAGCAGTACTAAAATGTATCGGGATCTCTGGGAATCCTTCTAGTGAAGTGGCATGAAAAGAGAGATTACAAAATTTATGGAGTAGTGTTTGATGTGCCAGCAAGTAAAGGCTGAGCACCTGAAGCCCGTGGGACAGTTGTAGCCACTCCACATCCCTGAGTGGAAATGGTATCACATATCTATGGACATCATTACAGGTTTATCACCGGTGCTACTCGGACAAAATGTCATTTGGGTGATTGTAGACCGGCTAACGAAAATTGCCCACTTCCTACCTATTAAAGTCAGCTACCCTATGAACATACTAGCAAAGATATATATTCAGGAGATTGTTCAACCTTATGAAGTGCTAGTATCTATAGTTTCAGACTGAGACTCGTGTTTCATATGATAGTTTTGGAGGAACTTACAGGAAGCTTTGGGGTCACAGTTATTATTCAGCACAACTTTTCATCCTCAGACTGATGGGCAGACAGAGAGGACGATTCAGGTACTTGAGGATATGTTTCAAGTGTGTGTGTGTTAGATTTCGGGGGTAGTTGGACTCAGTATAATACTTCTAGTTGAGTTCGCATATAATAACAGCTATCAGGTTAGCATCAGGATGGCACCCTACGAGGTGTTGTATGGTAGGAGAAGTCGTTATCCACTATACTAGGATGAAATGAGTAAGAGGCAAGTTTTGGGACCCAAATTAGTGCAGCAGACGTATGATAAAGTCCGACTAATTAAAGACAGACTTAGCGCAGCTCAGAGTGGGCTGAAAAGCTACGTTGATACTTGCCGCCAGAAGTTAGAATTTGATATGGGAGATCAGGTGTTTTTGAAAGTAGCACCATTGAGAGGAATTATGAGGTTTGGTAGGAAGCGTAAGATGAGCCCTAGATTTATCGGTCCATTCAAGATACTTGAGAGAGTGGATCCAGTCGTCTAAAGGCTAGCATTACCATCAGCATTATCCTGGATACACGATGTATTTCATGTTTCCATGTTGAGAAAATACGTTCCAGATCCCTCCTATGTAATCAGCTATGAGGAGATAGAGCTCAGGGATACTCTAACATATGAGGAGATGCCAGTGCAGATCTTGGATAGAAAAGAACAAGAGTTGCATACTAAGAGAATTCCACTAGTAAAAGTCATGTGGAGAAATCATGCAGTGGAGGAGGCCTCGTGGGAGCTAGAGGAGAAGATATGATAGAAATACCCATAACTGTTTAGTGGGGATCAGTAGTAGTTAGGAGTGATAAATCAAAGAAAATCAGTATTGCTTTTTTCAATGCAGAGTAATTAAAGTATGAATATACATTAGATTATAGGATAGATAGTGTTTTTGGTTTGAGGAGAATTTTCTTTTTATGTATATATTTGTAATCTCCTGGAACCCTAGTTGTAACCACGATATTCCTCCGCCATAAATGAGGGTAAGTAATAAAATAAGTAGCCAATTTTTGTTTAAGGGATGGTGTATAGTATAGATAGTAAATTTCGAGAACGAAATTTTATAAGGAGGGGAGAATGTAGCGACCTGAAAATTATAATGATTAAATAATAGAGAGAAGGAAAATTTTAAAAGGGTTAAAATAGGGTTCGTCAATGAAAGCCTTGGTTTCGTCAACGAACTCCATGTAGGATTTGTCGATGAGTCTTAGTTTCTGTCGATGAAGAGATACCGAGAGGATGTATTTTGGACCCATTGGCTCGTCGACGAGTTCTGTAGCTTCGTTGATGAACTGTCTTCTCCACCTCGTCGATGAGGCCACGTGTCTCATCAATGAAGCCACATGTCAAATCACCTATAAATACGTAGAAATCAAGATTCAGTGTGAAAAATCTTCCTATTTCTTAATATCTCTCTCTACCCTCGGTTTCCTTTGCCTTCTCTATACAAATGTGGCCTTATTTCTCCTCGGTTCGACGATAAGAAGCTATCCAATGATCCTGAGGAGATTCTTTACAACTTAATTGAAGTAGAATTTCGATTTGTGAGGCTTGGGAACCATCCCAAAATCAGGGTAAGTGGATTGTTTAAGGGTTATTTGGTTTGTAGGTTTTTCTGTGTTATACTGGTGTTTGGGATGATTTATGTGGGTGTTGTGAATTCAGAGCTTTGGGGCTTATAATGCCGGCAGGTTAGGGGACCTAGAGGGTGTTCCTGAGAACCCAGGTAAGATAATGAATAATTTATAATTCAGGAAACATGAGTATGAAAATTTATTTTGGGGAATTCAGTAATTTGATAGGAAAATATATGTGTGTAATTTCAGGATTATGGTATTGCGGACACCGTGGGCGTGAGTTAGAAATTAGCAGAAGGGCTTAGTTTGCCAGGTAAGGGAAATATGTTACGTTAGTAGATTTAGAAATTTTATCAGTAATTTATAGTATTTGTTTGTTAAGATGCAGGGTATAAAGTATACAGTTTTACTGTAACAACCCGAAGAATAATGGTATTTAAATAATAAAGAGGGAGGGAAATAGAAACAAAAACAGAAGGAGGCAGCAGGCTTCATCGATGAACGCGAAACTTTGAATATAATAACTCGGAAGATTTTTACACAAGGCCTCGTCGACGAACACAGGAAGTTTGTTGATGAGCGCATAAGTAGGCCTCGTCGATGAAGTCACGCCTCGTCAACGAGAAGATACTGAGACGGATTTTTGTCTGAATTTCGTCGACGAGGAGGTAGGGTTTTTCGACGAAATTACTTAAGGACTCGTCGACGAATCCAGCTCTATAAATAGTGAAAACCCAGATTTTTGATGAAAATTCAGCGCAAAAAACCTCCTTTCTCTCTCTAAACCCTTCTCCCTTCTTCTCTCTTCAATCCCGACCCCGTTTAATGCCAGTTCGACGATCTAAAGCCACCACGACGCTCCTGGTGAAGTTCTCTGCAAGTCTGCCGAAGCGAATCGTCAATGGAAGAGGTTTGAAATTCGTCCCAAATTCAGGGTAAGGGATTTCGTTCAGAATATGTGTTCCCTATAGTTTTACAAGAATTTGTTATGAGGAATGTCGTTTTCAGGATGTTGAGTGGAGAACCTTGCGGGTATAGGGTTAGAGTACAGTAGGGACTTTTCAAAGATAAGGTAAGGGAAATATGCTATGCTAGGAGATTCATTTATGTTATCAGAAATTTTATACATTTAGATATATGCATGTATACCAGTTATATTACAAAATATGAATTTTTAAAGTATGCGTGGTCAGAGTAGATATTACCTAATATGAAGTTTTGTACAGTTTTCAGTATAGCAAGCTATACAGATATAGTTAGATATTTTACAGATTTTTATATAGACAAAATATGTATACATATACAGTTTTACTCAGATGATTACACAGACAGATATTTAACAGTATACAGATAGAACAGTATATATGGTGTATATAGAAAGCTATGTTTTCCTAAATGCCATAATACTCAGAGAGTACAAACAGATTATACAGATAGAAAGTACAGACAGAGTATACAGTTATAGCATTAAGATGCTACAGATATTATAGAATTTAAAGTACAAAGTTATCGTGTTATGGTTATTTTAGAAACATAATGAAAATAGTATAAAGAGTATATATATATATATATGATATCAGATCCCTGTGAAAAGATTACAAACAGATACAGTACAGATACAAAATATAGAGCACGGTACCGTTGCTAATACAGATAGAGTACAACTACATATCTCAGATAGTGTGTAGGTACTTTCAATCGTGATCGGAGAGTATGCAACTCCCCAGTTCACTGGGTTGAGGGGGCCAGTTTGACGAGGTAGCAGCCAGTCCCACGCCTAGGAGATTATGCAGTTTGGCCGGACTGAGGTAGTGTAGAGTATAGTGACTTATCTAGAGGGCCGACCAGATTAAGTCCCGTCTACGGGCCGCACAACCCTGCCATGAGGGGTCAAATCATGACATACAGAGTTCTAAGGATAAAGCACAGTTATGTATATGTATACAATTTTACAGCTTTTGTTGTATATAATATTATATTAGCAGTATGAATGATATAAAGTTCAGATGATACATATATTTTAAGCTACTATACATGTGATATATGTGTTTTATGGATTTATCAGATCATGCAGTTTTACATACTATTATTATAGTTTTACGATTCGGTCGCCACACACTAGTAATAGCATATTTCCATTTACTGAGCATCGTCTCACCCTATTATTTTACCATTTTTCAGGTGAGTCAGCTAGGCAAGCAGATCAGGCTCACAGATAGAGTGATTTCTTGATAGCCTTAGTTTTAAGGTGAGTTTGTGACTGAGTTTTTTATTTTTGGGATAGGTGATACTAGAGGGAGTTGTTTTATATGACTATGGTTTGAATGTATTGAACTCTGGAATTGTATAGTATGTATGGATGTATGGTTTATGTTTCCGCTACGTAGGTTTGAATATTGTATACATGATTACCCCGGTGCCTGCTAAGACCCGAGTTTCATAACAGAGGGTATCAGAATAGTTTATAAATATATATATAATATGAAGAAAGGAAAAAAATGATATAAATTTTGAGGTTGTTACATTTACAGATTTCAGAATATGAGTTTTATTAATTGTGTGGCCTAAGTAGATCTTTTGTTTAGTACAGAGTTTATATAGTTTTTCCAAGATACCATGATTTACAGTATTTTTGGCACAAAAATATGTTTTATTAGATTTTAAAAAATTTATAAATTACAGTGTATATATACAAATGAATATTATACAAACAGATATACTACAGATAGATACCGTTTAGACATATATTTTACAGACATATATTTTACAGTATTTATAGAATACCATGATTTCTAGAATTATAAATTCATAACACTTAGAAATTACATTTTATTCAGTCAGATATTATAGATCAGATATATAGTTATTTCAGTCAAATATTACAGTATTTAGAGATTAGATTTACAGTGTTATGGTTATTTTGGAATCATGATGAAACAACAAGATAATTATATATTGGTATTATATAGTATTAGATTTTGATGAAATATTTCAGTTAGATTAATTATTTTAGTCTGATTCAGACAGTAAAGCACGGTAATGTAGCTATTTCATATCAGAGTGCAACCACATATCTCAGATAGTGTGTGGATTTCCACCTACCGTACCTTGGAGAGATTGCAGGCTCCCCAGTATTTTGGGTAGAGGTGGCCAGTTTGATGAGGTAGATGCCAGTACCGAGCCTTTGGAGAGATTTCAGTAAGGCCGAACTGAGGATTGGAAGAGTATCAACTGACTTATCCTGGTGGGCCAACTAGAGTTAAGTCCCACCTACGGGCCGCACAACTCAGTTATGAGGGGTTAAATCATGACATACAGATTTCTAGGGTAGTTTTCACAGTTATTTATATATGTGCATATTTACAGAATAACAGTAGATATATTATAATATTAGCAGTATGATTAAATAGAAAACTCAGATATTACAGATGTATTTTAAGCCACATAGGTGTGAGTTACACAATATTACATTTTACATGGTATTTCAGTCAATTATTTATCAGTGAATTATTTATGTAAACTCAGTTGCCACACACTGGTAATAGCATATTTCATCTTACTGAGAGTTGTTTCATCCTAGTAACTTAACATTTTTCAAGTGTTCTAGTTAGGCTCGCAAATCAGGCTCGCAGGTAGAGAGGACGTCTACACTACCCTATTTGTAGGGTAAGTGTTATCAGGGGATTGTATTTTGAGTCTTATTTTGGGGTTTTTGGGGTAAGTGGTGCTAGGATGATGTGATCATGTATGTATGTTTTGTGAGAATACTAGATTTTGGTATTGTACATATGGATGTATGACCTTATGTTTTCCGTTGCATAGGTATGTTATTCTGTGAAAAGGAATTTCCTTAGTGCCCACTTGGGGCCTGAGATGTTATAGAAGATAATATAGGGGTATCAGAGTATTTTATTTTGCAGTGCATTTTGAAAAGAAATGGTATGAATTTTCAGATCATTACAATATGAGCCTTTGAAGTCTTGCAATATGTGTGCAAGATTCACAAGCAATAAACAAGTTTTCTCCAAAGATATATATATCAATGAATATATATGAAGAAAACTTTGATTTACTCTCAAAAATAAGATTTGAAAGAATAAACAAGATATGAGACTAAAAAATATGATCTGTAAAAATAAATTCCCAAGATAAATATAATGCACTCTCTAAAAATAGATTTTTCAAAGTAATAATAAAGAGAGGATAAAAAATGCGTTTACAAATTTGAAAGAACTTTTCTTAATGATTTTTGCTAATCAACTCCTAATTAAGACAAATAAAGGGGTATATATAGACTTGGGGAAAAATATGGTCGTTGGGGACACAATGGGTATTTTGGAAAAAAGATTAATTGAGTTTAATTAAAAATAACCCAGTTTAACCTCAGTAAAAATTGAGCAACCTTAGAGGTTCGGTCGACCATTTTTAAGGTTTAGTCGACCAGATTGCTCAGTTCGATCGACCAGGGTGTTTTTGAACTGAGGTGTTGGTTGACCAGACTTGAGGTGATTTCAGAACCTCTGAGGTTCAGTCGACCAAACTAATTTCGGTTGACCGAAGTTGAACATTCGGTCGACCGGGCCATTTTACAAGTAGGAGTTTGGTCGACTAGGGCGTTGGGATTTCCCACGTGTCAGTTCGGTCGACTAGGGCGTTATAGTTCATTTTAGAAATGGTCGACCAATTGGTCAACTTTTTGACCCTAGATAGGTTTGGTCAACCGAAGTGCTCTGTATGTTGGGGTTCAGTCAATGGAACACACTAAGTTTGTGCAATTCAGTCCTATTCTTCTTATGAAGTCTCCCCTATTCCCATGATAATTAATTCTAAGATTATGAGGAACTTTTCATGCAATATTTTGGATCCTATGGTCAATCTAAGGTTTATGAGAGTTAACCCTATGGTCATTTGGTTCCCTATGGTCAATCTATGGTCATGTTAAGCTTATCATACACATCATGCATGTCATGCATTATTACAGACCAAATATAAAACAAACTACATTACAAATAAAAAAACCATTAGTCTTCTTCTTCATCTTTGCTCTTCGGTTTTCGTGGAAAGCGCCAATTGATGTGACCTTTAAGGTCTTCTAGCTTTCACCATCCTTTCCCTTATGTGTGTGCTAACATATCAAGCCTACTCAAACACTGGATACACATATAAGAAACTTGCGATTTGTCATTATCAAAACCAGGGATCGGACTCAAAAAGTCAACATAGCTCATTCTGACGCATGATTAATAACTTGATTAGCATAAAAATTCTCTGAAAATATTTTGTGCTATTATTTCTTATACTCCCACATACACAAGTATATACTCATTCTCTTTCTCATATTTCTTTGCAAAATTGTCTTAGAAGGAGAGCACTAAATTAATCCTTTTCATTTGCAAATTTATTGCAACTTGAAGAGTGATTGAATACTCATTCTTGGGGGCATTATATATTTTGTTCAAAAGCTTATACTCTCACTCATTCATTCATTTTTGAAAATCAATTTTTAGAGAGTAAGCTTGAGTTTTTCCCATACTATTTCATTGATAAATATTCTTGGGAGAACTCCTTATATTATTTGGGCTTTAGATTTTGATATATACTTAGCGAACATTACATATTTGAATCAAAGATCATCTTCATTAGCATCTCTCACAACATCTCATAAATACATTTTTGAAAGATATCATATAATCTCTATTGAGCTTAAATTCCCATCATACAAGAGTGCATTGAGCTTAATATTTTTACACATTTGCTTATTGTAGAAGCACATTATTTGTACACAATATTTTAATATCTATAAACCGGTTTGGCTCTACCCAGTTAAGTGAGCTAGGAAGGCACCATCCTGTAAGGTGTAAAGGTTTGGCTCCACTCGATTAAGTGAGCTAGGAAGGCACCATCCTGTAAGGTGTAAAGGTTTGGTTCTGCCTGATAAGTGAGTTAGGGAGACTCCGCCCTGTAAGGAGAGGTTGTAAATGGTGTCGCTCCACTCGGTTAAGTGAGCATTTAGTGAATCCTCAAGTGGGTTGGCTTGAGGCAAGGACGTAGCCACGTTTTGCCAAACCTCATAAAAATCGGCTGTCACTATTTCCCTATTCTCTTTACATTTTTATATTTGATTGTTTATCCTTTTCTATTGAGATTACTTTAGTTGCATTTAAATATTGATTTGTGGTGTTTTGGAAATACTGGAACTGTCATGCTTGTTTAATTTTTTTAAATGTTTGTATATCTGCTAAACTCGTGTTGATTAGACATACCCTAGGTTCTATAATACTGATTGTGATTTTAATTTGACCTAGGAAGTTTAAAATTTCCAATTCATCCCCCTCTTGGGATTACACCAAAAATAACATTTCATATCAGAGCCTCGTTGCATTAGACTTTACCATTTTTATAAAAATCGCAATGGCTCATGTTGGTGTAACCCCTTTTGGTGAGGGATAATCGTTCACATGTCCTCCGATTTTCATTGGTGTTAATTACACCTTCTGGAAACTAAGGATGCACATTTTTCTTCAAAATCTTGATTGAAGGTGTGGAGGGTTGTCTCCAAGAGAGATTTTATCCCTATGAAAATTATAGAAGGAAAGAGTGAACCTAATACTAAAGATGAATTTATTAATGATGACATGAAAGGAGTTTAGGTTAATGCCACTGCCATGAATGCCTTATATTGTGCCTTAGATGTTAATGAGTTTAATAGAGTCATGGCATGTCAAATAGCTAAGGAAATATGGGAAAAACTAAAGGTTACATATGAGGGCACTAGAGATGTAAAGGATAGTTGCATTGACATGTTAACTAGTGAATATAAGGCATTTAGAATGACCTCCAGTGAATCCATACAAAGCCTATACACTCGATTCACACATATCACTAACTCGTTGCATACTCTTGGTAAGACTTACCCCATGTATGAAATGATCAGGAAAGTTCTTAAGGGTCTACCACCTATCTGGGAAGCAAAAGCTACTGCAATAACTGAAGGAAGGAACTTAAAGGCAATAACACTGGATGAGCTTATCGGATCGCTCGTCACACACGAAATGGCAATAAATGAGAGAATGGGTGAGTAGTACAAAGTAAAGAAGTTGACAGCTCTAAAAGCATACACCAATAGCTCCAATGAAGATAGTGATTAGGAGCGTGATGAAGACATGGCACTACTGACAAAGAAGTTAAGCAAGTTCTTCAAGAATAACGGGAGATCTTCTAGAAAGTTCCAAAGCTCAAAATTTGAAAAGGGAGAGTCAAGCAGAAGAAAGCAAAAATCAAATCCTCCCACTTGTTACAATTGTAATGAAGCTAGGCATATTAGACCAGAATGGCCACTACTAAAGAAGGACTCGAAAAATAAGAAAAGGGCAATGAAAGTTGATGTGTCTTGGGATAGACATAGTACCGGCGGTTCAAACACCGAGTCCAGTGACACTAAAATTGCGAACTTGTGTTTAATAGCACATAGTGACCACGACGTACATTCATCATGTTCTTTATCGTCTTATTATTCTAGTGATGATTCTGATGTTGATAGCATGCCTACAAATAAAGAACTGCAACTTGAGTATATTCATGTTCATAAATTGCTTGATAAAATGACTAGGAAAAATGATGATTTGAAAATAAAATATAAAGATTTGTCAAATGCTTTTGAAAAAGAAAAGAAATCTTGTTCCTCTTTAATGAAAGAAAAATATTTGAAAATTGCTAGTCTTGAGAGAAAATTAGAGGATAACTCCAAAATAATTTATAAATTCACAAATGGCCAAAACAACTTTTAAAGACTCCTTGGGGTCCAAAGAAGTTCTCTAAACAAAGAAGGCCTTAGATTTAATGGAAAAGAAAATAGGAGGTAGACAAATCTTTATATGAGATATTTCGTAAAAGAATCAAAGTCATTTATTTCATCTAAAGACTCCTATAGGCATGTCACTTGTTTTAAATGTAAAAAGAAATGCAATAACAAATTTGACTATCCATTTAAGAACAGGGATGTTAAAATTGAGAAGGTCTGAAGAGTTAAGGGAAATTCAAGCACTAACCCTATGGACCTAAGAAAATTTGGGCACCAAAAGTAGTCACTTTATTGTTTATTGCAGGTGTGCTTGAGATCGTCCTCCTCTAAGGACGAATGATGCATGGACAGCGACTGCTCAAGGCACATGGTAGGCGATAAGGCCAAGTTCGCTTCCATTACACCTAATGATGGATGATTCATGACCTTTGGGGACAATACAAAAGGTAAAATCATCGGGGTAGGTAAGGTCGGTAAGGAACCCTTTCTAGTCATTGATAATATTTTACTAGTAGATGGTTTAAAGCATAATCTGTTGAGTATAAGTCAGTTATGTGATAGAGGTTATAAGGTATCCTTTGAACATGATAAATGCATAGTAGAGAACATTTCTAAAAATAAAATTTTGTTTTCTGCTGAACGCCATGAAAATGTCTACACTACTAGTTTTGATAATTTAACCTCTCAACATGTGGCTTTGGCATAAGAAACTAGGGCATGCTAGCATGGATTTATTCTCCAAGCTAGTTAAAAGAGAATTAGTCAAAGGCTTACCAAAGACATAGTTTGTGAAAGATAAAATTTGTGATGCATGTCAATTAGGTAAGAAAACCAAATCCAGTATTAAGAAAAAAAGAATCATCTCCACCACTAGGCCACTTCAAATGTTGCACCTAGACTTATTTGGCCATAATCAAATTCAGAGTCTAGGAGGTAAATCATACGCCTTTCTTGCACATAAAGATGAAGCATGTGAAAAATTTACCAAACTATGTAGGAAAATTCAGAACAAAAAGGGTTATAAAATAACATACATCTGAAGTGATAAGGTCAGAGAATTTAAAAATAAGGATATGGAGGATTTTTGTTATTCACATGCATATATCACAATTTCTCTACACCTAGGACCCCACAACAGAAAGGTGTAGTTAAGAGAAAGAATAGGTCTTTATAGGAAATGGGGAGAACAATGCTTAATGAACATAACTTACCCAAATATTTCTAGGCTTAAGTAGTTAGCACTACTTGCTATGTAATGAACATAGTTTTAATCAGGCACACTCTTAACAAAACCCCCTAGGAGTTATGGAATGGCCATAGACCTAATATTTCCTATTTCAATGCATTTGCCTATAAATTCTATGTGCTTAGAGATAAAGATAACCTAAGGAAATTTGATGCAAAATAAATGAGGGAACATTTCTAGGTTATTCCTTAGATAGCAAAGCCTACAGAGTGTTTAACAAAAGATCATTGACTGTTATAAAGTCCATCCATGTAGTATTTGATGAGTCAAATCCCTTTACTAGGAAAATTGATGAAGATGATCTTGAAATTAGGAAAGGTTTAGAAAAAATTATCCATTGAAAATAATGAAGTTAAGAGCACAGAAATAAAAGAATCATCGACTAAGGATAATCCAGTAGAAAGTGAGGTACATGAACTATATAGAGAGTGGAAATTTGTGAAGAGTCATCTCAAAGATCAAATCATAGGTGAACCATCACAAGGAGTAGCTACCCAATCATCCCTTAGAAACTTGTGTAGCCACTTTGCATTCTTATCTTAGGAGGAGCCTAAAAATTAATGTCAATGAGGCCATTGAGGATGAATCATGGGTAATGTCCATGCAAGAAGAACTTAATCAATTTGAGAGAAACAAATTCTGGACTTTGGTTCTTAGACCTGATGATCATATTGTATTGGAACTAAATGAGTCTATAGGAACAAGATGGATGAAAATGGAATAGTAATTAGAAACAAAGTCAAACTAGTAGACCAAGGGTATAACTAGGAGGAAGGTATAGATTTTAAGGAAACATATACTCCTATGGTTAGGATGGAAGCCATTCGTATGTTACTAGCATATGCTGCTTTTAAGAACTTCAAATTATATCAAATAGATGTTAAAAGTTCATTTCTAAATGGCTACATCAATAAGGAAGTATATGTAGAACAACCCCCAGGATTCGAAAACCACAAATTCCATAATCCTGTTTATCAATTGACGAAGGCCTTGAATGGATTAAAGCAAGCTCCTAGAGCTTGGTATAGAGGTTGAGTGGTTTTCTACTTGATAATGGGTTTACTAGAGGGAAGATAGACACAACACTCTTTATAAAGGCTAAAAATGATCACATGCTCCTTGTACAGATATATGTCGATGACATCATATTTGGAACTACAAATGATGAGTTGTGTAATGAGTTTGCTAAATGCATGCAAAATGAGTTCAAAATAAGCATGATGGGTGAACTTAATTCCTTGAAGCATCTACTTTCATGGAGCCTTCTATTTCTAACCCTACAAGTGATCCCACTCCCTTCTCCATTCATCATAAACCCGAACCACTGAAATTGCCTTTGCATCCATCATTGCCTACACCCAAGAACCGTGATGAACTTGAGGAAATCCTGGATGATAAAACAATGATCACATGAGCTGGATCATATCATAAATTCTTGGTTAAGTGGAGAGGTGAGCCACTTACCAAAAGGAGCTGGAATCATAAGGAAGACCTCGTTCATCTTAGCCCAGACTGCTACTCCTAACACTTCGCCTCTAATTCTTCGGAGAAGAATTCTTCTGGGCCCGGGAGAGATGATGGGGATTGGCATGCGTTACCCTTTTATTTTGTAGATGTTTTGGCACGTATAAGACCACCAAATGTCCACGTTTCCTTCGACGACATGCTAACACATGGGCAACCCTGGATGTCCGCAATGTTTGATAACTATTGCAGGAACTAATGAAAGTATCTTAAAGACTTTTCAGCATAAGAAGACCCGAGTGTTTGTAATTTTGCAATTCCGAACTCAAGACCCTAGTGGGTCTCACACAAACCCATTGGGCCTCACATGGATCCTCTAGGCCCCACATAGCTTGGGCCTCCCTTTTGACTTTATTATATTTAATTAGCAACCTTGTAAGATAGTTTGCTTGCATGTGTCATTTTGTAAGTTGTGAGCATATTTATTATGTCTAGTAATTTGCTATGTATTTATTATTTTGTAAGTTGTGGGAGTGCAAATAGCTTTATTGCCTTGTTGTTCCCTTCCAAGTTTATATAATCCATTATAAGAGTTGTAACACAAGAGAGAATTTGATATATGGAATATAGAAAGACTTTGTATTGTTGAAGCTCTAAACTTTGTCCGATCTGAGTGGTTGAGTGGCGAGAGGCTACGTCCATACCCCTTGGAGATCAGGTGGTGTGAGACCACTACTTATCCAACCATTTACACCATTTCATAACTCTTCAAGCCATTATATATAGTAGCAACAACACCTTCTCTGTTCAACTGATACTTAAGGATTTCTCGGTTGTGCTTCAGATTTGTGGTGATCTTTGGTAAGTTATCTAGTGTTTTCCTGCAGTAAAATCATTCCTAATGAATCCCTAATTTGTTTAAGAATATTTTTTTTAAATCCTCTAAGTTTCATTTGCATAAAGCCCTTGAAAACAACCCCATATTTCAGTCCCATTGTAGATCAGGCGACTGACCCCAAAGAGATCAGTCGACTAACCCATTTTGGCTCTCGGTATTTTTGTTCCGATCACAGTAAGTCAACTGATCCCATTAGATCAGTCGAATGACCCAATATAGCCTCCCCAAGAAATTGCATTTAAATTCCACAGTCGACTCAAGACACCCAAAACCTTAAATTTTCAGCATTTATATACATATTTACGTGTCATTTGTGGGAATATGATTGTGGTAACATTAACTTATGTTCTTGGATGATTGAATAACATTTTCATAACATATTACTTGATTCCTTTGTGAAAGAATCCTTTGAGATTGAATTTCGAATCAAACTATATATCTTTTTAAAATCCTTGGACGTGTGTGACAAAGCATGATTATTTTGTGTAAGTTTGATTGATTCAATTCTTTTTACAAAGTGTTTCTTATATATGTGTTGGTTGAGGATTGAAAACCCATAGGACTAGGTCACCCAACTCCGTCCTACATTAGTGCCCTTGCTATTAGCCAATCATGCTTTATTATGCACAAAACTCCATACAACATGCAAGTGTAGGTTTGTCACATCGAATCTTTAGGCACCATAGAGCATGCAACATATGCAACAAATGGTGAATTTCAAGGTGTTGTTGAGGATGCCCCTACTATCACACCTTGCAGCTCAATTCTCATAAAGATCTATTAGTCAAATAATATCTCAAGGTAGTGTGGGCATGTAGCATGTGCAATAGTAGTGAAATATCTATGCACCATTGACGTGCTCATGTTATTACGAGGTCATACCACATCCCATCTTGCATTTGAGAAGGATAAACATATTTTGACATAAAAATAATATGAAATTAAATAATTATACTTTACAATCCTTAAGAAACCTAACTGATGGCTTATAAAAATGTACGCCATTGAAAGAATTGTCAATTTACAAAAAATAAAATAAAAATTATATCCAATACCATAGCATAAACCTAGATTTTTTGAAATCCCATGTCAAATTCTAACAACATGTGCTATGAAAAAGTGTGAAATGTATTTTGAAGTAAAAAAAAAAAAACCTAATTTTGTCACAAAAAACCATCTCACATTTTTTTTTTTTTTTCATTTTTTTTGATAATGTTTGTCTTTTAGTTTTAGATAACAAAGATTAATTGATAACTTTCATCATATATAAGACTCTCTCTCTATTCTTTGTACCTGACCTTTCATGATCATAGGTTAATCAACATAAGCAAATGAGTTGGATGTGCATATAATTGTTCTCTTCTTTTATGGGATTAAGAATCATCCAAAAGTTTTGCGCACTGAGGTGCAACCATATTAATGTCTATTAATTTCTTCATTAATATTGGATTGTCATTCACTCTATATTCACACTTGTCTTCCATTGCCACATCCATTCCAAATAGAATTGTTTCGTTAGGTCTAATGGGTAGTTCAACATCTATTTTAGTGCCCACTCATAACCCCATGATTTTGAATATTTCTCCTATAGTGATGCCTATGTCAATTAGGGGTGGGAATGGTTCGATTAATCGAACTATGACCCCCAAACCAAATAACCTAATTGAAGTTTTGATTCATCAGAATTTATGAACTAAAACCAAATCATTTCAAATGGTTAATCAAATTTCAAACTAATATCCAATGGTTCACTGAACCAAATTTTTAAATTCAATTAAATTTTCAATCACACCTAAATTAATATTTTTCTTTCATTTTAATTTTATATAAATTAAAATTTTTAAACATTAAAATTCAAGCATAAACTCAAAAAATACGAATTTATAAACTTTAAATTAACATTCATCCATGAGTTGAACATACACAAAACTCACAATCCAACTTCTAAATTGTCAAAAAAAAAAAAAAACACACATAAAACATTCACCGATGAAATCAAATATTAATAGTTTGAACATCAAAAATTTAAAATGATAATGAATCCAAGTTCTCTAGAAATACTTTTGAGCACTTAATCTCAAAGCTTAAGTGGAAAATAACACAAACAATCAATACAAATTCATCATTGTATTTTTTTTTCAAAAAAAAACAAAACAAAACAAAACATAAAATATCCACCATGAATTCAAAAAAGGCAAATTCAAGTTCTCAACAATTCACAGATATTCTTGAGCACTTAATCTTCAAAGCTTTGGTCCATGGTCAAGCATGAACACCCTACAAAAAAGGTTAAAAAATACAAATAACAAATTACACAATATAATAACGATACACGACAATTGAAAAGTTGAAGAAGAACATGAACAAAATGAAGAAGACTCACTCTCTCCTCCATAATAAGTTGGTCATGTGTAATCCGTAATCAATATTGTGCACAAATAATGGCCTCAACCATTTTCAGAGTAAGAGAACTACGAATTGAATCAAGTATACGACCCACAACATTAAATGTCAACTCAAATGCTACGATAGGTACGAGCATAGCTAACAAATCCCGAGCCATCAAAGAAAGAGTTTTATACTTTAAGCCGATTGTTTTCCACAAATTCAAAAATATCAAATGATTTATCATTAGAATTCTCACACTCCTCTTCTAAATATTTATCCAATTCTGACTTGATTTCATCACCTCTTTGACTTGTGGTTTGCTTCTTGTACAACATATTTATAAAATCATGAACATTTTCAATACTTTCAACTACTACTCATTTTGTTCTTGAGATTAGATGTTTGATATTTTTGAATTTTTGAACTATAAAATTTAAACATTGAAACCAAAGTTGACTTCACTGTCTCACATAGTTTCTCTACCTTTTCAAATTCATATGATTCATCAATCATCAAATTCACATATTGCAACTTTTGATGGGGTCAAGTGTTGTGACAATGGATAACATTATGTTCACATTAGCAATGTTACCCCATTACTTTTATTGCTTCTTCTTCATTCTTGTAGACATTAATAGTGCATTCAAATTATCATCTAAACATCTCCTAGAAATGATCATCCCAACACCATAAATCTATTGCATGTAAATATTACCGGTTACATAAAGAGAACCCAACACTTCTAAGGTATTATCGTAAAAAAGTTTTTAAGAAAAAACAACAAAGCCCTAGCATAGTTCTAGTCTTCATCCGTAGGAACACCCATATTTTTCTCAAGTTTCTCCCTATACTTAGCATCTTTTATCTCTAGCAAATCTAGGTTTTTTGAAATTTCACTATGGACTTTAACATTAAATAAGTAGAATTCCACCGTGTTGTATAAAATTGAATGCACAGTAGAATAATACAAGCATATAACACAACACTCAACAGTGAAAATACAGAACAACACAACCACGATCATATGAAAGTTGTAATAACCAAGATAATTATTGGAATTAAATAATAAAAGAAGAAGGGAAGGAAAATTTCAAAAAAAGGGCTTAAAGGGTCTCGTCGACAAATACGGGACTTCGTCAACGAGTGTTCTACAGGGGATCGTCGACGTAGACACGTGTCTCATTGACAAGAAGTTACTGAGAGGGGGGTTTGGTAGTCTGAAATTCGTCAACGAGAAGTTCATGTTCGGCAATGAATTTCCTTCGTGGACTCGTCAACAAGATGACGTGTCTCGTCAACGAATATAAGTAAGCCAAAAATCAGATTTTTCGCAAAAAATCACGTAGGAACTCTCTCTCTCCCTCTCTCTCTCTCTCTCTCTCTCTCTCTCTCTCTCTCTCTCTCAAAATCGACCCTCTCCCCTTCTTTCTTAGATTTTGGCTCCATTTCTTGCCCATTCGACGATCCGAGGCCACCACAACCCTCGTGGGAAAGTCCTCTTCAAGTCTGCTGGAATGGATCATTCGTGGGGCTGACTTGAACTCTGTCCCAAATTTAGGGTAAGGTTTTTTATTTAGTATTTTCCTTTCCCATAGTTGTAGAAAATGTAGTAGTTAAAGAAATAATGAAGTTTTGTTTAGGGAGATGCTATTTTCAGGATATTGAACGTGGAATCCTGCGGGTGCAGGACTAGACTTTGTAGGGGCTTTTTAGTAACCAGGTAAGGGAAATATGCTATGCTAGGAATTTTAGCAAGGTTATCAGAGCATTATATATATATATATATATATATATATATATATATATGTTAGTTTATCATCTAGATTTTCCAGAATGTGAGTTTTATTATTTGTGTGGCCTGAGTGGATATTTGCCTGATATAGAATATATATATATATATATATAGTTTTTTTTTTTCCAGAATATCATGATTTACAGTATATACATATATAAACAAATACTTACTATACAGATACTTATCAGACAAGTATTACAAATATTTTTCAGATCAGCATGTTATAGTAATTACAGAATGTCATGTTTCCTAAAACCATAACACTCAGATTTTATAGATTATACAGTCAGATGCTACAGTTATGTTATTCAAATATTACAGTATTTCCAGTTTAGATTTGTAGTGTTATGTTTATTTTGGAAACATAATGAAGAAAGTAGGGTAATTATAGTAATAGTATATATATAGTTTCAGATCCCTGATGAAATATATTAGACATATTCAGTCAGTAGAGCATAGTACCGTTACTATTTTCATATCAAAGTGCAACCACATATCTCAGATAGTATGTGGATTCCGTCAACCGCACCCGGAGTGGTTGTAGTCTCCCTAGAACTCTGGGCTGAGGGGGCCCAGTTTGATGAGGTAGTTTTCCAGTTCCACACTTAGGAGAGGACGTAGTTTGGCCAGACTAAGGATGCGTAGAGAACAATTGACTTACCTGGTAGGCCAACCAGAGTTAAGTCCAGCCTACGGGTCGCACAACCCTGTCATGAGGGGTTAGATCAGGACATACAATTTTCTAGGGAAAAATGTCAGTTATGTATATGTATACAGTTTTACAGAATTTTCATCAAATATAGTATGATATTAGAAGTATGATACGTAGAAAAATTATGATAATACAACTATATTTTAAACTATAATAGATGTAAGTTATATTCTATATTGATTTGCTAGCTTATACAGTTTCAGATATTGTCATTATATTATTTATGCAACTCAATCGCCACACACTAGTAATAGCATATTTCCACTTACTGAGCGTCGTCTCATCCCAACAATTTAATATTTTTCAAGTGAACCAGTTAGGCCAGCAGATCACGCTCGCAAATAGAGAGACCTTTTGTTTTGCCCTGCCTATAGGGTACGTGTATTCATAGGTTTATGTTTTTCAGTAAATGGAACCGGGGAGATGTGTAATTATGTATATATGGTTTGGAAACACTAAATTCTGGTATTGTATATGTATATATATGGGTGTATGACTTTATGTTTTCCGCTGCATAGGTGTCTCGATTTGTGTACAAGGATACTTCAGTGCCCATATGAGACTTGAGATGCTATAGCAGGTATAACAGGGGTATCGGAGTAATATATATAAAAAAATGGTGTAATTTTTGGGTCGTTACAATTTGGTATCAAAGCCTAGGTTGCTAGGTTCTATAGACTCTAGAGTACAGAGGAAAACAATACTAGAATTTGGAAATGGGATCTTAAGAAGAGTGGAACATGATATCAGTGAATTAATGTTGGGAAATTAGAATGATAATTTAGGATTTTGTTCTACGGTTTGGAGGTAGAGTTTCGGGGTGATTTCTATGATTTTCCTAGGGTGATGATTTAGGAAAACCATAGTAAACTATCGATGATTTCTATTTCCTTACGGTAAGGCTTGACCTTAAATTAGTGATAAGGGTTTAGGGGTATTTTAGTTAGTATAGTATTGTAGGGTCCAAATACTCAAAATAATTTTGTAATATTGCAAGATGGACCCAAGAGGTAGTAGCGCTCACGCTAATAGGGACGACGGAATAGGGCCTTTTGGTGTAAGAGGCTGGGATTCAGATGCTGTGATATGCAGTGTGGCTCCGCAGGTCATGGCTGAGATTGCCCAGAGCTCCAGGGAGTTGGGAGGTCCATCTCTAACTTAAGGGTGCACGATAGAAAAATTTATGAAAATGAACCCACCAGCATTTTCAGGAGCGGCTGATCCTGCAGTTACGGAGAATTGGGTGCAGGAGATAGAGAAGATTTTGATGGTGCTTCATTGCATTGATGAGCAGAGGGTCCTTTATGCTACATATAAGCTGACAGGGGAGGCCGAGAGATAGTAGATGGCCACTAGATTACTGGAAGAGCAGAGACCAATTCCAGTGCTAATGACCTAGGCCCGATTCAGGGACATATTCTTTGATAGATACTGTCACGCCCCAAACCCAAAAATGGGACCCAGAGGTGAGAATGTAACTTAACATGTCCCTGTATCATACAAATCATCATAGATACAGTACAAAGGATGAGGGTCCGACCCCGTGGGGTTCCTAGGCACCCTAAACACATCCAAACACAATCATATACACTGCGGAAAAAGGTCATCTATATATATATGCAGTACCATACCAGAGTCTATACAAAAGCAGACACAATGCTCTATCAAAAGCGTACAAACAGGTGCCCAACACATCTCAAAATGGCAACCCACCAAAACTACAGTCCTACTACTTACCTAGCGCTAAACGTGGTACACCGGCCACTATGCTCCCTACACTAGGACGCTAGTTTCGGTTACTCGAAGGACCTGTAAAAATATACGTACAGCAAGGGTGAGACACCTCTCAGTAAGGAAGAATATAGGTTATATCGGTGTGTGGCATTTGAGTGTTATCATGATACAACATACACGCAGTTAAATGCATTCCAGTACTAATTTACACAGTGCATACACGCACACATACGGTGGCCATTTATACGCAGCCCTGTCACAATACATACACATGATCAGTAATCCTCAGTGTCGTCACACTCTTCGGCCCGAAACTGGTCCGCTACATACGGCGTTGGCCCATAGCCAACCCGCGAACACGACGCCACCGGCACATGGCTAGTCCCCGACTCCCATGGCATCGTACCGGCGCTAAACTGGTGGATCCACACCCTTCGGCCTGATCTGTCGGAATAGGCTCACGTCCTTGGATATAGAGCCGGACACTCTTACCTACATGGCAGGAGATAACATGCCCTCAGATATAGAGCCGGACACTCTCAGTAACTGGAACAATTTCGAAACCGCGTTCCTACTAGCATTTCAACATATTACACACACATGCATGCTCATATAGCCAAACAAACCACACTCATTTGTTAATCTGAATCATGATTTTCCAAAAAAATACAGTTTAAACAAAGTCAAGGCACGGCCATCCCAATATCACAATATAAATCACACATATACTCGGTTTTCAACAAAACCCAGGATTCAGCCCGTCGCCCCCTTTTTCCTAAAACTGTAATAATGAAAAACCCATAGTTTTCCTTGTTAGATCCCCCCCCCCCCAAAATGAGTAGCCAAAACACACACAAAACCGTGGACCACAGTTCCACCGAGTTCGATTTCAAAAATAATCAATATAAACATAGTTCCCCTTACCTTAACCCTATAAACAAATCCCAAACTCCAAGGTCCCTAAACAGCGAACCGAGTTCCAAAACCTACAAATCACAGTACGAAATATGTTCACAAGAAAGTTACCTACAAATCTACCAAATCAGAATTGAAAACTGAGCCTTACCTCGATTTTACCCCGAAACCCAAAAATCTCCGAAACGAGATTCCGATCTGCAGAAGTTGTAAAGAATCCTTCCACGATCCTTATGGTAGCTTCTGTTTTCCGATTCCATCAACAATCGATGAAGAATTCTAGAAAGAAGGAGTAGGGAGAGGTTTAGAGAGAGAGAGAGATAAAAAATCTAAGTTTGCTTAGCTTGGAAGAAATGAGAATTTCCTTTATAGCCCTTTGACCCGGGCAATTTCCAATTTTGCCCCTTTCTTAATATTTAAACCCATTTTTCATATTTCGGGTTCTTACAATGTCCCCTCCTTACAAAAATTTTGTCCTCGAAATTTGCCATCTCTCATTCCCAGATTCATACATACAATCAAATACATAGACACAACTCAAAAGCGAACTTGTGATCATCATAGCGCAGTCCCATCATACACATACACATAGACACAACTCAAGAGCGAACTGGCGATCATCACAGCACAATCCCATCATACACATACACATACACATACATACCCTCACTTATGGCGGAGGAATACCGTGGTTACATATACAATAGTCTCAGGAGTTCACAACACTCACACTCCCGACGACTAACCACCTATCCTAACCTACAGTAGGATCATGTACAAGTGCTCAAAATAACCGTGGATACTTCCAGCGTATTTCTATTTCCAGTTCCCCAGAAGCTTCCTCAACCTCGTGGTTTTTCCACAATACCTTCATTAACGGTATCTCTCTGGTACGAAGCTTCTGAACTTTACGGTCCAGAACCTAAATAGGTATCTCCTCAAACGCTAAAGTATCCCCAATTTCCAACTCATCATAACTAATCACATGTGAAGGATCCAACACATATCTCCTCAACATGGAGACGTGAAACACATCATGGACCCTCAAAAGTGTTAGAGGTAATGCAACTCTATAGGCTACAGGATCCACTCGCTCAAGTACCTCAAATGGTCCGACATACCTCGGCCTCAGCTTGCCCTCCCTGCCGAATTTCATCACTCCTTTAATCTGAGCAATAAGCAGAAATACCTTACCTCCCACTTCAAACTCTAACTCACCGTGGTGAACATCTGCATAACTCTTCTGCCGACTCTAAGCCGATTTAATCCTCTCTCAGATCAAACCCACCTTCTTAGACGCCTGCTACACAAGTTCAGGTCCTAACACCTGACGTTCACCAACCTCATCCCAACACAAAGGAGATCGACACCTCCGACCATACAAAGCCTCGAACAGTGCCATCCTTATACTAGATTGGAAGCTATTGTTATAAGCAAACTCCACAAGTGGCATAAACTGCATCTAGCTACCACTAAAGTCTAACACACAAGCTTGCAACATATCTTCCAATATCTGTATCGTCCTCTCCGACTATCCATCAGTCTAGGGGTGGAACGCTGTACTGAAAGTACACTTCGTCCCCAATGCCTCCTGCAAGCTCATCCAGAATCGGGAAGTAAACCTCGAGTCCCGATATGATACTATGGACAGTGGTATCCCGTGCATTCTCACAATCTCATGCACATACAAATCTGCTAGCCTACTCAAAGGATAGCTAACTTTCATCAGTATGAAATGAGCAGATTTCATCAATCTATCAACGATCACCCAAATAGCAATCTGCCTATGAAGCGCTGGTGGCAAACCGGTCACAAAATCCATGGAAATATGCTCCCATTTTCACACCGGAATAGGCAAAGGCTGCAACGGCCCTACCGGCCTCTGATGTTCAGCTTTCACTTGCTGACACGTCAGACACTGCTCCATGAACTGAGCAATCTTCCTCTTCATACCAAACCACTAAAAGGTCTCGTGCAAGTCCCGATACATCTTTGTACTACTAGAATGTACCGTATACATAAAACGATGCGCCTCCTCTAGAATCATCCTTTTGATCTCATCATTGTTCGAAACACACAATCTGGTCCCAAACCTCAACACACCTCCTTCAGAGATGTTAAACTCTATAGCCAATCCCTACTGTACCTTTTCCATAGCCTCTGCCAACTCTGCATCATTAGCCTGCGCGGCTTTTATATGCTCAAATAGGGTTGATTGGACCACCAAACCAGCAAAATAAGCCTGATGATCACCAACCACCAACTCTATACCTAAGCTCTCCAAATCTCGTCTGATGTGACACTGAGTTACAACCGCAGATACAGTTGTAGGTCCTAACTTCCGACTTAACGCATCAGCCACCACATTTGCCTTCCCTGGGTGATAACTGATCGTGCAATCGTAGTCCTTAATCAACTCTAGCCACTACCTCTGCCTCATATTCAACTCCTTTTGCTTGAAGAAATACCTAAGGCTCTTATGGTCAGTGAAGATCTCACATTGCACCCTGTACAAATAGTGTCACCAGATCTTCAGTGCATACACAACAACAGCCAACTCCAAATCATGTGTAGGGTAATTCTTCTCATACTCCTTCAGTTGACGAGAAACATACGCCACAACCTTACCCTGCTACATAAGCACACATCCTAAGCCCTTCAGAGACGCGTCGCTATAAATCACAAATCCACCATCCCTCGAAGGAATGGTCAACACTGGAGCAGTAACCAGCCGGTGCTTCAACTCCTGAAAGCACTGCTTGCAATCATTGGTCCACTCAAACTGCACTCCCTTCCTGGTCAATCGAGTTAGAGGTCCAAACATTTTAGAGAAACCCTCTACAAACTGACGATAGTAACCCGCCAATCCTAGAAAACTCCGAACCTCCTGCACATTCTTCAGCCTTATCCGGTTGACCACAACTTCAATCTTGCTAGGATCAACTGATATTCCATCCCCAGTAACCACATGGCCTAAGAACGCAATCTAACTCAACCAGAATTCACATTTCTTGAACTTAGCATACAACTTCTTCTCTCGCAGAATCTATAACACTAACGTCAAATGTTCCACGTGTTCTTCCGTACTCCTCGAGTATACCAGAATGTCATCAATGAATACCACCACGAACTGATCTAGGTACTCATGGAAAACCCTGCTCATCAAATCCATGAACACCGTCGGAGCATTCGTTAACCCAAAAGGCATGACTAAAAACTTGTAGTGGCCATATCTGGTTCGGAAAGTTATCTTCGCTACATCCTCTGCTCTAACCCTCACCTGATGATATCCTGACCGCAAATCGATCTTTGAAAAGACCCGCGTCCTCTACAACTAGTCAAATAGATCATCTATACGAGGTAAACGATAACGATTCTTCACAGTTACCTTGTTAATCTCACAGTAATCAATGCACATCCGCATCGACCCGTCCTTCTTCTTAACAAACAGTACTAGAGCTCCCCAGGGCAAAACAATAGGTCGAATGAATCCCCTATCCAGTAATTCCTACAATTGCTCCTTCAACTCCCAAAGTTCTGCTGGAGCCATCAGGTACGTAGCTTTAGAGATCAGTGTCTTATCGGGCAGCAACTCTATCGCAAACTCCACCTCACGATCTAGAGGTAAACCGAATAAATCATCTAGAAACACATCCGAGAATTCACTGACTACCCGAATATCCTCAAGTCTCAACTCATCCCGCAGCGATTCCTTCATACAAGCTAGGTACCCCTAACATCCGTCTAAGAGTAGCCTCCTCACCTGTAGTGCCGACAGAATCTGTGGCGATGAACGCACACACGATCCCACGAACTCGTACTCCTGCTCCTCAGGAGGTCTGAAATCTACACCTTTCTACGACAGTCAATCAAGGCATAACTAGAGAATAACCAGTCCATCCCCAGAATGACGTCGAACCCTAACATGTCGTATACCACAGGATTCACCTGTAATAGCTTTCCCTGAATTTCCAATGGGTAGTCTATCAACATTTTCCTACAGAAAGATACACTCCCAGATGGCGTAGTAACAGCTAATACCTCATTCATGTCTCGGGTCTCAATCCCACACCATCCCACAAAATTTACAAATACAAAAGAATGGGTTGCACCCGAATCAAACAGAATAGAAGCTTTATTCGAAAGCAATAAGGTACCTGTCACCACGTTACCTGCATGCTTAGCATCCATTGGAGTAAGAGAGTATACTCTGGCCAGAGCTGTATTCGTCTGAGCGGTTCCCCGAGGTATCTAATTACTCCCTTGGTCCCCACTAATTGCAAGCATATCTTACCTCGGTGCTCGACAATCATGAGACATGTGGCCTGGCTGGCCACAGTTGTAGTAACTAACCCCAAATGATCGGCACTCTCCCTTGTGCCACCTGTGACATCTGGTACAACGACCACCGATCTAGCTCATCTAAGAGTCCTAGCGCTCGGTATTCTGGCGATAACCCAAGCCCTTGCTCCTCTTCTTCCGCGATCCCTGATGAAATCCTGTCTGAGAACCAGAAGGTACCATCCTTTTCTCGATTCTTGATCCACCTCGTCCTCTCGGATACCAGTCTCGATCACCATGGCTTTATCCACCAACACCGAGAACTCGCGGATCTGAAGCATACCCACTAGTCTGCGGATATCCTTCGTCAAACCCTTCTTGAACCTCCGAGTCTTATCATACTCGATCGAGATCATACATGGTGCAAAGTAGGATAGCTCTATGTATCGAGCCGCATACCCCTGCACCATCAAACTCCCCTGAGTCAGCGTAGAAAACTCATCTGCCTTCGCATCTCATACGGAAGCCGAGAAGTATCTATGAAAGAACACCTCCTTGAATCAACTCCACGTCATCTCCTCAGGACCAGCTCTCTACTTCTCCAACAGATTCACCGCAGTCCACCATCGACTCGCCTCCCCAGATAGTTGGAAGGTAGCATAAAGAATTCGCTGCCTATCCGTGCAGTGTAGGACCTCCAAGATCCACTCAGTCTTTTCCATCCAGTCCTCTACTGTCGTCGGGTTAGGTCCTCCAAAGAACGTTGGAGGACGCATGCGTGTGAACCTCTCAATGGTACACCCCGCAGTAGTAGGAGAACACTCGCGTCTCCTCACACTCTATCCGATCTCCCGCAATACTTGCCTCGTCAAACCGCGAGGCACAGAAGAAGACTCATCACTCGCAGTCTACTCAGAGCCACTTCCCAAGTTATTATCCTTGGGCTCCATTTTGCAACACAATAGGAATCTATCAGTATCCCTATAACACATACAGTTAACATAATGATCTACACTAATCGTGTTAACTACTTCCTACCAGGTCTAGGTCTGTCCTATCACACCGACACGAAAGTCATCAATGATCTGCCCTACTTTTACTAGAATCGTCATCCCAGGAAAAAAATGGAATACCATCAACAATTCCCGGTCTAGCAACCGAATAACCCTCAACCAACTCTACCCATATCCACATCCTATACTCTGGTATGTACTCATAACTAAGCCTAACCAAGTCTACAAGATCTAGTAACCTGGTTAGCTTTGATACCAAGCTGTCATGCCCCGAACCAGGAAATGGGACCCGGAGGTGAGAATGTAACCTAACATATCCTTGTATCATACAAATCATCACAGATACAGTACAAAGGATGAGGGTCCGACCCCGTGGGGTTCCTAGGCACCCTAAACACATCCAAACACGATCATATATGCAGCAAAAAAAGGTCATCTACATACATATGCAGTACCATACCACAGTCTATACAAGAGCAGACACAATGCTCTATAAAAAACGTACAAATGGGTGCCCAAAACATCTTAAAATGGCAACCCACCAAAATTACAGTCCTAGCACTTACCTAGCGCTAAACACGGTACACCAGCCACTACGCTCCCTACACTAGGAGGCTAGTTTTGGTTACCCGAAGGACCTGTAAAAATGTACGTACAGCAGGGGTGAGACACCTCTCAGTAAGGAAGAACACAGGTTATATCGGTGTGTGGAATTTGAGTGTTATCATGATACAACATACACTCAGTTAAATGCATTCCAGTACTAATTTACACAGTGCATACACGCACACATACGGTGGCCATTTATATGCAACCCTGTCACAATACATACACATGATCAGTAATCCTCAGTGTCGTCACACTCTTTGGCCCGAAGCCGGCCCACGACATACAGCGTTGGCCTATAGCCAACCCGCGAACATAGTGCCACCGGCACATGGCTAGTCCCTGACTCCCATGGCATCGTACTGACGCTAAACTGGTGGATCCACACCCTTCGACCTGATCTGCCGAAATAGGCTCACGCCCTCAGATATAGAGCCGGACACTCTCAGTACCTGGAACAATTTCGGAACCGCGTTCCTACTAGCATTTCAACATATCATACACACATGCATGCTCATATAACCAGAAAAACCACACTCATTTGGTAATCTAAATCATGGTTTTCCAAAAAAATACAGTTTAAACAAAGTCAAGGCATGACCATCCCAATATCACAGTATAAATCACACATATACTCGGTTTTCAACAAAACCCGGGATTCAACTCGTCGCCCCCTTTTTCCCAAAACTGTAATAATGAAAAACCCATAGTTTTCCCAGTTAGATCCACCCCCCCCCCCCCCAAATGAGTAGCCAAAACACACACAGGACCATGGACCACAGTTCCACGGAATCCGATTTCAAAAATAACCAATATAAACATAGTTCCCCTTACCTTAACCCCGTAAAAAAATCCTGAACTCCAAGGTCCCTAAACAGCGAACCGAGTTCCAAAACCTATAAATCACAGTACATAATATGTTCACAAGATAGTTACCTACAAATCTATCGGATCAGAATTGAAAACCGAGCCTTACCTCGATTTTACGCCGAAACCCAAAAATCTTTGAAACAAGATTCCAATCTGTAGAAGTTGTAGAGAATCCTTCCACGATCCTCGTAGTAGCTTCCATTTTCTGATTCCATCAATGATTGGCGAAGAATTCTAGAGAGAAGGAGTAGGGAGAGGTTTAGAGAGAGAGAAAGAGAGATAAAAACCTAAGTTTGCTTAGCTTGGAAGAAATGAGAATTTCCTTTATAGCCCTTTGACCTGGGCAATTTCTAATTTTGCCCCTTTCTTAATATTTAAACCTATTTTTCATATTTCGAGTTCTTACAAATACAATCTGACCTCAGTTAAAGAGGCTAGAGTACAGGAATTTCTAAGCTTGTCCCAGGGATCGATGACAGTCCAACAATACACGGTGAAATTTATCGAATTATCATGTTTCTGCCCTTATATTGTTCCAGATGAAGCTAAGAAGGCCAAGACGTTCGAGATGAATTCAAAGCGAGATATTTATAGATAGGTGGCAGTACTAATGATACGGGACTTCTCAGATTTGGTTGACAAGGCCATAATAGCAGAGGAGGAATTTTTTAAGAGAGATTGAGATACAGAGCCGGAAGAATAGGAACGCACCCTCGAGTTTTCAGGCAGGGTCCAACCAAGGCCCTTGGAGAGGAGGTAGATTGAGTGGAGGTCAGAGGTAGATGGTAGAATACAGTGGATTCCAGGGTGGACAGTTTTATCCCACTTGCCCCATATGTGGACGAAGACATCCAAGTGAGTGCCGACTGGGGAAGACTGTCTGCTACCGTTGTGGGAGACTCAGCCATATGGCTCTATCATGTCATATGCCACTGATTTATGCACTACCTCCCAAAAAAATCAAGGTGGTCATCAGGCGCCTTGTAGAGACCAGCAGAGGAACACGGTGCCAGCGAAGATATATGCATTGACGTCGGGAGACGCTGAGACTATTGGAGACGTTGTCACAGGTACACTTACTGTATTATCATATAAAGTTATTATTTTGTTTAACACAGGTGCCACCCATTCCTTTATATTAGTGGGGTATGTTAGAGTAACTTGGGTAGGGACACAGTTATTAGATGTAGGGCTGTCTGTGATCACACCGACGGGATCTATGGTAAGATGTAGGAAGGTGCTTCGGAACTTTCTAGTAAGCATTCAGGAGAAAGTACTACTAGCTGATCTTTTGGTACTAGATATGTAGGGTTTGATGTAATACTTGGTATGGATTGGCTAGCATCTAATCACGCCAACATAGATTGCCATAAAAAAGAAGTGATCTTCAAACCCCTATGTGAGCAAGAATACAGATTTGTGGGTTCATGTATACGTGCCTCGCCACAACTTGTGTCAGCTATTCAAGTGAGGAAATTGTTACAAGGTGGTTGCCAGGGACATGTTGCCTACATAAAGGAATTGTCAAAAGAAGAGCTAAAACAAGATGATATATCGGTAGTAGAATTTCCAGATGTTTTTCTTGAGGAATTGCCTAGCTTACCACCAGACTGAGAAAATGATATTTAAAGCACCATACCGTATGGCTCTGGTCGAATTGAAAGAATTAAAAGATCAGTTATAAGAGTTGCTGGAAAAGGGATTTATCAGGCCCAGTGTGTCGTCCTAGGGAGCACCGGTTCTATTTGTGAAGAAGAAAGATGGGACCATGAGGTTATGTCTAGATTATGAGGAGATAAACAAACTGACTATCAAAAACAAATATCCTCTTCCTAAGATCGGCGATTTATTTGATCACCTCCAGGGGACCCATGTTTACTCCAAAATTTACCTATGGTCTGGTTATCATCAGATGAAAGTTAGAGTAGAGGATATTTCGAAAACAGCATTTCGAACCAGATATAGGCATTACGAATTTTTGGTGATGCCATTTGGGTTGACTAATGCACCAGTAGTATTTATGGATTTAATGAATCAGGTATTCTATCAGTACTTGGATCAGTTTGTTGTTATATTCATTGATTATATACTGGTCTACTCGAGGAGTTTTTAGGAGTATGAGCATCATCTGAGGCTAGTGTTGCAGACATTGAAAGAAAGGAAGTTGTATGTAAAATTCAAGAAATGTGAATTATGGTTAAGACAGGTTACTTTCCTCGGGCATGTGATCTCTAAGGCCAATATATCGGTTGACCCGAGTAAGATAGAGGCAGTGGTGAGTTGAGAAAGGCCAAGAAATGTCCAAGAGGTCAAGAGTTTTCTGGGTTTGGCAAGCTACTATCGATGCTTCGTAGATGGGTTCTCCAAATTATCGGGTCCATTAACATGACTTAAGAGGAAAAATGTGAAGTTTGATTGGACCGGTGATTGTGAGCAGAGTTTCCAAGAGTTAAAGCGACAGTTGGTTTCAACACCGGTACTGGTTATTCCATCAAGAGAGGATAGGTTTGTGATTTACATTGATACATCTTTGAAGATTCTTGGATGTGTGTTAATGCAGCATGGAAGAGTCATTGCCTACACATCTAGAAAACTTAAAGAATATGAAAAGAACTATCCTATGCATGATTTAGAATTAGCTGTAGTGGTTTATGCTTTAAAAATCTAGAAGCATTATCTATATGGAGGGAAATGCGAAATCTTCACGGACCACAAAAGCTTAAAATATTTCTTTACCCAGAAAGAGCTGAATATGAGGCAAAGAAGGTGGCTAGAACTCATTAAAGATTATGACTGCATTATTAGTTACCATCTAGGGAAAGCGAATGTGGTAATAGATGCCCTGAGCAAAAAATTAGTGGGGCCAGCACTGACAGCTATGAAGGTTCAGCATCCGATCTTGATGGATTTGGAGAGACTTGGCGTAGATTTAGTAGAGGATGATCCTCAGACATTTATTGCCAGCCTAATTGTGCAGCCTACGTTATATGAAAAGATTAAGGACGCTCAGGGTGATGACACAGAATTAGCAGAGGTAATAGCTAGAGTACGGGATGGTCAGGGAGAGGAGTTCAGTATCTCTGATGATGGAGCTCTAAGGTTTCGCTCTGGATTGTGTGTGCCTGTAAATGATGATATTAGGAGAACGATTTTAGAAGAGGCTCATAGATCTCTGTACACAGTTCATCCTGGAAGTACTAAAATGTATAGGGATCTGTAAGAGTATTTCTGGTGGAGTGGCATGAAAAGGAAGATTGCCGAATTTGTGTAGCAGTGTTTAATGTGCCAGTAGGTTAAGGCTGAACACCAGAGACCGGTAGGGCAATTACAACCATTATTTATCCCTGAGTGGAAGTGGTACCACATATCTATGGACTTCGTCACTAGACTACCGCTAGCACCACATGGTTAGAATGCCATCTAGGTAATTGTTGATCGGCTAACGAAGACAGCTTATTTTCTACGTATTAAAGTTAGCTACTCTATAAACAGATTGGCAGAGATTTACATTTAGGAGATTGTTCGACCCCACAGGGTGCTAGTGTCTATAGTCTCAGACCGTGATCCACGCTTTACATCACAGTTTTGGAATAGCTTACAAGAGGCTTTAGGGTCTTAGTTAGCATTCAACACCGCTTTTCATCCTCAGACAGATGAATAGATAGAGAGAACAATTCAGGTACTTGAGGATATGCTATGAGCGTATGTATTGGACTTTGGGGGTAGCTGGACCAAGTATTTGCCACTAGTTGAGTTTGCCTATAATAACAGCTATCAGGCCAGTATAGGCATGGCACCTTACGAGGCACTTTATAGTAGGAGGTGTCATTCTCCTCTACAGTGGGATGAGCTAGGTGAGAGACAAGTTTTGGGGCCAGAAATAGTGTAGCAAGCATACGATAAATTCCAACTTATTAAAGATAGAATCAGTGTAGCACAGAGTCGGAAAAAAAGCTACGCAGATACTCGCCACTGAGAACTAGAATTTAAAGTGGGTGATCATGTATTTTTGAAAATAGCACCACTAAAGGGATTCATGAGGTTTAGGAAGAAGGGTACGTTAAGCCCTAGGTTTATTGGCCCATTTGAAATACTTGAGAAGATTAGGTCAGTTGCCTATTGACTAACTTTACCATAAGCTTTGTACAAAATACATGATGTATTTCATATTTCTATGTTAAGGAAATACATCCCAGATCCTTACCATATCATCAGTTATGCAAAATTAGAATTCAGTGATGTTTTAGCTTATGAGGAAGCTCCAGTACAAATTTTAGACAGAAAATAACAGGAGTTGCGTAGTAAGAAAATACCACTACTAAAATTCCCGTGGAGGAATCACGCGATGGAGGAAGCTTCTTGGGAGCTTGAAGAGGAAATAAGATAGAAATACCCATATCTGTTTAGTGGGATATAGTGGTGATTTGTGAAGTTCAAGTAATGGTAGTTTTATATTGTTTAGTATAGGATAACGAATGTATAGTTGAATTTTTTACTATCGAATTGATAGTATTTTGGTTTTGGAAGAATTTTCTTTTATAGTTGTAATCTTCCTAGAACCATAAATGTAACCATGGTATTCCTTCGCCATAAGTGAGGGTAAGGAATAAAATAAGTAGCCCATGTTTCTTAATGGATGGTGTTCTATACTAACAGTAAATTTCGAGGACGAAGTTTTATAAGGAGGAGAGAATATAATAACCCAGATAACTATTGGAATTAAACAATAAATGAAGAAGGGAAGGAAATTTTCAAAAATGGGCTTAAAGGGTCTCGTCGACGAATGCAGGACTTCGTCAACGAGTATTCTACTGGGGATCGTTGACGTAGACACGTGTCTCGTCGATGATAAGTTACCGAGAGGAGGGTTTGGCAGTCCGAAATTCGTCGATGTGGGGTTCATGTTCGGCGACGAGATGATGTGTCTCATCGATGAATCCACGTCTATAAGTAAGCCAAAAACCAAATTTTTTGCAGAAAATCGCACAAGAACTTTCTCTCTCTATCTATCTCTCTCTCTCTCTCTCTCTCTCTCTCTCTCTCTCTCTCTCTCTCTCTCTCTCTCTCTCTAAAAACTGACCCTCTCCCCTTCTCGCTTTTACTTTGGCTCCGTTTCTTGTCGGTTCGACGATTCGAGGCCACCACAACACTCCTAGGAAAGTTCTCTTCAAGTCTGCTGGAGTGGATCGTTGGTGGGGCTGACTTGAACTTCATCCCAAATTCAGGATAGGGCTTTTTATTTAGTATTTTACTTTCCCATAGTTGTATAAAATGTAGTAGTTAAAGAAATACTGAAATTTTGTTCAGGGAGATAATGTTTTCAGGATATTGAACGCGAAACCCTGCAGGCGCAAGACTAGACTTTGTAGGGGCTTTTTAGCAACCAGGTAAGGGAAATATGCTATGCTAGGAATTTTGGCAAGGTTATTAGAGCATTTTGTATGTGTGTGTGTATATATATATATATGTCAATTTATCATCCAATTTTTCCGGAATGTGAGTTCTATTATTTGTGTGGCCTGAGTGGATATTTTCCTGATATAGAATTTATATAGTTTTTTTTTCCATAATATCATGATTTAAAGTATATTCATATATAGACAGATATTTACTAGACAAATACTTATCAGACAAGTAATACAAATATTTTTCATATCAGCATGTTATAGTAATTACAGAATGTCATGTTTCCTAAAACCATAACACTCAGATTTTACAGATTATACAGTCAGATACTACAGTTATGTTATTCAGATATTACAGTATTTCCAGTTTAGATTTATAGTGTTATGTTTATTTTGGAAACATGATGAAGACAGTAGGGTAATTATAGTAATAATATATATATATAGTATTTGATCCATGATGAAATATTTTAGACAGATTCAATCAGCAGAGCACACTACCGTTGCTATTTTCGTATCACAGTGCAACCACATATCTCAGATAGTATGTGGATTCCATCAACCGTGCCCGGAGTGGTTGCAGTCTCCCTAGAACTCTAGGTTGAGGGGACCCGGTTTGACGAGGTAGTTTTCCAATTTTGCGCTTAGGAGAGGACGCAATTTGGCCAGACTGAGGATGGATATAGTGCAATTGACTTACTTAGTAGGCCAACCAGAGTTAAGTCCAGCCTACGGGCCGCACAACCCTTTCATAAGGGGTTAAATCATGACATACAGTTTTTCAGGGAAAAATCTCAGTTATGTATATGTATATAGTTTTACAGAATTTTCATCAAATATAGTATGATATTAGAAGTATGATACGTAGAAAAATTCAGATGATACAACTATATTTTAAACTATATTGATTTTCCAGCTTATACAGTTTCAGATATTGTCATTATAGTATTTATGCAACTCGGTCGTCACACACTAGTAATAGCATATTTCCACTTACTGAGCGTCGTCTCATCCCAACAATTTAATATTTTTCAGGTGAACTAGTTAGGCGAGTAGATCAGGCTCACAGATAGAGAGACCTTTTGTTTTGCCCTGCTTATAGGGTAAGTGTATTCAGAGGTTTACGTTTTTGAGTAAATGGAATTGGGGAGATGTGTAATTATATATATATGGTTTGGAAACACTAATTCTGGTATTGTATATATATATATGGGTGTATGACTTTATGTTTTCCACTGCATAGGTGTGTCAATTTGTGTACAGGGATACTTCAGTGCCCATATGAGGCCTGAGATGCTATAGCAAGTATAACAGGGGTATCGGAGTAATATATATATATATATATATATATAATAATGATAATAATAATAATATATAAAAAAAAATGGTGTAATTTTTGGGTCGTTACAAAAGCAATAACCAAAGACACAAAGGATTACATGGTTTGCAATGCCTATATCCACGGGAGCAATCGACAATATTTTCTTACTATCTTGTGTCCAAGACACAAACAACTGTACAAATACATCATAAACAATATATAAATAAAGTTTCCAGAGGCTTTCCCTCCAAACCCCAACCAACTTAACATTCCTATTCAAAATTTGAAAATTTGCACTAGGTTCTCGAGCCAAACCTTTGAAGACATATCGTCGACAGTTTCAGACAGAGAGCAAAATCCCTTTAAAATTGGTCCAAATAGTTGAATGTTAAAGGGCTACTGTCGAGTGTTTCCCCTATTGACACTAACATCTTGATTTCCTTTATGTTTTCTCTTTGTGCATGCCTTCCATTCAGTATGTGAACCACATATCACAACAATTTCCTCCTTGGCGAATATATGCCCCTTAGGAGAAACTGAAAATATAAACTCACTACTCCACCTTGACCTTGGGACATTAGGTTGGGACCGTCTCCCTTCTAGCAACTAGAGACATTCAATAAGTCCAAGCAATGCTTGAACTTATCCGTGGTAACCAGATTTGTCAAGATATGTGTCGCATTATCATAAATGTGAACTTTCTCAAGCACAAGTTCACCTAAAGAAATCAACTCTCGGACCCTGTGGAACCTTACATCTATTTGTTTGGTTCTAGCATGATACACTTGATTCTTCGCCAAATAGATGGCACTCTAAATCTCACAATGCAGCTCAACTTCACCTTACTGTATGCTCAGCTCTTTTACTAAACCAGTAAACCACAATGCTTCCTTTGCAGTTTGACGACTACCATATACTCTGACTTAGTTGTTGATAATACCACTAGATATTGTACCATATACCTCCAACAAATAGGTCCTCCCTCAAGGATAAAAACTTACCTTGTTGTGAACCTCCTATCATCAAGATCCCTACATAATCTACATCAACAAATCTCGCAATTGATGGATCACTCTGTTGCATGCTGAACATGATGCTATAGTGAGAAGTACCTTGTACGTATCTAAAAATCCATTTTATGACATCCCAATGTTGTCTACTCGTATTTGAAAGAAACTACCTTACCACATTGATTGGATGTGCCGGGACCAATCTTGTACGTACCATGGCATACACTAAACACCCCATAACACTAGCATTGGATATCTTTGACATGTCTCAAATATCATCATCTTTCCTTGGTCATGCTAAAGGTGTACTTACTAATTTTGCATCATTCATGCTAAACCTTTCCAACACCTTCCCTATGTAACTGCCCTAAGATAACCACAATCTCCCTGTAGTTATATTCCAATGAATCTCCATCCTAAATGTCTTCTTGGTTGCACCAAGATCTTCCATGTTAAACTCTAGATTCTTCAATTGATTTACCTCGGTCATGTCCTTCATAACAATTAGCATGTCATCAACATAAAGCAATAATAAAATGAGAGAACCATTGAGTTGTAGGTCACGTGACCAGCTTAGTGGTTGCCCGGAGTGAAGGTCATTTGTCTGGTCTATATGGAATTTCGTTTATATAGAACCATTGAATTAGCCAAAATAGGAGTTTATAGCCTTTCTTTCATACCCACACCTCACGTAGCCTATCCAGACCATATAGGAATTAAAACGTTTGTATCATTGCCTTAGAGACCGTTTCAGCCCGTAAAAGACTTCTTCCGTTTACAAACTAAATGCTCTATCTAAGTTGATTGAATCCTTTTGGTTGTACCATATAGATCTGCTCCTCTAAATCACCATGAAGAAATGTTGTCTTCACGTCCATTTGTTCCAAATGCATATCATAATGTGTCACTAATTCCAACACTACCCTGATAAAAGTGTGTCTGACCATAGGTGAAAAGATTTCATCATAATCAACTCCTTTCTTCTGTGATTACCCCTTCACTACTAACCATGCCTTGAACTTTTCTCTCATTACTTTTTTGAAATTACTTCCTTCTTCTTATATACCCACTTGCAACCTATCGCCCTCTTCCCATCTGGAAGCTCCACCATAATCCCAAGTCTGGTTCTTATGTAACAACTCTATTTCCTCCATCATAGCACCTATCCATATACTTTTCTCCTACTTGTGCATAAGATACCAGATCATCAAATCCATACCTGTACGGTGGTTCGATAGTGCGTCTGGATCTTTGTATAGGAAAACTGTCAACTTACTAATTTCCCAAACCAGAATTCCCTACAATCTTGGCATCATGATCATTGCCCTACGTCTCTAACTCCACTTGCATAACATGCTCATATCTACTCTAGTTTTCTGGCTTTTGTTTCTATTCACCATCTTCTTGAGTACATTTCACCATAGCTTTCTCATCAAAAACTATATCACTAGTGATCACCATCTTGTTTGCCATTGGATCCCACAGCTTGAACCCTTTCACACATTACTGATACCTTAGAAAAATGCAATATGTAGACTTTGCATCAAGCTTTGATCTCTCCTCACTAGAAATGTGCACATAAGTTGAATAACTGAATACTCTCAAACCAGAGTAGTCTACTTCATTACCTGTCTATACCTCCCCTGCAACTTTCCCCTCTAGTGATGCCCTTGGCGATCAGTTTACTAAGAAACATGTCATACTAACTACATCGGCCCAAAAGTTCTTTGCTAACCCTGTATTCAACCTAAGAAACCGAGCTCCTTCAGCTAGAGTTTGGTTCATCCTTTTAGCCACACCATTTTGTTGTAGCGTCTAGCAAACTTTGAAATATCTTCTTATGCCCTACTGCTCACAAAACTCCATAAACCTTAAATCAGTGTACTCGGTCCCATTTTATGACATGAGGCATTTAATTCTCCTCTCGAACTGGTTTTCTAGCTCAGCTTTCCGCAATTTAAACCTGACAAACGTAACTCACTTGTGCCACATGAAGTACACCCAAACCTTCTGTGAGTAATCATCAATGAAACTCACAAAATACGTATGTCAACCCTGTGATGCAACTCTCACCAGCCTCCAAACATCTGAATGAATATAGTTAAGAATATCTTCCGTCTTGTGTATGACTGTTATGAACTATACCCTATTTTGCTTCCCAAGAACATAAAACTTGTAGAAATTCAACTTACATTTTTCCATACCATTTAAAAATTTCCTCTTATGAAATTATTACATCTTATGCTCACCTATATGCCCTAATCATATATACCACAAAATGGCATCATCAAACGGAGAATCTACGGCTGCAGCTCCACCTACAATTGTAGTTCCCGACAGTGTATAGATGTTTCCCGCTAATTTCTACCCTTTCATCACCTTTAGAATGCCTTTACACACATTCATAATCCCACTTTCAGAATTGTAACTAAATCCGTTACAAACCAAAGTGCCCAATGAAATTAAACTCTTTCGTAGATCCGGTATATATCTTACATTACATAAGGTTTTGTAATGCCTCGACTCCCTAAGTGGGCCCGGAGTGCTACTAATCAATTCATTTACCTAATAATACACATTCTAATATCATTTATACAGCAAAAAACATAACTAAAATCTTTCAACAAATATAACACCAGAGTTTTCTACATCCATCTATGTTCTAACATACATCATACATCTACCTATATTCACATAAATACATATCTCCAAAACATAATCCCCAAATTTCAGTATGTTTCACAACCATCTATCACTCAGAAGACTTAAACATAATACATAAAATATTTACATTCTCAAAAACATCAAAATTATACCATTTTCCTCAAAGGTGCTAGAACAGCTCGAGCTCCTTAAGCTCGATCTCGTGGAGGTCCTGAAAAAAGATTAGTTCATATTCGGGTGAGACACATCTCAGTAGGGGAAGAAACAACATATTAAAATAGTGTGTGGCAAAAATGAGTTTATAATCAACATAATATTTAACCTAATTTTTGAAATCATTTTCTGATCCTATTCAAACACATGCAAGATATTTTACCCAAGGATAGGCGTGATTACCCGCCCATACAAGTAGCACCCCTCTGCTCTATTACATTTGGCAACCCAAAGGTCACAGCTAAAGCATACCAAGGCACTCGCCTTACTCAGTAAGCCCTCAAGGGATAAATTGATCTCGTACTCACACAGTTCATACAAAAGTTTATCGGCAAAAGCTCCCAAGAATAGGGAAATCTACCCACCTATACAAGTAGTTTCCCTCTGCCCTAGCACGTTATGCAGCCTACTGCTACACTTGATACAACCAGGGCACTTGCCTTTCTCAGCAAGCCCTCGAGTGAAGAGTTGGCCTCGCCCAAATGTAACATGTTCTACTAGCATAAATACTACTAATACCATAATACATTATTTTGTTTGCCATTATTTCGTATCTCTCAACTGTTCATGTTCTCATCTTTTACTTTTCATTTCATTTCACTTTACGTGACTCTTTCTTATTTTACATTGTTCACATTTCACATTTCATTTCCATTTCATTCATTTTCCATTTCATGTTCATTTCATACTCATTTTTATTTTAATTCATAAATACTCGGCATCTTTTCAGCTGTGGTCGGCATTTTTTTAGCCATAATTCGCTAGCTTCGGCATCCTTTCAGCCATGGTCGGCATCTTTTCAGCTGTGATTGGTTAGCTTCGGCATCCTTTCAGCCGTGGTCGGCATCTTTTTAGCCGTGGTTGTTTCCATGATTGTATTAACACTCACATGCAGCATATTTCATATATCATTTTCATACTCATTTCATTTTATGTATATCTTGCATCTCGTATATATAACATAATTCCACACAAAATTCTATTTTACTCATGCCACACAATTTAGCAGTAAAATTCATACACATATATTTCTTATAAAATAAGTCAACCTACATTTAACATTTATATTCTGAAAATATACCTTTCATTTCTTACATAATTATCCTGAAAATATTTTTCCACTTTCATCAGTTCATTTTCACATATACGTATCTAATAAACAGCCCTAAATTCGAAAAAACATAATTTAAATAGTTGGCATTTTAAACCCATACTGAAACATATACACATACTTATAACATAATTTATTTTTCATTAAATTTATAAAAATTCTGATTTAATATATATTTTTCCCCTTATCTGATTTCTTGCACTACGCTAATAGGGATCCCGAAAAGATGCTTGCATCGCTCACCCGGACCCTGAAATTAAATTCCTAGTTCCATTAAATTAACCCTAAATAAAATATTATTTAAATATTTTCTAGGGCCATAATTTTCAAATTAACAGTTATACCCGCAAATATAATCAATTTGCCAATTTTCCCAAATCCCACTCTCGCTTTGGAGTGGGGCTTAGAAAGCCTCAATTGGAAGTTTACCTGCATCAAAATAACGACAATTGCGACTAGGACCACGTGGTGGTACCCGATCGTCGATTTAATAGCATATTGAAAGAGAAATTGGAAAAATGGGGAAAAATTATCTTTTCCCAAGAGTAGTGCCTAAGTCGTTCCCACGACAAATCTACTCCAGTAGAAATGTCGGCAGCGGAACCAGGAATCCAACGGCACCTTCCATTTTCCGATCCGTCGCAAATCCGTCGAGAAATCGAGAGAGATAGAGAGAGAGAGAGAGAGAGAGAGAGAGAGAGAGAGAGAGAGAGAGAGAGAAAGGCGTGACGTGCACAACAAGAGAGTTGAGAGGGGGGGTATGAACCTTCTGTTCTTAAAAAAAATTAACTTCTTCTTCTTCTTCTTCTTCTTCAGTTACTTTATATATATATATATATATATAACTTTAACTTATAGATATTATATATATTATAATAACTTACCTATATATATCTTATTTCAATTAATTTCTTTTCTTTTTTTTTTTCTTCCTATTATTTCTCTTTATTTATTTATTTAATTCATCAAATTAATAATATTTAACTAATTAATTGATTAATAATTTTAATTAACTAATTAATTTTATTTATTATTTTTTCCTAATTATTTTAATCATTTTAATTTTTCAAGTCTTTACATTCTTCCCTCCTTAAGAAATTTCGCCCTCGAAATTTTACTAACTAATCATCCCTTCATATTACTTAAATTCATTTACTAACTACCATCATAAGAACTCAACATACATATCATCATATTAATCATTCAATCATTCATCATTAAATTAAATCATCACCATCTTAAATATCTCATACTTGCTTCTCTAATGGCGTCCTCCTCAGCTTGAAGTGTGTACAGCCGAGGTGGAGCACCTTTTCCAAGCGGTACCTATTGTTTTCCCTGATCCTGATTCTGTGCAGGCACAACAGGTAACAGTTCCCGATAATTCTTCTTAACATGCCCTGGTTTACCACACCTGAAAGAGGTAAGAGTTCGAAACCAGCATTCTCCCTTATGCCTCTTGTTACATGTCTGACATACGGGGTAAGACTAATTACCCTAATAACCGAGACCCACTGCATATTTTTTTTTCTTTGCTGACCCTTAACTGACCTCAGCATGGAAACTAGGTGGTGTAGGCCTCTTCCTCTGCGCAGCGGGCTTTGTACTACCCTGAATGCTCTTTTCTAGCACTGAAACCTTATCAACTAAATATGAAAAATTCTGAACTTGAAACCCCACCACTAGCTCATAAATTCTGTGCCTTAGGTCTTTTTCAAATTTTCTGACCTTCCTTACTTCATTCGGGATCATAAACGGAGCAAAACACAACAATTCAACAAACTTGGCCGCGTATTCGCCAACCGTCATATTTCCCTATGTCAGATTAGTAAATTCTTCAATCTTTTCCTTTCTAACAAACGAAGGAAAATATCTGTCAAAGAACAGCTCCTTGAATCTCTCCCAGGTAAGAGCTATCCTTACCACCCTCTGATCCTTTAGCAGCTTTGCAGAAAGCCACCTGCGTTTCGCCTCTCCAGTCATCTTGAAAGCCGCATATCGGACCTTCTGTTCGTCCGTGCAATCAAGTACCTCCAATATCTCTTCTATCTGCTGAATCCAATTCTCTGCAATCACCGGATCAGGTCCTCCCTCAAAAGTAAGAGGGTTCAACCTCATAAATTCCTTGATGCTACCGCCCTTATCTGCAAGTGGATAGTTCTATTCTTTAAGTTCTTTTTTCATCTCTGCCCTAACCTGGCAAACTATACCCCGCAGCACCTTGGAGGTATCAATGTCCTCTTCTTCACTAGAAGTCACTGAATCCTCTCTTCCTTCAACCTCTACATTCACATCTCCAGAATCCATCCTGAAAATAGGGCAGAGAAGAGATAAGAATCATAACTTAAAACAACGTACTCATTAAATTAAATCCAATAAAAATCCAAAATCTCCATATAAGGACCAATCTCACGGTTAGGAAACATCACCGTCGATGGATTTGCCATGGTTTTCTGAAACCGTCGACTGAATCAGAAAATCACATACATCCGCCAAGGGATTTCTACCTCCAAGCTATAAGACAAAATCATATACTTCTCTACACCATACCTACCTCTCAACACCTAACCTACTCATCTCCTATTCTCATCCTAATTTATTCCTATACTCTGGTATAAATCATCTCCAACCTAAGACTCTAACATTTCCATATCCAGGCGATGTGAAATTAATCACACTTCCGACTGGACATTGCTCTGATACAATCTGTAATGTCCCGACCCCCTAAGTGGGCCCGAAGTGCTACTAATCAATTCAATTACCTAATAATACACATTCTAATATCATTTATGCAACGGAAAACATAACTAAAATCTTTCAACAAATACAACACCAGAGTTTTCCACATCCATCTATGTTCTAACATACATCATACATCCACCCGTATTCACATAAATACATATCTCCAAAACAAAATCTCCAAATTTCAGTATGTCAAAACATAATCTCCAAATTTCAGTATGTTTCACAACCATCTATCACTCAGAAGACTTAAACATAATACATTAAATATTTACATTCCCAAAAACATCAAAATTATACCCTTTTCCTCAAATGTGCTATAACAGCTTGAGCTCTATAAGCTTGATCTCGTGGAGCACCTGAAAAAAGATTAGTTCATATTCGAGTGAGACACATCTTAGTAAGGGAAGAAACAATATATTAAAACAATGTATGGCCAACATGAGTTTATAATCAACATAATATTTAACATTTGCAAATCTTTAACATAATTTCTGAAATCATTTTCTGATCCCATTCAAACACATGCAAGATATTTTACCCACGAGATTACCCAAGGATAGGGGTGATTACCCGCCCATACAAGTAGAACCCCTCTGCTCTGTTACATTTAGCAACCCAAAGGTCACAACTAAAGCATACCAAGGCACTCGCCTTACTCAGTAAGCCCTCAAGTGATAAATTGATCTCGTATTCACATAGTTCATACAAAAGTTTATCGGTGAAAGCTTCCAAGAATAGGGAAATCTACCCACCTATACAAGTAGTTTCCCTCTGCCTTAGCACATTATGCAGCCTACTGCTACACCTGATACAACCAGGGCACTTGCCTTTCTCAACAAGCCCTCGAGCGAAGAGTTGGCCTCGCCCAAATGTAACATGTTCTACTAGCATAAATACTGCTAATACCATAATACATTATTTTGTTTGCTATTATTCTGCATCTCTCAATTGTTCATGTTCTCATCTTTTACTTTCCATTTCATTTCACTTTACATGACTCTTTCCCATTTTACATTGTTCACATTTCACATTTCATTTCCATTTCATTCATTTTCCATTTCATTTTCATTTCATACTCATTTTTATTTTAATTCATAAATACTCAGCATCTTTTCAGCCGTGGTTGGTTAGCTTCGGCATCCTTTCAGGCGTGGTCGGCATCTTTTCAGTCGTGGTTGGTTAGAGTCGGCATCCTTTCATCTGTGGTCAGCATCTTTTCAGCCGTGATTGGTTAGTTTCAGCATCCTTTCATCCGTGGTCGGAATCTTTTCAGCCATGATTGGTTAGCTTCGGCATCCTTTCAGCCGTGGTCGGCATCTTTTCAGCCGTGGTTGTTTCCATGCTTGTATTAACACTCACATGCAGCATATTTCATATATTATTTTCATACTCATTTCATTTTCTGTATATCTTGCATCTCGTATATATAACATAATTCCACACAAAATTCTATTTTACTCATGCCACACAATTTAGCAGTAAAATTCATACACATATATTTCTTATAAAATAAGCCAACCTACATTTAACATTTATATTCTGAAAATATTCCTTTCATTTCTTACATAATTATCATGAAAATATTTTTCCACTTTCATCAGTTCATTTTCACATATACGTATCTAATAAACAGCGCTCAACTCGAAAAAACATAATTTAAACAGTTGGCATTTTAAACCCATACCGAAACATATACACGTACTTATAACACAATTTATTTTTCATTAAATTTTTAAAAATTCTAATTTAATATATATTTTTTCCCTTACCTGATTTCTTGCACTATGCCAACAGGGACCCCGAAAAGATGCCTGCGGCGCTCACCCGGACCCTGAAATTAAATTCCTAGTTCCATTAAATTAACCCTAAATAAAATACTATTTAAAAATTTTCTAGGGCCATATTTTTCAAATTAACAGTTATACCCGCAAATATATTCTGTATTTTGAAAATACTGGAATTGTGAAATGTTATGTTTTACTGTTGAAATAACACTCATGTGTCACACACTGAGTTAACCTGATTCTCCCTTACTAAGAAGTGTCTCACCCCAACACACTGATATAACCCAATTCTCCCTTACTGAGAAGTGTCTCACCCCTATTATACAAATTTTTTCAGGTCCTTCGAGTAGCATACACTACCGTCATAGCATTCAAGAGCATGGTCGTTGGTTAGCATCGTCTAAGTACTTGTGTAAGTACTAATCTTTGGTTGGGTTGTCAATTTGGGTTATGTAGATACCCGAGGGTTATGTTTGGTGTTGTGGAACTCAGATTTTGGGTATTGTATAGACTCTAGTATGGTATGGTGTTATGGAATTGTAAATGCAAAGGTTGAATATTTCTGTTGCGTATATTGTGTAAATAATGGTGTATAGGGTATACATGAACCCTATAAGGTCGGACCCTTATATTGTGTAGTATCATGGATGGTTGTATCATACAAAGACAGGTTAGGTTACTAAATCACACCCTGGGGCCCATTTTTGATTTCAAGGTGTGATAGTATTGGCATTTCATCCATTACATGTCTGTATTCCCCGTGCGGAATTCCACATTTCATTTCTCACAATTTAGTATTCATATTGCAGAATTAACGTTGCAATATTCACATTTCACATATTTACATTTCCCATAATCATATTTCACATTTTCGTATTGCAGAATTAACATTGCAATATTTTCATTTGCCATATTCATATTTCTTATCATCATGTTTCACATGTTCACATTCCTCATATTCATATTGCAGAATTTTGCATTGCAATATACACATTTCAAAACCAATATTCTCAACACATTTATCATTTCAAAAATACTTCCTCAGTTCATGATTCATTTCACCACATTTATCATATAAATATCTCTTTTCACAAATATTCAATATTTCTCAAAACACATTCACATATTTCACATTTCCTCATTTTCTCAGAAAATACATTTCTTACATATTTCACTTTCATCATTTTCCCACAATTCAATTCTCATATCATAACACATTTCAATATCACATATTTCATAGGGTAATTCATTTATCCCAGTTTAAACATTTCCCAACATAATTCATATGCCCCAAAAATTTCATCTGATATTTATATCATAAATAAATTTCACGTAAAATATCATATACCATTTTCACATATTTTCCAACCCATAATTTCCATAAAAATACTACTATAATTTATTCCCCTTACCTGGCTTACTAAGATGCTCACAATTTAATCCAAATCTATACCCACGATGTTCCCACCTCAACACTCTGAAATTTACATTTTCCCCAACAAAACTTCAGTATTATTCCATATACTACACTTTCCTCAATCCAAAAATACCAAATACCTTATAAAACTTAAAATACCCAACTTACCCAGATTTTGGAATGGTGCCTAAGTTGGCCTAACTAACAATCTACTCCAGCAGGCTTGTAGAGAATCTTCCCAAGAGTAGCGTGGCAGCTTCTAATTGTCAAACCGACGAAAATCAAAGCCGAAAATAAAAAGAGAAGGTAGAGGAGAGAGAGAGAGAGAGAGAGAGAGAGAGAGAGAGAGAGAGAGAGAGAGAGAGAGAGAGAGAATTGCTGCATGAAAATTTCGCTAAAAACCCAAGTTAAGCATATTTATACACTGCTGTCTTGTTGACGAGCCACGTTACCTCGTCGACAAGTTCAAGAAAAGATTCATCAACGAACACTTAACCCTCATCGACGAATTGCAGACCTTGGAAACAGCCCTCTTGGTAAATTCTCATTAATGAGGCACATGTCCACGTCAATAAGCCCAAGAAGCCTGTTCGTCAACGAAACGCTTTACGCTCATCAACGAGACCCTGCTGAATACTCTTTTTGAAATTCCTTTTTTCTCCTTCCTTTAATTATTTAATTACTATAATTCTTCAGGTCTTTACATTTTCCCCTCCTTATAAAATTTCGTCCTCGAAATTTACTATCTATATCATACACCATCCACTCAGGAAAATTAGCTACTTATTTTATTATTTACCCTCACTTATGGTGAAGGAATACCGTGGTTACAAAGGGGTTCTACAAGATTATAACCATTAAAAAAAAATTCTCCCCAAAACCATTAAAATCTAAACAATACCTAACCTATATTATACAATTTAAATTAAATACCTTAACCCTGATTCCCATCGAACAGGTGTAGATATCTCTAGCACATTTGCTCCTTTAACTCTCAAGAAGCCTGCTCTACTGCATGGTTGCACCACAGAACTTTTACCAATGGTATGCTCTTCGTATGCAGCTTCTATTCTTTCCAATCCAAAATCTGCACTGGCGCTTTTTCATAAGACAAAAATCACTAAGCTCCAGTGCCTCATATCTGATCACACGGGAGGGATCCGAGATGTATTTCCTCAACATCAAAACATGAAATACATCATGAATTCTAGACAAAGCAAGTGATAGAGCCAACTTATAAGCAATTGGATCCACTCTTTCCAAATCTCAAATGGCCTAATATACCTAGAGCTCAGTTTACCACTTACTCCTGAATCTCAAAACACCTTTCTACAGTGCCACTTTTAAGAACACATGATCCCTAGTGTCAAACTTCAACTCTCGCCGATAAGTATCAACATAACTTTTTTGCAGGTTGTGCGTTACACTGATTCTATCTCTTATGAGTCTAACTTTATCTTGAGTCTACTATATCAACTCTGGCCCTAATATTTGTCTCTTGCCAAAATCATCCCAATATAATAGGGATCGGCACCTCCTACCATATAAGCCTTAAATGGTGTCATCCCAATGCTAGCCTGATAGCTGTTATTATACGCAAACTCGACTAATGGTATAAACCATATCCAACTGCCTCCAAAGTCCAACACACATCCATGTAGCATATCCTCCAATATATGTATCATTCTCTCCATCTATCCATCTATCTAAGGATGAAATGCAGTGCTGAATGACAACTGAATACCAATGGCCTCTTGCAAACTCCTCCAACAACCTCACTAATCTCCACCCGCATTTTACCTCCCCTGTCAGCTTAAAAGTCATAAATAAAAATTTATACTCATCTGTACATGGCAACACTGCCAACATATCCTCTTTGTCCTGGACCCAGTTCTCAACTACCAGTGGGTCAGCTCCTCCAGAAAATGACGAGGGTCTCATCCGCGTGAACTGCTCAATCGTGAAGCTCCGATCCCCTGAACCTCTAGCCATCTCGACCATCACCTGCTAGGTGACACTACGTAGTACAGCATCTGGGTCTCCTCCGCCCATACTAGAAGGCCCTGCATCATCACCTCTAGCCTATGCACTACTACTCCTTGGATCCATCTTGCCAGGGATATAAACCCATTTTAGAACTTTATCATTATAACTCACTACCACACCCAGCATACCAAAATCCACAAAATATTTCGCTATAAACATTTCTCTATCCCTATTTAAGATTCAATCCTACCACTCAGAAACATGATCTGGCGATAGTATCTATGGTTTTCCAGAATTCATCACCCCAGGAAAAACAAAAAACAACCACAGAACTCTTGCTTCCAGGTCGCAAGACAGAACCCTAAATTCTAATCTCATCCTCTAACAATCATCTGACCCATATCTCGTTAATATCCATTCCTATACTCTGGTATTGTATTCCGCTGTTTACTAAAGTCTACAGAAGCTAGCAAACCTAGGCTCTGATACCAAACTGTGACGCTCTGATTTTCATGCCAATTTTTTATTATTTATATAAACCACACATATAACCATATATCGACCACGTCAACCACTGATACCATTACATAACCCGACCCATAAGTGGGGTACCAAGTATACAATCATATCCATTCACAACCCTAACAGTGGAAGTCATTTCAAACATATAACATACATACCACAGTGAATACACATACCAAAGTATTATCATCCATATATACAAAATACATAGAAACTCTAGGGGAATCAAACCTCCTTGGCACCAAATACTCACCCTAACTACTCAGGGTATCTACTCCCCACTATCTCAGAGCTCTATCACCAGGTCTATCTCGGTTTCCTAAAATATTTGATTGATTGGGTGAGACACATCTTAGTAAGATGGAATAAATTATCTACAGTGTGTGGCAATATGAGATTCATTATATCATAACATATAAGCATACCAGTGTTAGTATTTTCTGAGAAAATATACCTTTTCACATTTATCCTCATATAGATATACAAGATAAGCTTCCAAAAGTTTTTACTTTCATTTCCAAAATCATTCAATATAACCTATATTTACCAGCGAAGTTCTTAAGAATAGGGAAGCTAACCCACCCATACAAGTCGTTTCCCTCTGCCTTGATATCGTTTGCAGCCTAGCCCAACTAGCCCAGGTTTAGCTACAACTAATATTTATCAGAGCACTCACCTTACTCAGCAGGCCCTCAGGCATTGTGTCTTACTTTGCTTTAATTATTTATTAACTCACGCTAGTCATTTCTTATTTCATTATTGTTCCCATTTCATGTTCATTTCCATTCTCATTTCATTTCCATTTTCCATATTCATTTTTCATTCCCTTTTCATTTCCATTTCCATATCTAGCTCATGAGTGCCACCATATTGAAGTATTTGTGTCTGTACTCATGGCTGCCCTGAGGATCTCGCTTCACGTCATGATTCCCTCCATGAATAGGGTTGTGCGGCCTGAAGGCTGGACCTAACCGTGGCTGGCCGACCCAGTTAGGTCAAATATCATCACATATCTCATGTCTGTAGCACGACTAGCTGGCCAACGCTTTGATCAAGACTCAGGGGGCACAACAACTCTACTATATGGCTCAGCCTACTGTCACACCACATGCTCCACGAGCCAGTGTGGTTGCAATATTCTACTAGCAACGATATTGTGCTCTCAATATCATAACCCATCATTAAAGTTTCCATATTCATCCATCAGGGTTTTCACTACCACATACCAACAATCATTATACGGTATTTGCATTTCATCCATTACATGTATGTATTCCCTGTGCGGAATTCTACATTTCATTTCTCACAATTTAGTATTAATATTGCAAAATTAACAGTGCAATATTTGCATTTCATATATTTACATTTCCCATAATCATTTTTCACATTTTCATATTGCAGAATTAACATTGCAATATTTTCATTTCCCATATGCACATTTCTTATCATCACGTTTCACATGTTCACCTTCCTTATGTTCATATTACAGAATTTTGCAATGCAATATACACATTTCAAAACCAGTATTCTCAACACATTTATCATTTCAATAATACTTCCTCAGTTTATGATTCATTTCACCAAATTTATCATATAAATATCTCTTTTCACAAATATTCAATATTTCTCAAAACATATTCACATATTTCACATTTCCTCATTTTCTTAGAAAATACACTTCCTGCATATTTCACTTTCATCATTTTCCCACAATTCAATTTCCATATCATAACGCATTTCAATATCACATATTTCACAGGGTAATTCATTTATCCCATTTAAACATTTCCCAACATAATTCATATGCCACACAAATTTCATCTGATATTTATATCAGAAATAAATTTCAGGTAAAATATCATATACAATTTTCATATATTTTCCAACCCATAATTTCCATAAATAAATAAAAAAAACTGCTATAATTTATTCCCCCTACCTGGCTTACTGAGATGCTCACAATTTAATCCAAATCTACACCCATGGTGTTCCCAACTCAACACCCTAAAATTTACATTTTTCATAACAAAATTTCAGTATTATTCCATCTGCTACACTTTCCTCAGTCCAGAAATACCAAATACCTTATAAAAATTAAAATACCCAACTTACTCATATTTTTGGGATGGTGCCCAAGTTGGCCTAACAAACAATCTACTCCAGCAGACTTGTAGAGAATCTTCCCAAGAGTAGCATGGCGGCTTCCAATCATCAAACCGGAGAAAATCGAAGCCAAAAATGAAGAAAGAAGGTAGAGGAGATGATTTTAAAGAGAGAGAGAGAGAGAGAGAGAGAGAGAGAGAGAGAGAGAGAGAGAGAGAGAGAGAGAGAGAGAGAGGGAGGGAGGGAGGGAGAATCTCTGCATGAAAATTTCGCTGAAAACCCGAGTTAAGCATATTTGTACACTTCTGCCTCGCCAATGAGCTACGTCACCTTGTCGATGAGTCCAAGAAAAAAGATTCATCGACGAATTGCAGGCCTTGGAAACAACCCTTTTGGTAAATTCTCGTCGAAAAGGCACATGTCCACATCAACGAGTCCAAGAAGCCTGTTCGTCGACGAACGCTTTGCGCTCGTTGACGAGACCCTACTGAATACTTTTTTTGAAATTCCCTTTTTCTCCTTCCTTTAATTATTTAATTATTATAATTCTTCAAGTCTCTATAATCCAAAAGTCTATGAGGTGATCCGACCCCGATGAAACTAAAAGCATATCACCATCACTGCTTTCTGAATTTCCTTCTTCAACTATATTCCCTGATTTTGAAGAGCGCTCTTTATTTTCAGCACTCCCCTTCTTCTATTCTGGACACTCTGATTTTATGTGCTCCTTTTTGCCGCACTTAAAACATCGGACATCCTTCTTCTTCTTGGACTGCGATCGAGACTTATTTTGATTCAATCAATTCCTAAATTTTTCTCTCCCACGTTCATAGTTACCCTTCACCACAAGCCCTTCACTATGTGAAATTTCATTGCTAACCTTCTTTCTTTGATGAAAGCCCAGCAATGCGCTTATTACCTCTTCCAAATTCATGGTTTATTTACCCCATGTTAGAGTCGTAACGAAGTTTTCAACACCTTGTCATCTTCCTCAAATTTCACATCAACTCACATTAAATCACTTATGATTTGATTGAATGCGATGAGATGTTGGTTCAAATCTGAACCTTTCACCATCATAAGCCACTATAACTTTTGCTTGAGAAATAATTTATTTGTAAAAGACTTAGACATATACTGACTTTCGAGTTTATGCCAAACAGCCGCAGGAGAATCCTCTTCCATGACGTGATATAGCACATCATCGGCCAAACACAATATGATAGTTGTCACAGCCTTTGCTTCCGATTCCTTCCAATTTGCCTCATCCATGCCTTCCAGTTGAACTTCGTATAAGGCCTTCACTATACCTTACTACACTAACAGATCCTTCACCCTTCTCTACCATAAACTGAATTTTTCAGTTCCATCAAACTTGACAATATTGAACTTTGCAGAAGAAGTTTTAGAAGCCATTACAATAATGCTCTGATACCAATTTGTTATGTAAAATCAAATACATAGTGAAATAACACAAGCATATAACACAGCACTCAGCGGTGAAAATATAGAACAACACAACCATGCAGATTATATGAAAACAATGACAAAAGACACAAAGGATTACGTGGTTTGGCAATGCCTACATCCACGGAAGCAATCGACAATATTTTCTTACTATCTTGTGTCAAAGACACGAACAACCATAAAAATGCATCATAAACAATGTATAAATAAAGTTCCCAAAGGCTTTCCCTCCAATCCCCAACCAACTTAACATCTCTATTCAAAATTTGAAAATCTACACTAGGTTCCCAAGCCAAACCTTTGAAGACATACTGTCGACGATTTCAGACAAAAAGCAAAATCTATCTGAAACTGGTCCAAACCGTCGGCAGTTATAGGGCTACCATCGACAGTTTCCCTTTCTGACACTAAAATCTATTTTCTCTTTGTGCATGCCTTCCACTCAATATGTGAGCCACATATCACAACACACTGTGTTTTAACATTTAAGAAAACAATATTTTTACTCTCAATTTTTTCTTGCTCAACACAATTTATAAACCTTTGTAACCTTGCCGAAGAAGACTTTGTATCCCTGACTACCAACTGAATCCTAACTATGGAATCACCCATTTCCTCAACCCCTTTTTCACAATCGAACTTAAAATATGTGTTGCACATCTCATAGGTAGAAGTTCACTATTCAAAATATAACCTTCTTAATTATTAAGCCTCTTTTTCAGGTATTTTATGCCCATATCATTATAATTTTATTGTTAATGGTTATGGTAAAAAATTTATCAATGCCCTATCCAAGCAAATATTGTCCACTTGATTTATCAATTACTTCACCTGAATGATTAGAAATTGGACAAAAGTTTAACATTTTTTTTTGTAATATCCAATTATCGTCCATGAAATGAGTCGTGAGAAAGACATACTTAAGACTTTGACAAGATGTGCACGTGTTAGTGGTGAGGCTAACTCTATATGCAAATTTACTTAGAAACTTCTTCAACTTATTCTTCTCCTCCAAGTCATGGTCTCTAGTCATGGTTCTACAAGAAGGAAATATAAACCATGGTTGTTTCACTTGGAAAAAACTCCTTAAATCCCTCATGCTCCACTTGCCTAAAAGGCAACTTATCCTTATGTTCAACTTGGCTAGTGCTTTCCTACAAGCCTCTTGTTCGAATTTTCAATTTCTGTGTATGTGTAATAGTGGACCCTGATTTTTGAACATTTGCTAGGCGTTGAAATGCCAAGTTATTTTGTTTTTCATCCACACTAGCCTTTCTATATGGATACTTTGGATATCTACTCAAATGATTAATCATTCACGAGAACTTTTGCAACTAATATGATCACCACAATAATTTTTTGAAGACTTCTCTTCTTTATTTTCACAAACTTAGTAAAATTATCCCACACCCAAGATTTTTTTTCCCCTCAAACCACTTACCAAATTGTCAGTCTTAGAAAGAGGTGGATTCTTTAATGTACCGTCGACACCACCAACATCTTGTGACATAGATTATGTAGATGTGGGTGTCAAAATTGGATGAGCTAGACTATTTTTGGTAGACTGTGTATTATCACCTAAAAATTCCATCCTACAAGGCACAAACAATAAGTAATATTCACATGTCGTGTCAATGTTTCATTAAACATGAACATAATGCATAAATGTAAGTCGTATGTGTGTGGAAAAACATACTCTCCCTAATACCTATTAATTTGAAACCTGTCAAAAATCGTGAACAAAATAAGCAACAACACCAATGCTTTTGTTAAGAAGAACCATCAAAGAAATGAATACAAGAAATGATTTTAAATTCTTACCTTTGAGAAACCAAGTTGATAAAGACCAATTTAGAGGAATCATAGAAAGTGGGCTAAGAGATCTAAACCACACAGGAAAACCCAACGATCATGAATTATTTACAAATACAAGAGGCTTCAAATACACACAAAAACTGCATGTCAAAATCTATTTACAGAATACAGTTCAACACATACATAAACGCTAATGTGTTTGCCATAATCCGTTTATTTATTTTATATACAAAAACAAAATAAAAAATTATAACAAAGCCCCTAAAGAAAGGATAACAACATTTTGTTGCATGACTAATTTTCAATTTTCATTATAAGTAAACTTTCTCATTTATTAATCGTTGTCTATTTGTTGTGGTAATATTTTAATATTTAGAGAATATGTTTGTAAAATAAATCATTATATATAGTATTTTTTTTTTATAAAATTGAGATAAATAAAATGAAATTAAAATTTAAACACAACTAAAAGTTATTTTCAAATATAAAAATAACAAAAAAAGATTCAAAAATATAATTAGTATTTACAATAAGATCATTCTTAAAGTATTAGTTGATATTTAAATTATAATAATTAAGGAAAATAATTATAATACATCTATAATGATGTAATTGTTTTGGGTGGATGGGAAATAGTTATGCAACTCATGTACATTGTAATTTTGTTCTATATTTGCGTATATGATGTATTTGTATATAATACAGTGTATATTTTTGTTTTGAAAAAAAAAAAGGATAATACTTTTTATGTCAGTTAGACAGTGTGAGAACTATCTTTCTTCTATAACTTAAATTAACTCTAAAATGAAGAAATGTCTTATGGAAAGTAACTATTTTTATATATATATATTTTTTTTAAGGATCAAATGGAACAAAAAAATTTTGTTTTTTTTTAAGCTTTCAACAGCCACCATACATGTGAAAATGAGCACACAAATAATCACAAAAAACAATTCAAATTGTGTTTGATGAAACTATTAACTTGGTAAATGGTGACTTTGAAAAAAAATCAAATTATGGTTAAAATTAGAGATTTGGATCTTAATTGTGAGTTAATTCATTTAAAAAATTCTTGTTTCTTTAGTTGTTGGTAAGTTTTTATAATTGCTTATTTGGAAGGAATGCTTTTTGTAATAATTACTTGATGGTGGATTAGTGAGGATGTAAATTTGAAGAATGTTGATGTTCTAAGTTACGAAGTGCATTGTCAGTTATTGGTACCTCCATTCTCTTACGCTTTCTTTTAATTTCTTGAGTTTGAGAATTTTTTTGATAATTATATTTATAAATTCATGTAAAATCCCCTTGAAAATTAGACTTCAAGCTTGCTCCCTTTCTTTGATGTTTTCCCCATTCTTGAGAATTTATTAAGAATTCTGTTTGTAATCTTATTTAAAACCTCCTTAAGAATATATTCCAACGATGCTCCCCTTCTCTAGTGTACTTTTCCATTATTGAGAATTTTGTTTGTTATCTTATATAAAATCCTTTTAAGTGTATTATCCAAGTATGCTCCCGTTCTTTAGTGTACTTTCCCATTCTTGAGAATTTGTTGAGAATTGTTTCTTGTTTTGTTTTAATGTAATATGGTAATATGAAAATATTTTACTAGGTGAATCATGGTAAACAAAATTACAATTGATGCCTTTTTCACAAGAAATGATTCCCAAAATATAGAAGCTAGCTAACAAACCCTAATTGGACCTTCTTCTTTTGTATCTTAATCTCCATTAAATTTCGAACCTTTAATTTCTTCTCAACACCCTTCCAAAGCTCCTCGAATCAAATCAAATGAGATTGACATTTCTTCCTTAGAATACAATCCAAGAAAGTATTCACTTAAGTGGGATTATCCTCTAAATTAATCAACGAGATGAGATTCGACAAGCTTATATTAAAGTGGAACCATATCAAATCTGTCTTTAAGTTATCCCTTTGATGATAAACATCATCGTTATTTTCAAGCATCTAAGTACAAGTTATTTCCATATTGGTTAGAGTACTCTCCAAAAAAAGATGAGACATTTTTCAATCATTGCTATCTTTTTAAGCAAGTTAGGTGACTCTCCCAGATCATGTGCATTTACTATTAAGGGATTTCAACCTTGGAATAAAGTCAATTATGGAGAAAAGTGTGCTTTTCTGAATCATTTTGGGAAAATTCCTAATTCATTACATAAAAGTGTTGTGAAATGATGCCATGATCTTGCAAATAAAGCACAACACAGATCGTTGAAAAGCAAACCTTCTAATAAATTGCTAATAATTGACTGAGGTTGAAAACCACAACTACTGCCGTTAAGTGGGTTACATTACATGTAATGACCAGAGGAATTTTCCAAGCCTCGTCAACGAATACAGGGGTTTCGTCGACGAGGGTTCTTCAGGATCTTGTCGACGAAGTCTCGTCTCGTCGACGAGAAGATACTGAGAGTGGATTTTTGGAAGCCTGAAATTCATCGACGAGGGTTGAAGTTCATCAACGAACTTTCTACAGGACCCGTCGACGAGGTGACGTGGCTCGTCGACGAATCCCGCAATATAAGTAGGGTTAAATGTGATTTTTCAATTCATTTTCCTGCGCAGAACTTCTCTCTCTCTCTCTCTCTCTCTCTCTCTCTCTCTCTCTCTCTCTCTCTCTCTCTCTCTCTCTTTCTTTTACCCTTTGGTTGCTCCTCCTTCTCTCTAAGATTCTGGGTCGCATTTCTGCCGATTCGACGATCTGAAGCCACCATGACGCTCCTGGGAAAGTTCTCTGCAAGTTTGTCGGAGCAGATCATTGGTGGGACTGAGTCGGAAACCATCCCAAAGCCAAGGTAAGGCTTTATACTTAGTATTTGGTTATTTGACGATTGTAGAAAGTGTAGTACGCGTAGAAATACTGAACTTTAGTTTTGGGGAATGTTGTTTTTAGGGTGTTGAGTAGGGAACCATGCGGGTGCAGGACAGATTTTCTTAAGGGCTTTTCAGGACTCAGGTAGGGGGATAAACTAAGCTAGTATTTTTATGGAAAGTATGTATAATATTATAGCAGTTGATTTCAGGGAAATAAATATATTTATATATTATTTATATTTGAAAAATACTGCTGAAAATGATGGTATGTTAAATATATGAAAAACCCGTTTAGTGTGGCATGAGTAGAAATTGTTATGAAATACTATTTTCTGGAAATGTGATTATGATACGGATTTTTATAATGAAAAATCGGCGTACGAGTCGAGATTTTTATATATGTTTGCCGGTGTACGGGCCAAGCTATGGAAATGATTTGCCATCGTACGGGTTGTGCTATGTGTATGATTTGTTGGCGTATGGGCCAAGTTATGGAAATGATTTTCCAGCGTACGGGCTGTGCTATGGATATTTTTTGCCGGCGTATGGGCCGAGCTATGGTAAAATATGAAATACCAGCATCGAGCCAATGATTTTCATGATATATGTATATATGCAAAATGATATGATTGATTTGATAATTAATGATATGAAATATCCATGTATCATAGTTTCAGTATATGTTATATGATATCAGAACCTAGTTGGCTTGGTCTAGGCTAGCACTTGCACAGTACCGCTGCTATGTGTCCATGGTCATCATGATTATAATATTTGTGTTAACACTGTTGTACAGAGTGGTGTGAGATTGGATGGTTGATGTAGTTTTAAGAAGAGTGTGAGCGCCTCTGGTGTACGGACCAGGTCTAACAGACCCATCAGACTTACAGACTGTACTTTTGACTTGGTAGTGATCAGCCAACTATTGTCAGATCCCGCCTTCGGGCCACACAACCCAGTCATGTGGGGGTAATACATGACAACAGCCAGCTAACCTACCAAGAATGTTTTTGTATTATATTTTATGAGATGAAATATGATTATGAAAATGCAGTATGTTCTCCCATGCTATGATGATATATACGTTTTCCTAGATATGACATGATAGTTTACTAAATATGTTTCTATATGATATATGTATAACACGGAATACTCATGTTGCCACACACTAGTATTAGTTTATTTCCCTTACTGATAAGTGTCTCACCCCAAAATTTTACAAACATTTCATGAACCCATAATAGAAGAGCGGGTAAAGCCCCGCTGATCTAGTACGATTGGTCTGCCCTTCCAGAAGGGTAAGTGTTTTGATAGGATCGGATGTATTTTGTGGGATGGCCCTAGATATCTTTTGGGTTGTGTACCATATGTATATAAATACAGTGATTGTAGTAACTCTGGTATTGTGATGTATGGTATAATGAGATGTATATGATTGTATGTTTCCTGCTGCTTAGGCTTCCATTATGTGTTCTGATGTATCCCTGGTACCCACGGGTCCAGGTGGATTATGATCTGTTGAGTTTTGTGATATTGAGTTTATTATATTATGGAAAAAAATGTGAAAATTAAGTAGGTCGTCACATTTTGATATCAGAGCCTAGGTTACTAGGTTCTGTAGACTTTAGAATACAGCGGAAACAATACCAGAGTATAGGAAATGATTTGAGGTTTTGTTCTATAGTCTGGAGAGTAGACTTCCATGGTAGTTTCTATGTTTTTCCTTTTGTGACGATTTTAGGAAAACCATAGTAAGCTATTGTGGGGTTGTGTTCCTAGAATGTAGGACTAGGGTTAGGAATAAGTTGGGAATGTTAAGATAAGTGGTGAGGTTAGGTGGGTAAGTTATAAGGATAGAATTTCTAAGTTGCGCTTGTTGTTTTTAGGATGGATCCAGGAGGAAGTAGTGCCCATGTGAGTGGCAGTGATGGAGCAGGGTCATCGGGTGCAGTTGGGACCGACTCTGATGCGGTATTACGCAGCGTGGCTCAGTAGGTTATGGCTAAGATTGCTAGGAGCTCGAGGGAGCAGGGTGGTCCATCAGTTGGCCATGGGTGCACTATTGAGAAGTTTATGAAGATGAATCCTCCAGCGTTCTCAGGTGGAGTTGATCCTGCAGCCGCTGAGAACTGGATGCAGGAGATTGAGAAAGTCTTGGTTGAATTGCAGTGTACTAAGGAATAGAGGGTCATTTTCGCCACCTATAAACTGACAGGAGAGGCCGAGAGATGGTGGACTACGGTGAGACTGTTGGAGCAGCAGAGGGTGACTCCGATAGCCATGACATGGGACCGATTTAAAGAATTGTTTTTCGATAGATATTTTCCAGCTACTGTTAGGGAGGCTAAAGTAGAAGAGTTCATAAGTCTTAAGTAGGGACATCTATCCGTCCAGCAGTATGCGGTGCGTTTCATCGAGATATCTCGTTTCGCCCCATACATTGTCCTTGATGAGGTGAAGAAAGTGAGGCAATTTGAGAGAGGCTTGAGGCAGAGTATATTTAAGTTGGTGGTGGTGCTACGGATCCAGGACTTTGCTGAGTTAGTCGACTGGGCAGCCTTGGCAGAGATTGGTGAGCATCTCGATGCAAAGGAGCAGGGACAGAGGAAGAGATCTACATCTATGGGCTACCAGTAGGGTCCTAGACAGAATTAGTGGAGGAGAGGTAACCATGGCTGAGGGCGGAGACAGGAAACGGAAGGATGCGAGGTGCAGGCAGGGCGGGGTCCTCCAGTTTATCAGACTTGTGGTAGGAGACACTGGGGAGAGTGTCGAGTAGGAGAGGTGGTGTGTTATCGTTGTGGTAGATCGGGGCATATGGTGCGAGACTATCCTACCCCACCAAATGTAGTTCCAGCTCCTAGACCATACTGGGGAGGTTATCAGGCGCCACGTGGGGGCCAATAGAGGAATACGGCTCCAGCCAGGTTGTTTACTCTGACGCTGGATGAGGCTGAGACGGCAAGTGATGTGGTGACAGGTATGGTTATTATGCTTTCTTTTAAAGTTATTGCATTGTTTGATTCAGGAGCTACGCACTAGTTTGTGTCTTCGGGGTGTGTTAAACTATGTGGGGCAGAAACACAATTGTTGAATATTGTGCTGTTAGTTTCTACACCGACTAGATCTGTAGTGAGATGTAGTAGAGTACTCCGGGGTTGTTTAGTTGATATTCAAGGGGAAATTAAGTTTGCTGATCTGATAGTGCTGGACATGCACGGGTTTGATGTTATATTTGGCATGGATTGGCTAGCCGCTAATTTTGCCAGCATAGACTGCCGAGCACGAGAAGTGATATTCAGACCTTCGGGGAATGTGAAATTCAGGTTTGTAGGATCACAGGTGCATTCCCCACCTTATCTAGTTTTAGCTATCCAGGCCAAGAGACTACTGCTGAGTGGTTGTCAAGGGTTTGTGGCAATTATGAAGGAGATGTCAGAGAATGAATTGAAATTTGCTAGCACGCCTGTAGTAAAGGAATTTACAGATGTTTCCCAAGATGAGTTACCAGGCTTGCCACCTGATCGTGAGGTAGATTTCCCTATTGATCTACTTATAGGTACAGCACCGATTGCTAAAGTACCTTACCAAATGGCGCCAGTAGAGTTACAAAACTGAAGAATCAGTTGCAAGATCAACTTAATAAGGGCTTCATACGACCTAGTGTATCTCCGTAGGGAGCTCCAGTTTTATTTGTGAAGAAGAAAGACGGGTCTATGAGGATGTGTATAGACTATAGGGAGATTAATAATGTGAAAATCAAGAACAAGTATCCTCTACCCCGTATCGATGATTTTTTTTACCAGCTCCAGGGTACACGGGTGTATTCGAAGATTGACCTCAGATCTGGTTATCATCAAGTGAAAGTGAAAGCAGAAGACGTCTCGAAGACAGCCTTCAGGACCAGGTACGGGCATTATGAGTTTCTTGTTATGTCGTTTGGTTTGATGAATGCTCTTGTGGTATTTATGGACTTGATGAACAGAGTCTTCCATCACTACCTAGGCCAGTTCGTTGTTGCTTTTATTAATGATATACTAGTCTATTCGAGGAGCCATGAGGAGCATGAGATGCACTTAAGGCAGGTTCTACAGACGCTACGGGAAAAGAAGTTGTATGTCAAGTTCAGTAAATGCGACTTCTAGCTTGAGAAAGTTGTATTTTTGGGGAACGTTATCTCTGGAGACGGTATTTCTGTGGATCCTAGTAAGGTTGAGGTCGTAGTGAATTGGACTAGACTGAGGAATGTCCAAAAGATCAGGAGTTTCTTAGGGCTAGCTAGGTATTACCGTCGTTTCATTGAGGGATTCTCAGCTTTGTCAGGGCCTTTGCACGACTGACTAGGAAGAATGCCAGAATTGAATGGGATGATATCTATGAGCAAAGTTTTCAGGAATTGAAGCAGAGGCTAGTCACAGCGCCAGTACTAATCATCCCGTTAGGGGGTGAGGGTTATTTCATTTACAGTGATGCGTCCTTGAAGGGACTTGGTTGTGTATCGATGCAACATGGTAGGGTGGTGGCGTATACGCCCAGGCAGTTGAAAGAATATGATAAGAACTACCCTACACATAATCTTGAATTGGCTACAGTAGTACACGCCTTGAAGATTTGGAGGCATTATCTGTACGATGAGCGGAGTGAGATCTTCTCCAACCATAAAAGTTTGAAGTACTTTTTCACTCAAAATGAACTAAATATGAGGTAGAGAAGGTGGTTGGAACTAATTAAGAATTTTGATTGTACCATTAGTTATCACCCAAGGAAAGCAAACGTGATAGCTGATGCATTGAGTAGGAAGTCCAGGGAATCAACGTTGATGACTATGGAGATCTAGTATCCAATCATGATGAATCTGGAGAGATTCGACATTGAATTAATTGAAAGTGGTTCTCAGGCTCACATTGCCAGTTTAGTGGTGCAACCTATTCTGCAGAAAAGGATTAAAGTTGTTCAGAAGGAAGACCCAGAATTAGCAAAGGTGATGGATAGAGTGCATAATGGTCAAGGGGAGGAATTCAGTATTGCAGATGACGGGGCTTTGCGGTTCCGTTCCATATTATGTGTTCCTGCCGATACTGAGATCAGAAAGGCTATTTTAGAGAAGACTCACAGATCTTTGTATACAGTTCATCCCGGTAGTACAAAGATGTATAGGGATCTACGAGAGTCATACTAGTGGAGTGGTATGAAAAGAGAGATCGCCAAGTATGTAGCTCAATGTCTGACATGCCAGCAAGTAAAAGTTGAGCACCAGAGGCCAGCAGGGCAGTTGCAGCCGTTATTTATCCCAGAGTGGAAGTGGGATCATATATGCATGGATTTCGTGTCAAGACTGCCGATGGCGTTACATGGCCAGAATGTCATCTAGGTGATTGTTGACCGTTTGACTAAGACCGAGCACTTTTTACCTATCAAGATCATATACTCCCTTAATCGTTTAGCGGAGATCTACATTCAATAGATAGTTCGTTCTCATGGGGTGCCAGTATCGATTATGTCAGATCGAGACCCACATTTTACGTCATGTTTCTGGAAGAGCTTGCAGGAAGCTCTAGGGTCTTAGTTATCGTTTAGTATGACATTCCATCCTCAGTCAGATAGGCAGACTGAGAGGACGATACAGACATTAGAGGATATGCTCCGAGCGTGCGTATTGGATTTTGGGGGTAGTTGGACTCAGTTCATGCCATTAGTAGAATTTGCGTATAATGATAGTTATCATACCAGCATTGGCATGGCACCATTTGAGGCTCTATACGGTAGGAGATGTCATTCTCCTTTATTTTGGGATGAAGTGGGTGAGCGGCGAGTAGTGGGGCCAAAGCTTGTGCAGCAAGCATGTGATAAGGTTCGGCTTATCAAAGACAGAATCAGTGTAGCTCAGAGCCGATAGAAAAGTTATGCTGATAATCGCCGCAGAAATGTGGAATTTGATGTAGGTAATCATGTGTTTTTGAAGATAGCTCCATTAAAAGGGGTTATGCGATTTGGGAAGAAGGGTAAACTTAGTCTTAGGTTTATCGGTCCATTTGAGATTCTAGATAAAGTGGGATCGGTAGCCTATAGGCTAGCTTTGCCACCTGTCTTGTCCAGGATCCACGACATACTCCATGTTACTATGTTGAGGAAATACATCCCAGATCCTTCTCATATCATCAGTTATGGTGAATTAGAACTCAGTGATTCACTGGTGTATGAGGAGGTACCAGTACAGATTCTGGATAGGAAAGTACAGGAGCTACGTAACAAGAAGATTCCTCAGGTAAAAGTTTTGTGGAGGAATCATGCAGTAGAAGAGGCTTCTTCGGAGTCCGAGGAGCAGATGAAGCAAAAGTACCCACAACTATTTCAAGAAGCTTAAGTAGTTAGGTAATATTTCTTTTGCAGGTAAATGTAATTTTTTAATTAGTGTAGCATTTTAGTTTTGGGAGAATTTTTCTTTTGTATATGTAATCTTCCAGGACTCGGAATGTAACCACGGTATTCCTTTGCCATAAGTGAGGGTAAGTAATAAAATAAGTAGACCCTTTTCTTGTTAAGGGATGACGAGTTACGTGAATAGTAAATTTCGAGGACGAAATTTTATAAGGAGGGGAGAATGTAACGACCTGAGGAATTTTCCAGGCCTCATCGACGAACATAGGGGTTTCTTTGATGAAGGTTCTTCAGGATCTCGTCGATGAGAAGATACCGAGAGAGGATTTTTGGAAGCCTGAAATTCATCGACAAGGGTTGAAGTTCGTCAACGAACTTTCTACAGGACTTGTCGACGAGATGACGTGGCTCGTCGACGAATCCCGCAATATAAGTAGGGTTAAATGTGATTTTTCAGTTCATTTTCCTGCGCAGAACTTCTCTCTCTCTTACCCTTCAATTTCTCCTCCTTCTCTCTAGAATTCTGGGCTGGATTTCTGTCGGTTCGACGATCTGAAGCCACCACGATGCTCCTGGAAAAGTTCTCTGCAAGTCTGCCAGAGCAGATCGTTGGTGGGGTTGAGTTGGAAACCATCTCAAATCCAGGGTAAGGCATTCTACTAAGTATTTGATTATTTGAAAGTTGTAGAAAGTGTAGTACGCGTAGAAATACTGAACTTTAGTTCCGAAGAATGTTGTTTTCAGGGTGTTGAGTAGGTAACCCTGCGGGTACAAGACAGATTTTCTTAGGGGCTTTTCAGAATTCAGGTAAGGAGATAAACTAAACTAATATTTTTATGGAAAGTATGTACAATATTATAGTAATTGATTTCAGGGAAATAAATATATTTATATATTATTTATATTTGAAAAATACTGTTGACAATGATGGTATGTTAAATATATGAAAAACCTGTTTAGTGTGGCATTAGTAGAAATTGTTATGAAATACTGTTTTCTGAGAATGTGATTATGATACGGATTTTTATAATGAAAAAACAGCGTACGGGCCAAGATTTTAATATATGTTTGCCGGCATACGGGCCGAGCTATGTGTATGATTTGCCGGTGTACGGGCCGAGCTATGGAAATGATTTTCCAGCATATGGGTTGTGCTATGGATATGATTTGCCGGCATATGGGCTGGGCTATGGTAAAATGTGAAATACCGGCGTACGGGCTGATGATTTTCATGATATACGTATATATGCAAAATGATATGATTGATTTGATAATTAATGATATGAAATATTCATGTATCAAAGTTTCAATATATGTTATATGATATCAAAACCTGGTTAGCTTGGTCTAGGCTAGCACTTGCACGGTACCGTTACTATGTGTCCATGGTCATCATGATCATGATATTTGTGTTAACGCCATTGTATGGATTGGTATGAGATTAGATGGTCGATGTGGTTTTTAAGAAGTGTGTGAGCGCCCCTGGTGTATGGACCAGGTCTGGCAGACCCATCAGACTTACAGACTGTACTTTTGATTTGGCAGTGGTCGGCCAACCATTGTTAGGTCCCGTCTTCGGGCCACACAACCCAGTCATGTGGGGGTAATACATGGCAACAGCCAGCTAACCTATCAGGAATGTTTTTGCATTATATTTTATGAGATGAAATATGATTATGAAAATGCAGTATGTTCTGCCATGTTATGATGATATATACATTTTCCTAGATATGACATGATAGTTTACTAAATATGTTTTTATATGATATATGTATAACACGGAATACTCATGTTGTCACACACTAGTATTAGTTTATTTCCCTTACTCATAAGTGTCTCACCCCAAAACCTGATAGGAGAGCGGGTCAAGCCCCGCTGATCTAGTACAGTTGGTCTGCCCTTTCAGAAGGGTAAGTGTCTTGATAGGGTCAGATGTATTTTGTGGGATGGCCCTAGATATCTTTTGGGTTGTGTACCGTATGTATATAAATACGGTGATTGTAGTAACTCTGGTGTTATGATGTATGGTATAATGAGATATATATATATATATATATATATGATTGTTTGTTTCCTACTGCTTAGGCTTCCGTTATGTGTTCTAATGTATCCCTGGTACCCACGAGTCCTGATGGAATATGATCTGCTGAGTTTTGTGATATTGAGTTTATTATATTATGGAACAAAATGTGGAAATTAAGCAGGTCGTCACATTACAATCATATGCCTTAAGGGGTCATGATGAAATATTGGATTCAATGAATGGAGACAACTTTATTAAAATGGTTAAGATTTTAGTCTCTTACAATGAAAATGTTTCATTTTATACTTCAAAATGCTTTACAAAATGCATCCTATGTTTCTCATGGAATTTAAAAAGAGATATTGCAAATCATTGCTAGTAAAGCATGAAAGGCCATTAGGGACGGGATTGACAATGGAAAGTTTTGCATTATCATGGATGAAGCAAAAAGTGAATCAAAAAGAGAGTAAATTGCTTCTGTTTTGCGATATGTTGATATTGATGGTTATGTTCGATAGTGTTTCTATGATCTTGTCCATGTGTCTAATACTACATCATGGACCTTGAAGAATAAGATATCATTTTTACCATCTCAACACAACTTTAGCATACAAAATATTCGAGGCTAAGGATATGATGAGTAAGGGTGGCACTACAGGTTAACGAGACGGGTCTGGGCGGGTCATAAACGGGTCGAGGTTAAATGGGTACGAGTTCGAGTTGACCCATTTATTAACGAGTGATTGATAGGTAAACTCAAACCTACCCCTTTAATAAACGGGTCATAAACCATTACCCATTTAAAAGTATAATTTATTTATTTTATATTTTTTTAACATTTCATATAAATGACAATTTTTTAAAAAAAACTGTGATGACCTGCTCATTTTCCACATTTTTTTTATAATAATATCAATGTCATACATTCCAGCTCCGCAGGTCACCATCCACCTAGACCCGTGGGTACCAGGGATACATCAGAACGCAATCGGAAGCCTAAGCAGCAGGAAATATATATATTCACAATATTGTAAATACAAAACATCCATTATTTTACCATAAATACCACAACCACTACATTCACCGTACTTCCATATATACATCTCAAAAATAAGACCTATGGACATTTCCCCAAAAATCTAACTGTCCCTACAAAACTTACCCTTCAAAGGGGCAGATACACAACACTAGCTCAGCAGGGCTTTTCCCACTCTCCTATCTGGGGCTCCTGAAAAGTTTATAAGATTAAGGGGTGAGACACCTCTCAGTAAGGGAAATAAACTAATACCAATGTGTGGCAACATGAGTATTCTGTGTTATACATATATCATATATAACATATTCAGTACTGTTTATCAAATCTGGGAAAACATATGTTTATCAAAACATGGCAGAACATACTGCATTTCATAAGCATATCTCATCTCATATCATAATAATAACATAAAAACATTCCTGGTAGGTTAGCTGGCTATTGTCATATATTACCCCCACATAATTGGGTTGTGTGGCCCAAAGGCAGGACCTGACAATGGTTGGCCGACCACTTCCAAGTCAAAACAGTAGTCTGTAGGTCCGATGGGTTTGCCAGACCTGGTCCATACACCAGGGGCGATCACAGCACACTTCTTAAATAATCACATCGACCATCCAATCTCACACCACTTCGTACAGTGGCGTTAACACAAATATCATGATCACGAAGACCATGGACACATAGCAATGGTACCATGCAAGTGCTAGCCTAGACCAAGCCAACCAGGTTCTGATACTATATAACATATGTTAAAACTGTGATACATGGATATCTCATATCGTTAATTAACAGATTAATCATATCATTTTGCGTATATACATATATCATGAAAACCATCGGCCCGTATGTCGGTATTACACATTTTATCATAGCACGGCCCGTACGCCGGCAATCACATCATAGCACAGCCCGTACGCTAGCAAATCACAGTCACATAACACGGCCCGTACGCTGGCAAATCACATCCACATAGCACGGCCTGTACGCCGACAAATCATAACACAACCCGTACGCTGGCAAATCACTTCCACATAGCACGGCTTGTACGCCGGTAAATCACACACAAAGTTCAGCCTGTACGCCAAAAAATCATATAAAATCTCTGCCCGTACACCGATTTTCCATCATAAAAATCCATATCATCCACATTCCCAGAAAATAGGTATTTCACTACATTTTTACTCATGCCACACAAATGGATTTTCACATATTCAACATACGATCATTTTCACAGTATTTTACAAAAATAAATCATATATATATATAATTATATTTATTTTTCCTGAAACCAGATGCTATATATACATATACATGCATTTTCTCAAAACGAAACTAGCTTAGTTTATCCCCTTACTTGATTCCTGGAAAGCCCCTAATAAAACTGCCCCGCACCCGCAAGGTTCCTAACTCAACACCTTGAAAATGAAAAATCTCAGTATTAAAGTTAAGTATTTTCATACGTACAACATTTTCTATAACTATCACTAAGTCAAATTCGGCTTAAAAGTCTTACCTCAACTTAGGGATGATTTCCAACGTTCCCAATTCAACACCCCTGGAAATGAAAACTCCCAGTACAAAAGTTCAATATTTCTAAGCGTTTAACACTTTTCTCAACTGTCATAAATACAAATATTGAGTAAAAAGTCTTACCCTGGATTCGAGATGGTTTCCACCTAGCTTTTACCAACAATCCACTCCAGCGGATTTGGAGAGAACTTCCCCAGGAGCGTCGTGGTAGTTTCAAATCTTCAATCTGGCGAGAAACGAGCCCAAAATCAAAGAGAGAGAGAGAGAGAAAATCGAAGAGGAGAGAGAGAAAATCGAAGAGGAGAGAGAGAGAGGGAAAACTTAGCTTCTTTAGGAAGTCAAAATCCGGATTTTCATATTTATAGAACAGGGGATTTCTTCGATGAGACACGTCACCTCGTCAACGAGTCCTTCATTAAATTCGTCGATGAGACCCTGTATTCGTCGATGAAATTTAGGCTGCCCCAGAACCTCTCTCGGTATTTTATCGTCAACGAAGCCCTATGTTCGTCGACGAATTTTCTAGCACTCGTCGACGAGGCCTTGTTTTCGTCGACAAGTTCTAGCATTTTCCTTGAAATTATGGTTATCCCCCAAAATGTAATGTCATCGACGAAGTCTACGACCTCCTTATGTTTCTGTTTCTATTTCTCTCCCTCTTATTATTAAAATCATATTATTCTTTGGGTCACTACAAAAACACTCCGTGGCAGGGGGAGGAGGTGGGGGTCGAAGGCTTCTGCCAATCTTCGAGCTGACTGTCTTCTGGCCATCTGGGTAGCACCGCTACAAAAATAGGGTAGGAGGGGGTGAGGGTCATCAGGCTTATGTTATTCCAAGCTGATTGTCGTCTAGATAGCACCGTACCAGGGGGAAGGGGTGAGGGCCATAAGGCTTCTGCCTAGCCAATTGTCAATTTCTACTTCTCACAATCTCTCCTGTGAGGTCGTGCTCTGTGCATGAGGGTCCTAAGGCATAGAGGCAGTAAGGGCTAAGAGTGAGGGAGAAATAAAGAATCAGGAGTCTGGAGATCAGGAGCTTCTCGGCTTTCTAGCAAATTGCAATCTCGCCTATGACCATGAGTGAGGCTGTGTAGAATTGACACCAACATCCCATTCCCAAACAGATATGATATGCCCCAAATATACTAGCTCTAAAACAATCCATCCACCATAATGGAGTATTAAGGAGCAGCCACGATCAAGGCCATTATTGCCCAAGGGCAGTTGTTCTTGAGGAGTCAACTCCATGCACACCAGAGCGATCCACGCACGTGCCATTAATAACTATTATCAGCTCCTTAAAGGCTAAAGTGATTCACGCCCACGCCATAACTAGCCAATAATTGGCCATACCCCCTCGGGTCAACTCTAGCCACTATAAGAAAAGGCATGGGGAAGAGGCTAAGGTAAGTCATTCAGCACCCATTCTTACTGTTGCATTTAGCCTCTTTGAAGCATTTCCCTTACTTAGGCATCGAAGTGATCCCCCGAAGTACACCCCGAGTGCTCCGGGCCTTTTCCCTTTTCCCCTTTTTAGGTCAACGAAAGTAGGAGAGCAGACCCGCTGGTCACCGCTAATTTTATCCCGCAACAGTTGGCGCCGATTTTATTCCACAACAAGATACATCTTGAATATCTTGTGACACTGCTTCCCAGTGTAGAATTGCTTCAACATGCCATCTATGAGGAACCCCATTTCCAATATATAATGAAATAGGAAGCAAAATGACTAAAACCTTCGTAAAAAAATAGTGTGGATGCGAAATGGGCGCGATGTGTGTTTGGAAATTCTTGACCTCTAAAGTTGACATCAATATTCGCTAGGATTGACGATTTGGCAGTTCATGATTGTTAGCTTTACCATGATCCCAAGAGGGGGGGGTGAATTGGTATTTTTAAATTTCTATCCCCTAGGTGTTCTTCCTAACAGCAGTATGTTCACAACCCTATAATCAATCTAATGCAAGTAATATCAGAAGTTAATTAAAGCAGTTTAATCAATTACACATGCACCAGAAAGCTGTAATGAATAGGGTAACACACATATATGTTATCGAGGTTCGGCCAACTGCCTACGCCCCCGCCTTGGCTAACCAGCACAAGGATTATCACACTAACTTGCTCACTTAAACGGGTGGAGCGGCACCTATACAAACCAGGTCAAATTAACACAGGACTGACCTTAACCTTAACTAGGTCAATTAGTACAGGGCTGACCTCAACCTTTACACCATTCCTTACCGGGCTAGATTACCGGCCCCTCAGGCCACGCCTAGAATCTCTCAGATATACAAGCAAAAGGTACAGTATAAGGGTGCTTTCACGTAAAGCAGATTTGTACCACAAATGCGCACAATCACAAACACCACAGATGATTTACTAATTTAAGCTCAGTGTAGTCTAAGTAGTTCAACTCTTAAATATATTTTATATCAGTGTTATATGTACGTGAGAGTGTCAGCAAGCAATCTTTGTATTTCTAGATGTTCTCAATCAAGAAGCTCAAACAAAGATATCATGCAATATTCAAATATCCCAAATAGCAGAATATGTCAATCATGTGAATAGTGTATATGCTTGGTTTGCAAGATATATGTAATCTTTGTATTTCAGCAAATGATGTAGACTTGAATGGATATTGCCACAAAGATTAATATAACACACACAAATATCTTTTCACAAATGTATCAATATGAATACCACAAGATATTTGAGTACGTTTGAAAATATTTTTACAAGCCAAAAACAAATACAAACTTCCTAAGATATTGCAATGAGAATGCAACACTTAGAAGTTCAGCAAAGTCTTCTTAGGATAGGCTTATGAGAAAAGCCCCCTAAGAATACTTAGGTAATGCTCTCGAGAAAATCGATTTAAACAATCAAAGAATGAGAGAGCAAAACCTCAAACCAATAACACTCAAATACACTTACAAAAGATACTGAGATGAAGTAGGTAAGTTTGAGTGGATTTGGAGATAGTATAAGTAATAGGAAGTATTTAGCTTGAGAGAGAAATTTGATTTTTGGTTTTTTCTAATTTATGTCTAATTCTCCCAAATGAAAGAGTATATATAGACATACCAAAATATTTGACCGTTGGGGACCTATTAGGGATTGTTGAAAAAGTTTAATGACATTTTAACCAATTTAACCCTGTTTAAAAAATATTAACTACGGTAAAAAAATCAGGGCAACCCGAGAGGTCCGGTCGACCAGATTAGGTTCGGTCAACCAAGTCTCATATGGTTCGGTCGACCAGGGGACTTTTGAACTAAGGGCTCGGTCGACCAGGAGAAGGAGATTTCTTAATTTTTCAAGGTTCGGTCGACCAGACCATTTTGAACTGGCTGGTTCGGTCGACCAAACCGCTGGGAATTCTCCCGAGGACCTTCCGGTCAACCAAGTAGTTAGAGAACAAAAGTTCTCGGTCGACTAGATGGTCAAATGTTGACCAAGGAGGGTTTCGGTCGACCAGGTATCTTTGAACAACCTAGTTCGGTCGACCAGGTAGTCAAACTTTTGACCTAGGGAGGTTTCGGTCGACCAGGGTTTTTTGAACTACCTAGTTTGGTCGACCAGATGGTCAAAATTTTGACCCAGGGAGGTTTTGGTTGACCAGGGCTTTTTGAACTAACTTGGCTGGTCGACCGAAAGTGCACCATGTGTGCATTTCAGTCCCATTTCGAAACATACAAGCCCTATTCAAGTGGCTAACAAACATATGTGTAAATGTGTGTGTCCTAGGGTCACTTGGGGTCCAATTTGAAGACACTGAAAAAGTCCAGTGTCGGTCGACCGAATACCCTAAGGTCTTTCTATGGTCATTTTTGGTTTGTATCTAGTTTGAGCTTACAAAATAAACCATGCATGTGATGTGTGTGCTTATTACAAACCGAATACCCTAATTACTATTACAGACAAATTTCATTACAAAAATATTACAATTAAGAGCATGAATTTGTCTTCAAGCTTTGAGCTTTCACGTGCCATTAATGATCTACTAAAATGGACCTGCACATGAACTAGATATTTATTAAATACAATCGTATTTGTCATTATCAAAACCAGGGCGTGACCTATAAGGTCAACAGTGATCAAAGAAGCTAGCTTCAGTGTGCAACATCTAGCGTGCCTTCACGGCCCATGCGTGATCGTCCTGAGGTTGAGGCACAGAGGCAGTGAGGCTGAGACTAGAAGTGAGGGAGAATCGGGAGATCAACAACCGCTAGCTAGGGTTTTTGGGTTTGATTGTTATATATATATATATATATATATATAATAAGTTCAACAAGTCACCCATCCAACCTGCCTAACTTTTTTAATAAATGAGTCGAATTCGGGTTGACTCGTTTATAAATGGGTCAGCTTGTATTAAACCTAAACCCGGTTTAAACGGACGAGTTACGGGTCACCCATCGAGTTTTGACCTGTTTTTCCACCCCTAATGATGGTGCTAATAATATGTGTAGACAATAGAATGGATTACAAGTTTTGTTCTCTAACAAGCGTTTTTATGTATACTACATTCATTGCCTTGCTCACTGTCTCCAATTAGCATTAGTTGGGGCATCATGATAGGTTATATCCATTCCTCATTTTCTCACTAAGTTGGTTTTTTTTTCAACATCATTAGTTCCTCTTGTAAATGACATGACTAATTGAAAGTTGCTCAAGCTCCAAAAATTCAAAAGCTACTTGCTAGTCAAGAGCTTAAAATTGGTAAAGATTGAATCAAGTTGGCACTCTTAAACATCTTGGTGATACTTGTTGGAGTTCTCATTTGAGCTCATTTGTAGCTTGATAAATATGTTAGCAACCACTTATTTTTCCTTGAAAAATATAATTGCTGAAGGGGCTTCTTTTTCTCGTAAAGGTGATGCAGATGTAGCTAATGACACCATCATTTCATTTTAGTTTGTGTCATTCCTTCATTTGATTAGAGAGATTATAGTAACCACTGATGATCTTTGTCAAGCATTGCAATGCAAATCTCAAGATATAGTGAATACAATGCATTAAGTATCAGCAACCAAAAGTCTCGTTCAAATGCTTAAAGAAAATGGATGGGATCCATTGTTTGAAAAGGTGAAAATATTTTGTAAAAAGAACAAGACAAACATTCTCGATATGAGTTGTTTATATACAGTAGGTTGAGGTCGACCTCATTATAAAAAAGAACCTCTTACAATAGACCATATTTTTTTATCTAATGTGCTTCTTACTACCATCAACTGTCACTTGCAAGAATTGAACACAAGGTTGAAGGACGACGTAATGAAGCTTATCATTCTGAGCTCCACATTGGATCCAAGGGATGATTACAAATCCTTCAATGTTGATAATATTTGCAAGCTTGCAAATAAAGTTTATCTTCATCCTTCAATGTTGATAACATTTGCAAGCTTGCAAATCAATTTTATCTTGAGGATTTCACTGAGTAAGAGGAGTTGCATTTAAGATATCAATTGCAACATTTTGAACTTGATGTTTGTTAATGCACAGAGTTCCAAAAACTATCAACCATTTCTCCTATGTTTAGAGTTGGTAAAAACAACAACAAAAAAATTGTAATCTATCCTCTTTGTTGATAGATTAATCTGACTTTTTTTAATTCTCGTTTCTATAGCTACAACTGAGCATATCTTATTGAAAATAGGCTTCATATTAAGATGAAAGATGAGTATCTTGTGAATAACTTGGTTATATACATTGAGATGGAAGAGTAGTGAGCACAGTTATAGGATTATTAGTTTAGATTTTATCTTTGACATATAACTTTTTTTGTATACACCAAGCTCATAGTGATGTAACTCTTGCCTCTTTCGTTTTAGCATTGACGGTTAATGAAATCATTATTTTTATTATTTATGGATATTGATACAGGGATGATTTAGATAAAAATAAATAAAATATGTAATAATTACAAACATAATAAATTATTATTAGTAAATTTTTTATGTATATAGTTTGCCCCCCTAGCCATGATTCTTGGATTCACCACCAATAAACACAAATACTAACACACACACACTCCGAAAGAGAGAGTGAGAGAATAGAAAAATGAGGTGGCCTAGGAAGTTCAAAACATAAAAGGCAAAATGGATTCTCATAACATTCATATTCAAAAGCAACTTAATGGTTTCGAGACAACTAAATAAATAGCACTATATATATCTGTGTGTCTGTGTGTGTGTGTGTGTGTGTGTGTGTGTGTGTGTGTGTGTGTGTGTGTGTGTGTGTGTAGAGGGAGAGAGTGTGATAGAGAGAGGGTACATGTTGAATCATTGTAAGATGATAATGGCAAGTGGACAATGACAAGCAACGATGAGGATAAGCGATGACCTGCAACAGCAATTGGGTGACAATGCTTTGCATTTGCAAGGGTTAAGGTTTCTTTGGGCTTTTGGGGAAATGAAGATGAATAGGAATGAAGCATTCAAATCGCTACGAGATGATGGCAGCCAGTAGGCAATCGTGAGTGACAGTAAGGATGGATGATGGCATGCGGCAATAGTTGTTGAGTGATGGTGCTCTGCATTTGCGGGGGTTAGGGACTTATGGTTTGTTTGTGCTTTTGGGAACATGGGTTTGGGATTTAAAAATTTTATTCCCCTTAGTCTTAGTTCTTTTGAATTATAACGATAATCAAAACTTAAACACAATCACAAAATTTATCTAGAGTAATCACAATCAAAACAATATGATCAAACACTCAATCTTTGTAACAATAGCTCTGTATTGATATGAAATTTTGTTGAACTTGTTATAAGCTATGTATCACAATTATTCTTTTTCCTAATGTTCAGCTTTTAAATAAACTTTTAGATTAATAATTCAAGGTTGATCAACCAACGTAGTCCCTTTCGGTTTCCGCAATCAATGTTGATCAATCCAAAACAAATTACCTTCTGGTCTATTTAACAACCAAACATTCAGAATTGAATTTTAAAGCAACCACACAGATTTTATCTTTTGATGAAAAATAAAGAGTAGGGAAGAGAAAGAAGAACATAGGGTTTTTTACGAGGTTCGGCTTCAACACAGCCTATGTCCTCACCCTTGGCAAAACCACTAAGAGATTCACTATCACTGCTCCTTTACCACATGGAACAATATAAGTTACAACACTCCTTGGGTAAGCCTAGAGCCCGCCTTCTCCAAACAATATCCCCTTGTTTGGTCCAACGATTCAGAACTTGAACTATCAATCAACCCGTTACAAAGATATAAAACAAGGCGTACAAAAACTTACTCCTCAAAGAGCTGATTAGTACAAATTGAAACACTATGTACTTCAATAAATTCAGAATATGCATTTCAGAATAAAGCCCTCAGAAATTTATCACCGTGAGTATCTTTCAATGAATGAAAGAATCAATAACTTGATGCATAAACTCAGTGAGAAACTCAGCAAAGCTTTCGGATATTTTCGTGAGTGATGAGAGCAATAGCACACTTTCAGAATTTCAGTAGGCTTTGAGAGAGTATAAGAGCTGAATTGATTTCTTGGTGTGTAAAACAATGATCCTTGAGGGTATTTATAGAGGTAGAAAGACTTCTTTCTTGTTCCCAAAGTTTACTTGGAGTAGGTTCCAAATTTTAAATTTTTTTAAGCTTCAAATAATTTAAATTTCAAAAATATATCCGTTGGAAGTTTTGAAAACTGTCGCGAGCCAAACGACTGTGAAGTCCTGGAAGTCGTCTATCCATATATTATAACTATAATATTCATACGCAGAGAGGTGGCAGTCGTCTGTCCCCAGATTGGCAGTCGTCTATCACCAGAATAATTTAGTTTTAATACAACTTAGTAGGGTGGAAGTCGTCTATCCATATGATGACAGTCGCCTATCCATGAACAAATCAGTTTTTCAATATACACAAAAAGTTGGTAGTCGGCTGGTAGAACACTCACAGACGGCTCACTGGTCACTGGCCGCCATCTATCCATTACTTGACAGTCATCTATCAGTCTTCTAACTTGTGTTAAAAACACTTCAAAAACATACCAGTCGTCTATCACTAAACAGACAATCATTTGTCAGCAAGATTTTCCTCATTTCAACATATTTTTGAGTTCTCTCTTCTTTGCTCAATTAATCTTGGAATATGAACTTGTTTAACTTTGAAAAACTTGTTCCAAGTTTTATACTAAGGTCTCTAAGTCTCTTTGCCTAATGAGCTTCAAAATGAAAAATTCATATTTGAATACACTTAGAAGTACTTAACAAAGACCTTTTCCTAAGCTGATTTGACATTTTCTTTGCTTCGAGTCCTTTCAATGCTGCTCTTCAATCTTTTAGACTTCTATGAGCTTTCATTGTGGATCTTTGGTATTCACATGTGACTTTCCTTGTTCCTTGATCCTTGTAAGCTTTCATGTCAAGTTATATGTAATTTGAGTAAATCATCTTTTCTTGTAATCATATCACTTGAAAATTCATTAAATAACTTTACTTTGTTATCATCAAAACCAAGAGTTTTTAAACCTAACTAGGCCAACAATCTCCCCCTTTTTGATGATGATAAAGAATGAGCAAAGATATAAAATTAAAATTAATGCTAATGCTCCCGCTGTCAATAAGCATAGGTTTAAAATAATCTCAGTAAGACACATTAAGGCATAAGTTCAGAAGATTTGAAAGTTCCAGGATTAAGGCATATATATATTCATAAAACTCTTCATAGAGCTCGTAGTACATCAGACTGGAAATACAAATACGTTCAAATTTCAGAACTGGAAATACATGCATACATAAGAAAATACAATCATAAGTTCAAAGACTTTGCTCACACACATACTCCCCCTTTTGACATCAACAAAAAGGCATACAATCAGAAACGAAGTATGTGTAGAATACAAAAACAACATCAAAAGTCTATGTCTCAGAATCAGTGTCACTATTTGTAGCAATTCCTTTGCCTTTGGATTGCTGTGAACCTTCTTCTTCTTCTTCTTCTTCTTCTTCAGTTTCTTCTTCATCATCTCTTGCATCTTCCCTTTTTTCTTTAGCTTCTCCTTCATCTTCTCCTTCTTCACTTGCAGCTTCTTCTTCATCATCATTTTCATTGCTCTCTTTATTTTGTCTGACATGGTGTTCTATTTTGGCAATGCGATTATCCAGCAAAGTGTATTCGTCATCAATGTTTGAAATTTTATCCTGAAGAGAAGCAAAATTTTCCTGCATTTCATAACTGAAGCTGGTATAATTTTGATAAAATGGAACAAACCAAGGTGGCATATCAGCTTCTTCAAGAGCTGGATTCCTTTCTTCTTGTGCAAGTCTTGTCGGTCTATTTCCCTTAAACATCCATCCCTCGGTATACTCTTTGTAACCCATTCTTTTTAGTGTAGTAGTGGAGAAGACATGGTAATGGGTTCGCTTCACTATTTTTGAAGATGGAGAGAGGACTTGAAAATGAATGAAGACCGAGGAAATAATGCCGCCATACGGAAGCCCAATTCTTGGAGATTCGATCTTCATAACCATCCATTTTAGTATAATACTAGCTAAGTCTAATTTCTTCCCTTTTAATAAGCACCACATTATGAAACAATCGAAGAATGACACATGATCAAAGGATCCAGACCGCGGAATTATATTATAAGCAATGATCTTATGGAGGATTTGAGCTTAGAGATTGAACTGCTTATATGGTGGAAGATGTCCAAAATATACAGGTGGATCGTTCATCACAAGAGGTAAAAATTCTTGTGGTGAAAAAACTTGCTCCATAGTCCACTGTCTTTCTACTGGATTACACTCAAAATTCTCATGCTTGATACTAACAATTTTCCATAAAGAGTGTGGAGTAAGTGTTATCTTCTGGCCGTAAACTTTAGTAGCAATTCCAATGTCTTTCTTTACCAAGTTTAAGTAAAAAATCTTAATCTAATATAGGTAATATCCCTTAACTTGGTGAAGAATGAACTTATCTCATCTTATATTTTTGAACATTTCAAGAATTTCAGGGAAGTTTTTTTCAAAGAAAGTGACATCTAATACCTTAAAAAACATTGGATCAATTGCTGAGATGTGATTTTGATATAACGTTTTCGCATGCAATGAAACCAGCCATTTCTCTATGTCGTCGTTGCTTGTAGACTTTGAAGAGGACGAGGGTGCTTTTTCCTTTTTCCCCATTGTTTTGGTACTAACCATTTTGATTAAGTTGAAATTCAGGAAACCCTAGGTGTGAAGTTGAGGAGAGAAGGAACTTTGAAGAGAATAAAGAGAAGCTGGTTTAGAGAAGAGGAGATGAATGGACAGATATCTGGGGGGGTTTTAAAAATAGTGTTTTTATATGAAATGAACACGACCCACCGCGAGACAGTCGTCTGTCACTAAGTTGATAGTCGTTTGTCAACTATCTTTTTACACAGACAGTAGTCTACCAGTCGCCTGCCAGCTATCTGGCAATCGTCTGCCCTAAACAGCTGTTTTCTTCTCTCTTAGTTGACTTCTCTTACATGTAACAGTCCTAATTCTTGTCTGATAAATACAAATTGATCTTCAACTAATGGTTTTTTAAAAATATCAGCCAATTGATCGTGAGTGTTAAAAAATTCAAGTACTATTTCTCTCTTATCCACATTATCTCTTAAAAAATGATGACGTATATCAATATGTTTAGTTCTTAAATGTGATACTGGATTCTTTGAAATATTTATCACGCTTGTATTATCACATTTCATGGGGATTGTTTGGTATTGAATTTTGAAGTCCCTTAATTGTTGTTTCATGTATAAAGTTTGAGCACAACAGCTCCCAGCTGCTATGTATTTCGCTTCAACTGTAAATAATGCTACGGAATTTTGATTCTTTGAAAACCATGAAACTAGTGAGTGTCCTAGGAAGTGACAAGTCCCACTAGTGATTTTTCTATTTATTTTGCATCCCGCATAATCTACATCTGAATAACTTATCATTTCGAAATCAGTTCCTTTTGGATACCATAATCCTAAATCTAGTGTGCCTAACAAATATCTAAGGATTCGTTTCACTGCTATTTGATGTGATTCCTTAGGAGCCGATTGGAACCTAGCACACATACACACACTAAACATGATATCTAGTCTACTTGTTGTTAAATAAAGTAAGCTTCCTATCATTCCACGATAATATTTGGTATCTAATTGTTTTCCTTTTTCATCCTTGTCAAGGCTTGTTGAGGTGCTCATGGTAGTTCCTATAGGTTTACTTTCTTCCATATCAAACTTCTTTAACATGTCTTTAATATACTTAGTTTTATTTAAGAAAGTTCCATTTTTAGCTTGTTTGATTTGTAATCCTAGAAAGTAATTTAACTCTCTCATCATGCTCATTTCAAACTCTCTTTGCATAGTTGTAGCAAATTCATTACACAAGTCTTCATGAGTTGCTTCAAATATAATATCATCAACATAAATTTGTACTATAAGCATATCATTATCTTTGGTTTTTATAAATAAACTGCTATCTATCTTTCCTCTTAAAAAATTGTTTTGGAGTAGGAATTTGCTTAGTCTATCGTACCAAGCTCTAAGAGCTTATTTCAATCCATATAAAGCTTTAGTTAGCTTGAATACATGATTTGGGTTTTTAAATTCTTCAAAACTTGGAGGTTGTTTAACGTAAACTTCTTCATTTATATAACCATTTAGAAATGCACTTTGTACATCCATTTGGTATAATTTAAGGTCTTTATTAGCTGCATAGGCAAGAAGCATTCTTATTACTTCCATCCTTACTACAGGAGCAAGGATTTCTTCATAATCGATGTCTTCTTCTTGATTATAACCTTGTGCTACTAGCCTAGCTTTATTTCTTACAACTACTCCATTTTCATCCTATTTATTTCTAAACACCCATTTAGTTCCTATGATTGACTTATCTTTGGGTTTAGGTATAAGTTCTCATACTTCTTCCAAATTGATTTAGTTCCTCCTGCATATCTATAATCCAAGAATCATCTTTTAAAGCTTCTTCTATATTCTTGGGTTCATCTTGAGACAAGAAAGCATAATGGTTATAAATATTTTTTAATGAGGCTCTAATGGTTATTCCTTTTGATGGTTCACCAAGAATTGGGTCTTTTGGGTGACTTTTAGCATATCTCTATTCTTTAGGTAGTTCTAGATTTTCTATGATGTTTTCATTTGAAGCTTCATTATTATTTTCTTCTTTTATTTCAAGTTCTTCTACTTTTTGTGAATATCTTCTTTTTCATCAATCTTAATTTTGTTGTCATTATCATTTGATTCATCAAACGTTATGTGTATTGACTCAATAATTGTAAGAGTTCTTTTATTGTAAACCCTATAAGCTTTACTATTTGTTGAGTAACCTAAGAAAGTTCCTTCATCAAATTTTTTGCATCGAACTTTCCTAGATCATATTTAGTATTAAGGATAAAGCATTTGCATCCAAATACATGAAAGTAGGAAATATTGGGTTTTCTTCCTTTCCATAATTCATATGGTGTTTTGTCTATACTAGATCTTATGGATACTCTATTCATAATATAACAAGCTGTATTCACAGCTTCTGCCCAAAAGTATTTAGATAGATTATTTTCGTTTAACATGGTTCTTGCCATTTCTTGTAGGGTTATATTTTTTCTTTCTACAACTCCATTTTATTGTGGAGTCTTAGGTGCTGAAAAATTATGGTTTATTATATGTTCATTACAGAATTTTTCAACATTTTTGTTTTTAAATTCCCTACCTTGATCGCTTCTAAAGTTTGTTACATTATAGCCCTTTTCATTTTGTAATTTCTTACATAATGTGATTAGCATGTCACTGGCTTTATCTTTGTTTGCTAAAAATAATATCCAAGTGAATCTTGAATAATCATTCACTATTACAAAAGCATATTGTTTACCTCCTAGGTTTAAGGTTTTAGTTGGACCAAATAAGTCTAGGTGCAGTAGTTCTAGGGGTCTTTTAGTAGATATGTATTTTTTTATTTTTGAAACTTGTTTTAACTTCTTTTCCCTTTTGGCATGCATCGCACATCTTGTCTTTTATGAATTTAGTATTTAGTAATCCTTTAAAAGATTTTTCTTAGATAATTTGGATAAAAGGTCCATGCTAACATGTCCTAATTTCCTATGTCATAGCCAACTTATGTCATTTATTGCTGCCAAACAAGTTACGTTTTGATTTACTAGATTCTCAAGGTTTATACAATAAACATTATTTATCCTATGGGCTATAAACAAGGTTTCGTTGTTCTTAGGATTTTCGATAATACATTTTTCTTTCTTAAAAGTTATTTCGAACCCTTTGTCGCTTAATTGGCTTATGCATAAAAGGTTGTGGTTTAATCCTTCTACCAATAACACATTATCAATGGTAAGAGAAGGTTCTTTACCTATTTTCCCGATGCCAATAATTTTACCTTTGGCATTGTTGCCGAAGGTGACGTATCCCCCATCCTTTTGTTTCAATGTAGTGAACTTGGTCCTATCACTAGTCATGTGCCTTGAACATCCGCTGTCCAAGTACCATTTATCTGTTGACGGTGTAATCCTAAAGCATACCTACAATAAGGGATTCATTGTGTTAGTCTTTAGAACCCAAATTCTTTTTACTTTCTTTGTGTTGTTTTTAGTTGCATTATTGACTTTCCATTCTCCTTGAACTTTAACATACTTTCTTTTTAGAAGGAAGTTGAACATTACATAACCTGTAGCCTTGCACATGTAGCAAGTGGTGTGTTCATGTTTGTTGTTTGAAGAAGTACTAGCATAGTGCTTGGCTTCTTTGACAAAGTATCTCATGTATAATTTTTTACTCTTTTTATTTGTTTTACCATTATAGCCTATTCCTTCTTTATTTCCATGTAGTCTTTGTTGTCCAATCATTTTTTTAAAATTTTATTTTCCTTTAGTGAAATTATATATAATTTTCTCCTTATATTCTACTAATTTCTTAAGTTCATTTATCTCTAAATTCTTTTTATTCAAATCATCTATATGAGTTTTGCCTAACTCTTGAGTTATTTCATTTACTTCCTCTTCTAACTTTTTAACACAAGAGTCTTTCTTTTTCAATGTTTTTGAAGGATTCAAGTTGTTTCATTAATTCTTTATTTTGATCTTTTAAGGTTATATTTCTCTTGGATATTTTTATGAATCTCTTATGTAAAGAAAACAACTCAGCTTGCAAATCCTTATAGGAAGGCATGCTGTCACATGACTCATCACATGACTCATTATAAGATTCTGTAAAGGAATAGTAGGAGTTTACCTCTTCGTCATTAGCCATGAAGCATATATTTGCCATCTTTTGTCCGCTTGATTCATTTTCCGTCTCGCTAGAGCTTGAATCATCCCACGTGGCCTTCATAGCTTCCTTCTTTTTCTTCTTATCTTTCTTGAGCAACGGGCAATCCTGCTTGATATGCCCTGGTTTCTTGCAGTGATAGCATATAGGAGTTTCATTCTTACCTTTATTTTCTTTTCTACTTATCTCTCCTTTTTTAGATTTATTTTTGTTAAATTTTCTAGGAAACCTCTTATTTTTCCTATAGAACTTTCCTAGTCTCTTAGTGATGAATGCTAATTCATCTTGATCTAGGTCGCTTGATACACTTTCCTCTTCACTCAAGTTATTATTAGAGGCTTTTAATGCAATGGATCTTTTATGTTTGGGTTCAGGATTCCTTTCCTTTAAATCCATCTCATAAGTGAGTAGTGAACCAATGAGTTCATCTAGAGAGGTGTTCTTAAGGTTTCTACCTTTTGTGATAGTTGTAGTCTTTGGTTCCCATGTGGAGGGAAGGCCTCTTAGAATTTTTCTAATCATTTCGTAGGTAGTATAAGTTTTTCCTATGGCACTTAAGGAATTGATTATGTGGGTAAATTTGGTGTACATGCTTGATATTGTTTCATCTGAATTCATCTTGAATGCTTCATATTCGCTTGTCAACATATCTATCCTATTATCCCTAACATCTATAGTTCCTTCATATGTCACTTCTAATTTGTCCCATATTTCTTTAGTCGTCCTGCATGCCATGACCCTATTAAAATCGTTACAATCTAAGGCACAGTATAAAGCATTTTTAGCACTTGAATTAATTTGAAGCATTTTATAATCTGAATCGGTCATATCCTTTTTCTCTTTTGGAATCTGTTTTCCATCTATTATTTTAGTAGGAATAAGTCTCCATCCATAACTACTTCCCATGCTTTCCAATCCATGTGTTGATTTGCATTCTCTTTTTCCAAAACATATAATTAAGTCCACAAAAGATTGGTGGATGGGTTGAGGATTGGCCTTCACCGAAGGGTGCTACTCCTATATTTGCCATTTGATATTTTTATAGTTTCTTGTTAGGAATTACTATAACTAGGCTTTGATACCAACTGAAATTGGAATAGCTTCCCAAGAGGGAGATGAATTGGGATTTAAAAATTTTATTCCCCTTAGTCTTAGTTCTTTTGAGTTATAAAGATAATCAAAACTTAAACACAATCACAAAACCTATCTAGAGTAATCACATTCAAAACAATATGATCAAATACTCAATCTTTGTAACAATAGCTCTGTATTGATATGAAAATTTGTTCAACCTGTTATAAGCCCTGTATCACAATTATTCTTCTTCCTAATGTTCAGCTTTTAAATAAACTTTCAGATTAATAAGTCAAGGATGATCAACCAACGTAATCCCTTTCAGTTTCCGCAATCAATTCTAATCAATCCAAAACAAATTACCTTCCGGTCTATTTAACAACCAAACATTTAGAATTGAATTTTAAAGCAACCACATAGATTTTATCTTTTGCTGAAAAATAAAGAGTAGGGAAGAGAAAGAAGAACACAGGGTTTTTTACGAGGTTCGGCTTCAACACAGCCTATGTCCTCGCCCTTGGCAAAACCACCAAGAGATTCACTATCACTGCTCCTTTACTAGGTGGAACAATACTAGTTACAACACTCCTTGGGTAAGCCTAGAGCCCACCTTCTCCAAACAATATCCCCTTGTTTGGTCGAACGATTCAGCACTTGAACCGTCAATCAACCGATTACAAAGATATAAAACAAGGTGTACAAAAACTTGCTCCTCAAACTGATTAGTACAAATTGAAACACTATGTACTTCAGTAAATTCAGAATATGAATTTTAGAATGAAGCTCTTAGAAATTTATCACCATATCTTTCAATGAATGAAAGAATCAACAACTTGATGCACAAACTCAGTGAGAAACTCAGAAAAGCTTTCAGATATTTTCGTGAGTGATGAGAGCAATAGCACACTTTCAGAATTTCAGTAGACTTTGATAGAGTATGAAACCTGAATTGATTTCTTGGTGTGTAAAACAATGATCCTTGAGGGTATTTATAGAGGTAGAAAGACTTCTTGCTTGTTCCCCAAGTTTACTTGGAGTAGGTTCCAAGTTTTAAATTTTTTTAAGCTTCAAATAATTTAAATTTCAAAAATATATTCGTTGGAAGTTTTGAAAGCTGCCGCAAGCCAAACGACTGTGAAGTCCTGGCAGTCGTCTATCCATATGTTATAACTATAAAATTCATAAGTAGAGAGGTGGCAGTCGTCTGTCCCCAGATTGGCAGTCGTCTGTCACGAGAATAATTTAGTTTTAATACAATTTCATTAGGGTGGCAGTCATCTGTCCATATGGTGACAGTCGTCTGTCTATGAATAAATCAGTTTTTCCATATACACAGAAAGTTGGCAGTCGGCTGGCAGAACACTCACAGACGGCTCACTAGTCACTGGCAGTCGTCTGTCCATTACTTGACAGTCGTCTGTCAGTCTTCTAACTTGTGTTAAAAACACTTCAAAAACATGTCATTCGTCCGTCACTAGACAGACAGTCTTCTGTCAATAGGATTTTCCTCATTTCAACATACTTTTGAGTTCTCTCTTCTTTGCTCAATTAATCTTGGAATATGAACTTGTTTAACTTTGAAAAACTTGTTCCAAGTTTTATACTAAGGTCTCTAAGTCTCTTTGCCTAATGAGCTTCAAAATGAAAAATTCATATTTGAATACACTTTGAAGTACTTACAAAGACTTTGTCCTAAGCTGATTTGACACTTTCTTTGCTTCGAGTCCTTTCAATGCTGCTCTTCAATCTTTCAGACTTCTATGAGCTTTCATTGTGGATATTTGGTATTCACATGTGACTTTCCTTGTTCCTTGATCCTTGTAAGCTTTCATGTCAGGGTATATGTAATTTGAGCAAATCATCTTTGCCTGTAATCATATCACTTGAAAATTCATTAAATAACTTTACTTTGTTATCATCAAAATCAAAAGTTTGTAAGCCTAACTAGGCCAACATAATGTCTATTAAATATTATATAGTTATATATATTTATATTATCGATTCGATTTGGTTCAGTTAACCTCGGTTAAAGAAACTAGCAAAACTAAAAGCGTATTGTTAACTAAAAAAACCAAAATTTCAAACCAAATCGATTAAAAAAAATGGTTAACTATTTTTTTTTTTGGTTCAATTCTATGGTTTGGTTCGATTTTTAAATTTTATAATAACCAAAGTTTAGCTAATCAAACAAAAAACAAACTTATATGAATTTGTTATCCAACTGTACCTACCACAAAATTGAGTGGCTCAAAGGTCATATGCATATTTTAATTAAGCTTTCACAAAGTTACTTCTTACTCAACTACACAAGTTGTTCTCCACACCTAACAACTATAAATATAAAGTGAGTGTGTGTCCACTTTGTCATGTAGTTGCACCTGTTCTTTTTATGATTTCATGTAGTATCTATGTTTCATTATATCGCATCAGATCTCAAGGCACCATGGAGTGTGGAGCGTGCAACATTCACATAGTGGTAAATCTTGATGCTTTGTTAAGGATGCCTTGGTTGTCACCTAATCGCTCCTTATTTTGCATAAAGTTGTGGGTAACATGCAAGTATAGTTATGTCAAGTCATATCTCAAGGCACCATGAAGCATGCAACATATATAACATTGATGAATATCCTAGAACTATCAAGTATGCTTGTGCTATCACAGATTGCACCTCATTTTGCACAAAGTTGTGTATAACATGCAAGTGAGGTTCACATCGGATCCTTTAGCACCATGGGACACACAACATATGCATTTTATTTTAATTTAAAATAAATAAAAAATAAAATAAAACTATTAGAAAAAGGTTGTCGATTGGTTAAGTGAATTGATCGATCAATTTGGTCACATTTTAAAAAATAGCACATGGAAGGGGGGCGCTCCACGTTAGGGTTTCTATGAAACCCTAGCCACTAGCTATCCCTACTAGTCATCACCCATAGCCACTATCGAGGAAGGCTGGGCTAGTCTCGTGATCATTTGTCAAGATTCCAATGACTGAAAAACTTGCTTATAAACCTTCCTCTCTATTTCTCTCCCTCTCTTTCTCTCTCTTTCCCTCTATATGGTGGTCGTTCATGGCTATCATGGCTATAGGCAACCCCTCAGGCCACCACCAATCCTCATTTCGACCGCTAACCACCTCGTCGTCATTGGTCAACGCCTCATCGGTACTCTATCATCACCCTTTAATTTTGAGGCTTCTTCCTTTTTCTTCCTTCCTCTCTCATCATTTCTCTTACTCTCTTTCTCTTTCTCTAAGCTTCCTCATGGTGGCTATGGCAGCAACCTTGGTCACTCGCCATGACTTTTTCCTAGTCAATGTTGTCGTACCTTCCTACCTTTTTACCAGATAGCTTCTATTCCAATGAGAGAAACCAAACATATAGTCTCCTCCTTAGGGGAATGTAGGTTCTTTTCCTTTTGAGCGTCCTCCTGTTGATTCCAATAAGCTCCCCCTAGTGGCCCCATTGTCATAAAAAATATCATTTTCTTTCTCTTCACCTTAGCCTCCTATTTATAATAGGAGTAAATCCTTATTTCCAATAGTATCGTTGAGGGCAAGGAAAAATCATTTCAATCTCCTTTACGGTGCTTGGAAACATGCACAATTCCAAACCTACCCCGAAAATCAAATAAAACATGGATAAATGCTAATTAATGATTTTAACATGCTCAATTGTGTAATTAAAAGCAAAATTTGCATTTTAGCAAGCACCTCGATCAAATTGGGCATCGACATCTCCCATTAAACAAAGAGAACTAATAAACAACATCAATACCTCCTTAGTTTCCCTCAATAATTTCATTCCAAGAATCACTTGGAAGTCATCCAACAACATAGCTATGAATTTGTAAGTCTTAACAACTATTCAAGCTTCACAGTGACTTGTTTGGCTACTCCTAAGGTAGGTTGAACTATGGAATTAATTATTTTCATGTATCCTCAATCCTTCTTTTAGTACAAGTTAAGTCTCTATTCTTCTACTTATCAAACAAAGTTGTGGGTAGTCGTGGTATCAATCATATCATGAGTGCTCTTCCCATTGATCCACAAGTAAACAAACGTTAACTCTTTAGCTTGAGTAACTTTTGGTTCTCTCCTCTGCCTATACAATGTGTTCACTAACCACATTGCACCCATCCTCTAAGTTTCCTCTTCCTCCTCATCATATAATGCCCCCCTCCACAATGAAAGCTCATAAGGCATTGAGTGATGACTTGTGATGACACTCAACAACTCTATGAAGGCCTCGACATAACAAGCAAGTCATCTTACCTTTACCATTGGGCGTGTTGAATGATAGAGATAACAAAACTTACTTTGAAGTTGGTGTCTTGTGGTCGGCTCCCCCACTTTTGGGTTTGCCCTTCTTGAAATACTTTTTGTCTTTTCCACCCACGCCGCTTTATTTGGACATTGGGAAACTCTCTCCAACATAGTTAGTCAAGCATTCTACAACAACTTGTGCAATAGACAAGTCTTAAACTCTTTGTCAATGAAATTTTGTCCTTGCCTATGGTTTTGACCTCTCTAAAAATAGAGCAACTTTTCTTTCTTCGAAATATCCTGAATATCCAACAAAAAAGTAAAACATTATATCATATACCCCCTGATTGACCCATTGTGCTTAAGGTATCTTCATTTGCGTCAAACATTATACTTAACATTCTCATGAAATAATTGGGCCTTAAGCTCTCTCTTCAAGTCTGCTCAGCAATCAATGACATAGCATCCATTCTCAATTCCTCATACTTGGTATGCACCATAGTTTAGCATCACCAATCAAGTATATTGTTGTAATAGTTACTTTCACTTATTTTGAGTTCGTCCTTATCATGCGAAAGTATTAATCCATATCAAACAAGAATTTTTACAACTCCTTGGCATCACATGCCCTCCCAAATGTTCTGAACACTAGTTCCTCTATACTCTGGAGCATTGGAGTTTCTCATAGTAAGAACCATCAAGTTCACCTTACAATCAAATCCGCCATCTGAGCCTGCAAAGTTTCTACTGTATGGTGGAGGTCTTCTATCATTTCCACCAAGGAAATCTATTGATGTTTTTGTGATCCCTCCAAATAATCAACACATTCAACAAGTCTAGCCATCTCCACAACCACATTGTGGGTTGTCTCAGCCTACACCTCTAGCGCTTCAATTCTTTTGGTATTGGTTGGCGTAGTCTTTTACCAATGTTTAACACAATCCTATAATGTAGGCAACTAAATTCACATAATAATTAACCGAACTTTGACACCAATTGTCACGCCAAGTATTTCATACCTTATAAAGTGTTATGCGGCACTAGCTAAAGCACTCTTACATAAATGGTCAACCAAAGATTACTATGATTTATCGACAAAACACATTTATAGTAGTTGAATGAAATATAAGCAAAAGTAGTAAGCAATTCATGAAAATAAATGGCAAACAAGCGGTAAACATTGAAGTAATGTAATTCATCAAACAACACCTCCATAAGCAACGTGTGTCTAGTGAGGGAGGCAAGTAGGCTAAACGCGTTTACAATGACTAATGAGTTTTACAAGACTAATCAACGTGCACCCTCCCCGAAAGAGCTTTATTATTTTAACTCAGACACTAAGAAACATCAAACTATACGAAGAGTCATACTCCGATTTTTACACTAGGACAAAAATAACCTTAATGCAATAAAGCTTATACTAATACTTACATATTGTAAACCATCTCATGCATACGAGACAAGTAGTTACAAGCAAGCATAATACCCTATACAAGCTTAACTCATCATTTGGCTACATTATTTTCTTAAAATGTGAGCAATAAAGGAATTTAGTAATGGTATTATTGTTTCTAAAGATTTTTTTATTAGATGATTCAAAAGGTATGGAGGAAATTGCATGGCTAGAAATCAAATATTCTATAAAGACAAGAAATCTGCTTTGATCACTACACTATTTTTTTTTTTAATCTTGTTTATTTGTGTTGAATGAACTATTAAGAAAATTGATTCTCTAAATGTGTTTCAAATTAAGATCATTTGTCATACATCTAAACCCCTTCTTATTACCTCTTATTTGGTTAGTACTGAGAATGATGCTTATTACTATTACGAGACAACACAATCTCTCTCCCCGCTCTTCATTCATCCCCCTTCAATTCTCTCTCAAAGACACAATCTAGCAAGCCTTCTCTCTTGCAAATGAAGAGAATATATGACCAAATCATATACTAGTGTTGCCTTGTCTCTATGAAATAACACTAAGAGCATAACCAATTCCGTATTTAACAACCAAGGTCCTAGTAATTTTGGAAACCTAAAAATGTCTAACAATCTTGAAATTGATCCAAACCCCCAATGAATGTTAGTTCAATTTGATCCAATTCCGTATTTAACAACCAAGGTCCTAATAATTTTGGAAACCTAAAAATAACTAACAATCTTGCAATAGATCCAAACCCCCAAAGAATGTTAGTTAAATTCCTCCGCCTAGATATACATGTTTGTCATTTTTACATATTTCTTTATAATTGCTCACGGAAACTTCAATTTCAAGAAGAAGAAGAAGAAGAAGAAGAGGATATGATGATCATCATCATTTTCAATCATGAGGTTAAATTTTTCTTTTGAGGACAAACTGAATGATATCTTATTTTTTCCTTGATTATCTAGGACTTTTTTTTTATTTTTTTTGTTATCATTTCTATTGTAACTTTTACTAGACCTTTACCGAACAACTTAAAAGAGTATTCAGTATTTAGTTGTTTACTTCTAATTTCAGTTCACAAATTAAGCACTAATTCAACATTTAGCACTTAATTTTAACACCCCCAGCCTTACTTTCAATTGGGTATATATGGGTATATAATGCAACAACTACTAATCTTGATAGGATTTGTGGGAATCCTACATTGAAATTATTAGCAAAGAAGTTACCAAAACACACAGAATTCTGGAATTGAAAAGAAATGATCTTATGAAGATACAAGCGAAAGCAAAGAGCATTAGGCTCGACATTTGGAGGCAAGAGGTTCTTGGCCCAGTGCCATCATCGAAGAACTTGAATGACCTAGTCGTCTCATTCGGGAAAGAGTAAATTTAAAATTTCAAAAGCAATTACACGTTGAACTTGGGTAAACAAAAAGTTCTAATCCTATATTCAAAAAAAGATATTACTTCAAATTTATATAAATTTAAATAACATATCATAAAAAATTATATTATATTTTATTCAAATTCATTTAAATCCAAATTCAAATCTGAAGTCTAAAAATCATGCCCAGAAGCACATAATGTAAGTGAACTTTGCAAGCAATACAATTATTATAGGGAGGGGGATTCATCGGTAAACTCCCCTACCTTCTGCATAAACATAAATTCAATTGTCTAAAACCAACCTCAGCACCCTCAACCCCACCCTTTGGTGGCATCTCAAGACCAGCTTAATTGTTGCCAATATATGTTTAAATTTAGAAGTGAACCGAAGTATAAAAAATAATGAATGAAAAGGAACGGCAGAAAATGAAAACTGCCAAACACTTAATTAAAAAAAAAAAAAAACCCCTGTACCTACCGAATCACTTCATGCCATGCCCAGTTTTGACATCTGACATCTCATGGTCATGGATTAGAGCTTTAATAATATGAATCTTGCATGGCCTATGGGGCGGAATAGATGTCAACCCTAACAACAAAACAAAAACAACAATAAAACAGCTTATTGTCGTCTCACCAGAAAACACTGGGAAGAATTCACCTGCCAGAAGAAAAGAGGCACTGCTAATATATAAAGAAAAAAAGCAGGAAGCCCATTACTGTGCATAATTAAAGATACATACAAGGAGGATAGAACTTTGTCAATCCAATCTGGGCAACAATGCAAAATTTCCTAAAAAAAAGGTTGTCCAGAAGTATGAAAAAATGCTTGGAAAACAGGAATCCTTAGGTTGTGGGGATTCACTACCCAATCCTAGACTAGGTATCACCACCCACCACTGCTGCCACCACCACCACCTTCAGACCAACCACCAGCTGCTTGCGTTTGTGAGGAGCTTCTCTTGGGGCCACCACCCCACCCAGCATTCCCCATTTCTGCAGCAGAATCAATTCCACCAGTCAATTTAGACCCAGCAGAATCCCAGGTGCTACCGCCAGCACCACCCCAGCCACCACCACCACTGCCGCCGCCGCCGCCGCCGCCACCACTGCCACCCCAGCCACCACCACCGCCACCCCAGCCACCGCCGCTGCTGCCACCACCACCGCCACCGCCACCGCCACCACTTTCATTTCCCCATCCACTCTTGTCATTGCCACTACCACCACCACTACTGCTGCCACCACCCCAGCTACCTCCACTACCATGTCCACCAGTGCCCCAACCACCAGGGAAAGCTTCCCTGCCAGGCGAATTTTGAACCTTAGCACCTGGGAAGTTTCCCCATCCATCATCGCCCTCCTTTGAAGCTGAACCCCATTTTGGAGTACCAAAGTCAGAATCACGCCTGTCGTTGCTAGAGCTATTTCCTCTGCCACCGTTATAAGAACCTCGACCACGGCCACCACGGCCACCGCGGCCACGCCCACCATATGGCCTAGGGAGCCCACTTGGATGCCCATCCTGACCACCATTTCCAAAATCACTTCGGCCTACAAAACCAAACAAAAACGGCACAACACAAAAATTCATAGGAAGAAAATTTCTAGAACATACAAAGAACAGCAACTTGAATTTAAAAATAACAATTAGGAAAGAAAAAAAAAAAAAGAACTCTGAAGTAATATGACAAAAGGCAGAATTCTTTGCATCTGCAAATGACTTGCTAAGGTCAAGAACAATTAGCACATAGGAAGAGAAATATGCAAAATATAGATCTTCACTTGACAATAATAAGCATGCACCATGCATGTGAATTTCATTTCATAATCATAATAACTCTCATATCTGGTTAATGTACTACTATCATTGGACCTATTTAGGTATACTTCCATTTTAATTCCTAAATTTGAGCATGCTAGGAGTGGGAATGCCTTTCAGGACTAGGCTATCATTTTCTTTCCTTGTGCAATGCTTATAGCCAATAAATAAATAATAAATAACAGTGGTGATTTGTAAAGGGGTAGGTTGGCATTTCTTCCAACCACAAAATGCATTTTGAAATGAAGGGGCATATTAACCCCATTTTCCTACTTCACTATTACAAAAACAGTTTAGTGATCATTTTTCAAATTATTATGCACATTGTCCATTACTTTCAAATTTGTTTCCATCTGCACCATTTGAGAATGGGAAAATGGGAAACCCACACGATGTACAGATCTAGATACAAAAAAATTACCATAATGGATTATTGAAATTCATTAAAAATGCAAATTATCCCAGCCTTGGAAGATTGAATCCCAAATGCCAATCCTAATTATCTATGAACCCAAATGTGACTAAAGTGCCAGGCAGTCAGACAAGATAAAGAGAAACTATACTTTAAAAAAGTTAATTATCAAATAAACATGCATTAATCAATAACTTTGAAATGTGCACATGTACATACAAAGGCCTTTTAAACTTACCAGCTCTAGAGCCCGGTGTAGCAGATCTATCTCTGTCAAAAGACTGACCTCTCCAGCTACCATCATTGCTGTTGGCTGAACCACCCCAGCCACTACCCAAGGATGCCCCTGAAGAGCCCCCAGAGGCAGGGCTGCGCATTGGAACCATAGCAGCGACGGACCGAATGGATGGTGCTGAATCATGCTGTGGATCGTCAATATGTCTCTGGAAGTATGCCACAAGGCGATCAATGTCCTCAAACATTCTTTTCCGGAACTTGAATCCTTTTGGGTACAGACCAATGTACTCATGGTGTGGATTTGAACTTCGTATATAAGTTAGGATGAAGGTGCCAGGGTGTTCATGAGATATGCCAAAACAATAAACTATCCTCATAGGATACTCTGCCTTCTCAATTCTCAGAAGCTCGTCAACTTCTGCTTTGGAGCCCTTCCTGAACTTGCGATAACCCAGCATTGCCTTCAAATGAGCAACCAATGGATCAACATATCGATCCATCACCTGCATTTAAGGTAGTCAACAAGGCCATTACATTTTAGGGCATATTTGTAGTGTCAAATTCAAATCAAAATCAAATGAGCTAAAACACTGAAGGACATTGATATTCATGCCTGATCACAATGCATTATGGGAACAATATGCATGCCAGTTACTCTAACACGACCTTAGTTGGATGCCCAATTAAAAAAAATCAGGGAATCACAACACTGCAGTACATCATCATCCAGGATCCTTGGATGCACCTAGGTTTTCAACCTGATGCCCTTTCATTGATGAAGAACTAATCAATGCTCTAATCAACATTTGCACCAGAGGCTGAAGTACCTGTTTTTCAGCTCCTCGCACAACTTCATCAATTAATTTACAGAAGACTCAACAGACCACTTTTGGGACTTAACCTAAACCATAACAGAAGACAAACTATGTCTCGCCAGCTAGATGTTGAGAAACTGTTGTGCATTTTATCTTCATAAAAAAGAAATGCTATTTTATAAAAAAGAAGAAAAAATAGGATTATGTCTTGGAGTATTAAACTATAATAATTAAGTAAAAGAATTACAAGTACTTTTAAAGTTCATGTCTTTCAATTTGTCCTTCGTGTTTTCATCATTCTAATCATATTAATTTTTATTTTTTCCACGGACAAAAATGAACGTGTATAATTGATTTTTAATTTATTTTTTATGAAAATACTAATCAAATCTCATTAATTTAAATGTTTATTTATAGTTTCTAGATGCGATACTCATAGCAGTAACATTTTTATGCAGGGCCAAGATCAAAGGCCATGCATTGGAAGCAAACAGTGCAGTACCTGGAAGATGTGCAACAATATGCACAGGGGAGGTGATGGTTGGGAGCATGTGTAGCGCCAAATAAGAAAAATCACTTTATGCGCCACAAAACAGCCAACACTAAGATGCATAACAATTCGATACTTGTAATGGTTTATATTTTGCTTCAGAAGGATAGATGTTAACAGGGTGTCCTTGTTTTGAGTCATCTAGGCAATATTCCATGGAAAAACCAATATAACAGAGGTTTTTCCCATTCTTCATCCCAAACTCTTTCCCGTCTCTAAAAAATTGGACAAACCAATAAAAAAAGATGTAATTAAGAGTTTGTCAGATTTTCGGCTTTTAGTGGATTACATTCGCACCTGAAAATGATGAAATTTGTTTGAGCAGTAAAGTACAAGAAATAGTAAAATTTCTAAATGGCGCTCTCTAAGCAGTTAACAATGTCGTGTCTCTGAGTCAACTGTCTAGAACGGCATCATTTTGTTTGATTCAGAGGCGACTTTATGTTTGTTTAAGGAGTTCTACTATTCCAAAGAAATCGAGTAACAATTAAAAAAGGCAGTTGCTTCTTATTTCTCCTTACAGTGAGCATCCCTGAGGTGGTGTCCCTGCAGATCAAAATTTTTTGTGGTCAAAATAATGTGAGAAGGATTTACGAGGAGGATAAGGTGCCCTCGTAAGAAGCAGCAGGGAAAAGAAAAGGAGAGAAAGAAAAAATGGAACCATATAAAACAAAACAGTCAACCTAATAAGCTGTTCCAATCCAGTGGAGATGTGAAAAACCAAAAATATCGGAACATAAGAAGAAAAAGCCCACAAACATGCGAAGAAATAATCCTACTCCACGTCAACTGCATAGGTAAACAGCGATCCTGAAAAATGCATGCATTTCTCTCCAACCAAACCACCCAAAAATATACTGCAGAAACTGCACACTGCGTAACCTTTGCGCATCCTTGCATCCCAAAACCTCTAATATTAACCAACATGAAAGCTTCCAAGGATCGAAGGCACACCCAGCACTCACCAACAAACCCAAAAAGCTTGTTCCATAAGCTCCAAGCCACAAATCAATGAAGGAACAAATGAGCTTAAGACTCATTGGTAGCATAGCACATCATCACACATCTCAATGGTGTGCAAAGTATCCTAATAGGCAGCAGATTGTTGGCATCTATATCTATTAAGGATGGCCATCCACAAAAAAGCCTTGACCTTGGGAGATAGCCTAAACTTCCCTCAGAAATAAGGAAGAGGGAGGGCATTAGAGAAACAAGCCAAATGAGATATTACCTAAACTTAGAATTTGGGGCTTCACTCACGTTGAGCCTTGACCATGGGAGATGGCCTAAACTACCCTCAGCAATTAGGAAGAGGGAGGGAATTAGAGAAACGAGCCAAATGAGATAATACCTAAACTTAGAATTTGGGGCTTCGCTCACGTTGAGCTATCACTTGGTTTTAAATCATGTATTTGAAATAAATCTAAAGTATGCAGGTATCAGGTCCACTTTCCTAACTCAGCCAGTTTTCAGCCTACATTCCAAAAGGAAGTGATGCTAATGACACTCAACCCAAACCATTCCAAGCCCATACCCTCCCACTTGGAGCCACGTGTCCCCCACCTCCTCCTCACAAACCCTAGCCCTAGCCACTAAGTTGCAGCTGCTGAATCCCCAAAGCAAACCAGCACTCCTCCACACTTGCTACAATGCAATCCTTATGGGTTAGCAGCCTAGGACACCCATTTGTCAGAGAAGATTATTCCAATCAAATTTCTGAGATCTGCTCATCTCCTTCAAACCAACCAACTTCAAAACAGTAACAAAACCTCACCTCTCCACATTCAAACTTGGGGACAAAGATGGAAAGCCCTTTTCCATTCAAGTGCATCACCAACTCCTGAAACACAGTAACAAAACCTCACCTCTCCACATTCAAACTTCAGGACAAATATGGAAAGCCCTTTTTCCATTCAAGCACATCACCAACTCCTGAAACTTACATCTTCAATTGGTTTGGCCATCACAATCCAAACTTCATGTGGTGAATGAATGCTCCAATCTTCTAAAAAACTGAGATCACCAGGCACTCGCAAGCCCATCTAACCAATAAAGTAATCCTGATTCACTTATATATTTTGGGCCTTCTCCAACATATGAAGAAGCCCCACCCACTTCTCAAATCTCCCCAAGCCAGATCAATAGTTTTTGCTTTCTATCTGCACAGACCCAAGGAGACTTCCCCATGAGAGAGAGAGAGAGAGAGAGGGAGGGAGGGAGGGAGAGAGAGAGAGAACTTAAAGGAAGAAGGAGAAAATAAGGATAGGCATATGGAGAGCATGAAAAATCATAAAGAGATCATTACATGATTTGAGTGAGGAAAAGCATACAACAAATTTATTCAGTCATCATGTAGCTGATTGGTGGATTCATACATAGCTTAACAAACTTTTCTATCCGAACTGCTTTGTCTGCAAGTTAATGTGTCAAAAAGTGTGTATGCCTGTGTTATTTTGTTTATTTATTTAATCTGATAGAAGATTCACTCATTGCATGAATTTTATAGCTTTAAAAAATGTTCATAATGCCATTTTTTAAAGCTATAGTACGCTCACTTGCAATAGGAGGCAATTTTAGACAACATATAATGCTTTTATGTGCTGTTTAAAATGCCAAAAATGTGTTGCTATAGCACCTTCACTGGAACAAAGAGGATCAAGTTTAGACGCAAAACATTTGAATGCTTTATGGGAAATATGATATCGCAATAGAGCAACAGAGAAGGGAAAAAAATTTTAATCCACTAATTACACAACTTGTTAATTAAAACAGAATGACATCAAATGGAATCAAATTTATCACTTGTTTATCATGTTCTCTATTCAAATTTTCGTTCCATTATTGTCCTTCATGATTCCACTCCACAAATCAAACATGACATAATAGTATAATAGTATATCATAGAGATTCCGAAAATGAAAAGATTCCACACCTTCCAACCAAAATTTATCTCAGCTTGACAATGAAAAGAATTTTCAAATCAAAAGATACTAAGGTTGTGCCATCATCAAGCCATGAACAAGGAGACTCAGGTAGAACATACAGCTGATGTTCCTCTTTGTTTAGATTATTAATTATTAAATAATTACCAGAGTTCCAAGTGAGTATTAACTTGGACTCCATGTAAATAGGCACTTAACTTTCAGGAACATTTCTAAGTCCCAATGTTCATCTAAACTTGATTTTACTTAAAGGACAAAAAAGCAATATTGTCTCCACTTTCAGAAAGAACGGAGGGATTTTATAGCGGCACATTAGCATAGGTATATTGGATTGAAGATTAATATTTACAGGGAAGGTTTAAACTTTAAAGTGATACCATTTGCTCTTTTCTGAGATGCTAATGTGTAGCCTTATTTGAGACCATTTCCGTTGCTGTATGAATCTACTTTGCAACGACACTTCCTAGTCCTATAACACATTTGTTGGTATATTGAATGAAGATGATATTTATGGAGAAAGTTTAAATTGGGGTAGATGCTTTCTAAATGTAATTTGAAGTGACAATTCCTATAACTCGTTTTGTCAAATTTAGAGAACATAATTTTGTAAGATAATAATTAAGGTTTGCAACTCCTAACACCCCCTCGTCCTAGACCCACCCAAAAAAATGGAAGGAAGTGCATCTTAAATAGGTATTTTTTTATGAATGTCCAAAAGAATGCCAGAGAAAATATTAAGGCATCATATATATTATATATATTTTATATACATATATATTTATACATTGATGTTTACAAACAGTCACAATTTATATACTACAATAAAGAAATTATGAACGCAAAATTCAAACACCCCAACGCCTTCAAGCTTTTGGCTTAGCCTTTTAAAAGCCTTTTGAAAACACACACCAATGTACATATAGGATAATAATTTTAAGATCACAAATGTTGTCGTCTGTAGAACAAATAAATAACTTAATACAGTTCACTGCCAGAGTCTAAAAATAGAAGGTAACATTGAGTAAGAGAAACAATCAGATCAAAAATAATAAACCAATGAATACTCACCTCATCCAAATCTTCAAAAGTGTCCTCCCCAATTTTCAATGTTTTCCCTATACGGAGCAAGCTTGTGATGTCCTTGTGCTCCTTTCCACCTTCAACTATGTCCTTGTGAGCATAAACTCCATCATATACCTTCAGGGTTAAAGTCAAAAAAGAAGGTCCACGAGAACTTGGACGGATAATACTTTCACCTGGATCCTTGTCTGACAAAAACTGTCAGCAAAATTGACTAGTGTCAATACTTGTGCAAGAAAAATTATACAGCATAATCATGGAAACTAAAGAACAGGTACTAGCATAACCCCTCTTACAGCAGTAATGTCCAATTTAAATCCTACATATTTTTTAAGGAAATTATATTTACACATAAATGAATATACAAGGAGAATTACAAATCCTCCAAAAAATACAAAAATCTTAAACTAAAAGAAAGCAAAAACATATGCAACACATCAAGCTAACACCACCATCCAATATCTCTAAGAATCAGCGAAATCTTAGCACCCAAAACATGCACAAGCAAAAACTCATCAGTGGGTAAAAAATGATTCTGCCCCACATCAAATCAGCAGCTATATAACAACTGTGGAAAATTCGAGCATTTCTCTCAAGCCAAATCACCCATAAAATAGCCAAAACTGCACACCACCATAATCTCCTTCCTTTATCCTCCCAGAACCTCTAAAAGCATTCAAAGGAAAAGCCCCCAAAAAGTTAACACACACCCAGCATTCACCAAATAAGCAAACAGCTTGCTTGAAAAACTCCTAGCACCAGCTGAGTAAAGAAACAGGTGAACATGAGTCTCAACCACTAGAAAAGCCCATTACAAAAACATCAGGAGACAGCCTGGTTCTGCCTTCTAATAAACATCAGGTTGTTGGTGTTAACTCTATCAAGAAGCCATCCACACCCGTGTTTCAAAAGGCGAGGCGTTCTTCCCCCAATTGAGGCAACGCGAAAGCCTTAAGGCATTGAGGCGAGGCATAAGCCTTAAGGAACGCCTTAAGGCATTGAGGCGTAACCCTTTTGAGAATTTAATTTAATATATACACACACACACAAATAAATTATATGTATTATAAATAATTTAAATTTTATTAGATAAATTATGAATATCAGTTATATAAAATTTCCAACACTTTCAAACTCACAGAATTCCAGCTGAAATTGTAAGGTTACAGCCAGGTGGCTATCCAAATAAAGAGTTATCTCTTCAGCAAGTTAAAAAATAAATAAAACACACATGCCTTGAGAATTCTGAAAGGTCCCACACAATTACCCAAACTTCAGTCTTCACCCCTCATCTCTCTCTCTCTCTCTCTCTCTCTCTCTCTTCCCTAACACACATCGTCTCAGTCAGTGAAGGGCTCACTGAGATTTCACAAATCAGGTGCCACCGTAGGTCATGTTGCTTGCTTTTCAAACCAGATTCAATCATAGGTAGGGAATCAAAGAAACTGACCAATGAAATAGGTGGGCCAAGAAAGGTCATCAGAGAAGCTGCTCGTGCGCAACCATCTGAGAGTGCAAAGAGTGGGCGACAGCAGTTCGTCACTTGATTTTCTTCCCTTTCTGAGTTTCTGATCTGGAATTTACAAGCAATAGGGGTTCAAGCCCTGAACAGTTATCCTCCTCCCATTTTATGTTTCTGGAGAAGTTATGTTCCACTATTCCCCATTATATGTACACTTTTCCTGGTGAGACGTGAAAGGCGGACCTTTTCTCTTGGGCATATGCCTCACAGGAAAATGTGTGCGCCTTTTAGGACTTATGCCTTCTAAAATGCACTTTGATGTGTATTCGAAAAAATTCCCTGAAAATGCCTTTGAAAACACTGATCCACACAAGAGCCTTAACCTTTAGATCTCCAAAAAAACGTAGCAAGAGAGAATGAATTTGAGGACTGAATCAAGCAAAAATAAAAATATTTATAAGAGAATGAACGAGAAACATCTGAGTCCAAATCCTAATATCCACTTCATTGTAGGGCCAAAAAGAATCAAACAAACGAAGGACGGGAAGACCCTCTGACTCCTGTCATTAAGACTAGAAAATGAGAAATTGGAGCATGCGGATGCAAACTAATGTGAAACAGTGGTGGAAACTCATCACGAGCAATGATCTCTTATGCATGGATACTGCCAAAAGCAGATCTGATAACCTTCTCCTATTAATTTTTAAAAGTTAAACCATCCCCTATTTTATATTCATACAAGGAAAGAAAAAAGGTGAAATTCGTCAGATAAATTTCCAGAGACATCCTTGAGAAACTCTACTTCCAATATTAGCTTCCATTCAATCCTGTGCAAAAATACATTTACTTGGGACAATTTTATGCCAAAGCGAGTGAGTTTCCACAGGAAAACACCATAATCACTCACCCACATTTTTAAGACACCAAATTTCCCAGACAAAAGCGCCCCTCCCCCGCTTCCCTCCCAAAAAAAATTTATTCAACTTTCCAACTCATAAGATGATCCCTCTCCCTCAAACCCAACCAAAGGAAGTTCCTCATAAACCTCTTCAATCTAGATGCTATACCTACAAGGCCGTTAAAAATCAACAAGAAATAAAGAGGTATGAAGGACAGACATGCCTGAATTTAAGTAATATGGAAGCCCAACGGGGAGAAAGGACCCTACCAACTCCAATCATTTTGGAAACTTAGCAATGGCTGGGTCCCAAAACCAAACCAATCGAAGATTCCCACCCAAAGGAATTCCCAAGTATGTCAAATGGACCTCGTCAGAACTCAAGTTAATAACCATTAAAGCCACACTAACCCAAATTAAGCTTTCACCCTCAACATTACAGAAGGATGGTAAGAACAGAAGAAATTCATTAATAAAGAGGAGAAGAGAATACAAGGATGAGAAAAAAAATACTACTACAAAAAAAAAAAAGAAATGAGAAAAAGAAACCAAAAATCTAAGATCCATAGATGAAGCACAATCATGAAAAATCGGATCACTCCTCTCCAGCAAGATAACCCAAACAGCTGCATGAACAACACAGTTCCCATAAAGCTTCTGCCTTCTTTTGTTTCCTAAGCGAACAAAATCAACCGACAAAAGATCCTCCAAAATCTGAAGACAAATATGATACTCTCCCAACAAACAAAAAAGTTCTCCATAAACCCAAGGCACAGAGCAAACAAGAAATAAACTTGCATAATCCTCACTGCTATCATAACACATAATGCATACATCAGGGAAAGAGATATGTATGGTCTAAGAACCTGCTACAGATTGTTACTGCTACAAAAGCCTTTACCTTCAAACAATTTTTAACTCTCCACAAATGATTAACAAGAGGGAAAGAATGAGAACAGTTCAGGTGAGAGTAAAATGATTTACAACAAAATTCCAGGAATTATGCAAACACCAGATCCTAGTAGCCCCCCCAGCATAAGAATATGTGAAAGAAGCAGGCAAACCTAAAAGAGAAGAAAACTTTTAGGTCTCCTTATCATGAAGACTTTTTTCTACAAAATCTATAATCCCAAAAGACATGTGTCATGAATAACAAGAAAAGAAGAAATAAGATGCATCAGGACTGAAGTAAGACAGAAAAATTCAGTGTTTTAAAAGGCTCAATCGAGGCTTGCCTCAAGGCAAGACATGCCTAAAATGCCTTGAGACTCAATCTAAAAAACCAAATTCCAAAAAGGCTAAGGCATTACATGCTGAGACTCACACATTTTCACAAAAGGGCCTTTCTAAATGAGGGCTTACGCATTTTTGGGTGTTGGATTCTCAAGTCAGAATTAATTAAAAAATGTTAACTACATGTTTGTTTATAGAAGAAATGTCTTAATATGAGTTGATTTCTAAAACTCTTCAACCTTAACCTTTAAAAATAACTGAGTTGTATCTTAAAATATGAAAATAGATTGAACTTTGTAATGGTATAAGCTATCTCTTGCCATGATTTATGTCATGTATTTAAGTTAGCAATTTTTGAATGGCCAACAGGTAGTACGCAAAGTATATATAATTTTTCCTTTTTACATTATATTTGTGATTTTCTTAATTTTTACTTATTTTAAAAAACATATAATTTATTCACATATTTTTATCCTAAAAAGAAATTCTCAAAAAAGCTTATGCCCCAACTCCTTAAGGCTTGCACCTCGCCTCCTAAGGGTTGAAACGCCTTGCCTTACGCCTTCGCCTTTCAAAACATTGCGAAAAATAGATGGAAAGGCAGCCAAAAAACACAATTCACCTATCCATATATCCTTCAAAAACCAAACTCCACCACCATTTCCCAAATTATATTTGATGCAAGAGAAAAAAAAAACACAAGATAGCTGCAAAATGAATCTTTTTATGGGCTTCCACAAGTAACTCCAGCCGTAAAATTAGCATCCCACACATTGTCCTGCAGACAAAATTTAGTTTTGATAACCCTATGCTGTAAAGAATCTGTTTCCAATAAGGAAATGCCATAACCACTTACTACCAAAGCAATGTTCTTGAGATGACTTATTTAAGGCTCAATCCCTCCTCCTCAGACCTACAAAACATCCCAAATCCCAATTCACAAGATGATCCCTCCTCTCAACCCCTGACCAAATAAAATCTGTCATAATCCTCTCGAGCATTACTAGCAACCCACATGGCAATCTTAAAGAAGGACAAAAAATCACAGGGTAATAGAAGAAAGACATGCCTGGATTGAAGTAATGCAGCCACCCAAGGGAAAAACCTACCCTTCCACCCATCAAGATGTTTAGTGACACAAAACCCCTCAGCTCAAGGATTCCCTCTGAAGACACTCCTAAATAACTCAAAGGCTACTGCTGGATCCTACAATCTAAAAGGGCGGTAAACCTAGAAATCATTTACAAACTCAGGTCAATTGCAGCTAAACCACACTTGGGTAAATTAGGTAAATTAATCTCAAGACTAGAGACTAACACAAAAAGAGAACTTACCATCAAACACAACAAAAGGACAGCATCATCAGTGAGTTGCAAATATCACACAATCACATCATCATTTCCCACAGATAGGCCCTAAACCTCACCCCTATCCACCACACTAATCAATCATCATCCTCAAAACAACCTCTCCCTTTACCCTAATACAACCTCATTAGCAATGAGAATAGAATCCGACACCTACAAATGTCGACTGAGAACTAGATATGGTGTCATCTAAACCTCCCTCGACCTATCAGAAGAACCTTTGCAATAATCATACACACACTTATAATCAAGCTAATAGATCTAAAATCATTACCCTTAATGGAACAGTCCTCACAAATGGAAGTGATGAAAGTGGAATTCGTGCTTTTAACTACCACATTACCATAAAATTATGGCTTTCAACAATTACATTCACCACATCCCACAACTACTTTTTGAAACCCCCCCCCCCCCCCCCCCAAAAAAAAAAATATCAATACCATACCATACAAGGAGCCTTCTCCGCTTACATAACAATGACTACCTTCCTATCTCCTCTTGTCGTACCACACCTCTTATCCCCTTGAAATAAGATCCCAATCCAATCTGCAATCACTGGCCTACAACTAAGGTCATCAAAATAAAGATCCCCAAAAAAATCAGCAATTTCTTCTATTAAACCCAAACCCTGAGAATCAACCTTTCCTCAGCTTCCAACTCTAATCGCACTCTTCCTTGGCCTGCCATCAGCAGCCCCGTGAAAAAATTGTGCTGTGGGTTCCCTCTTTGGCCCATTTAAACCTAACATTCTGTCTCCAACAAACACTTCAATAGTAGTTCCTCTAATTCATTCTTAAGAGACACTATCCTCACCTCCACCTCTGTAGAAAGCAGCCCCCTATCCTCCAAATGGTCAATAACCTTAATTTCCTCTAAAAAATTATACTTCTTGACCCTCACAACACAAACACCTCCACATTCCCATTTTCAAGCTCAGTTTAAGATGTTACAATTTCATCATAACATAGTAGTTAAAAGCGCACCTCCTAGGCACAAGGCGCAGTGAGGCGAAGAGGCTTGCACCTCAAACCATGCGGAGCGAGGCGACCTGCAAGAGGCAACGCAACACAAGACGAGGCACAGTGAGGTGACAGGGGCAGTGAGTCGCGCCTTGTAAATTTTTAGCCTTTTAAATGAGAGAAATAGCCACGGCCAGAGCCGTAGCCCTCATTCGACTTGAACAAACAGGAGCCCTAACCCCTTTTGGCCCTTCGAAGCCCCACAACCCTTCGCGAGTTCGTCTTGCACATTCGAATCAGCACAGGAGCCTTCGCGATCCTTCGAACCAGCAGCGTGAGTTCGTCTGCGAGCCTTCGAACCAGCCAAAAGCCTTCACGACCTCGTCTTCGCGCTTCGAACCAAGACTGTGAGTTCGTCTTCGACATTTCGAAGAAGCATGACCCTTCACGACTTCGTTTCGAACCAGCAGGAGCCCTCGCGAGTTCGTCTGCCAGCCTTCGAACCAGCCGTGAGTTCGTCACGTTGTCTTCGACATTTCGAACCAGCAGCGAGCTCATCTTTGAGCCTTCAAACCTTCGTAAGTCTTCTTCTTCTTCTTTCTGCTGCCTGCGTGCTGCGTTCTGCTGCCTGTTGCTTCTCTTCTTCTTCTTCTTCTTTTTCAGTTCTTCTTCTTCTTATTCTTTCCGCTGCCTACTGTTGATCTCATTTATTATTCATCAAATTTAATCTTCTAAAGGAAGCCATACACATGAAGAAACGGAGCAAACCTTGAAATGGAGGTTTTATAAATGCTATTTCATGAAAATCTTTATGGTTCTAAATCAAAGGAAACATATAAGATTTTGGTGCTGCCTAAATGGGTCAGTTAAAATACAAGCCAAAGCTTCCAACCTTTTGGCATTAATAGAAATACATAACACTCAATTCCTTTTGCTATAACTTTTTTTTTCCAGTTTGTAAGTGGTTAAATTCAACCAAAATAAGTTTTAAAAGTCACACTCACACATCTCATTAAATTTATTCAATATTTAGTACACTGATTTGCCATGAGATGAGAGTGAAATGAAATGAAAATTCATCCGCTGCCTGCTGCCTGCTTGGTTATAATATTATATGTAATTACTAATTAAATATTTAGTTTAATGTAAGTTTATAAATTTTAAGTTTATAACTAATACATAATATTCTTTTTACTGAAAATTAGCTACTATTTTTTAATTTGTTTGGAAATGCATTATATAAGTCTTAAATTTTAAATGGGTTATTGCCTGTATTAGGTTATTAGCTACTAATACAAAATAAGTCATGGCCTAATTTGCCTGAAATATATGATACATTGATACATTTTTTTGGCATTTTAAATTCTAATATTACTAGATATTCATATGTTCATATATCAATTACCCCAAATAGACATTTTGCACCATTTTAATATTTGTGCGCCTCACTCACCTTGCGCCTCTGACTACTATGCATCATAAACCTAATGCCTCTAAACTATTTGCCAAAGGACCAGAACTTGTACTCCAACTATCCTCAACAAAAGAAAGAAAAGAAGGATGTATGAGCCACATATTTTCAAGCCAAAACAAAGTACAATAACCTTTAAAGACTCCAAGATGATATAAAAATGAGTAGATACAGGCATAATTAAAGTCTCCTGGGAAATTTTAGGAAGGGCACCTCCCACCAACTAGAACATAGAAATTGGTCTAAATGACTGGACACTGAACCCCCTCCTTATCCTGACCAACCAGGTCAACATAGCATTAGGAAACTCCCTCAAACCAAAATCTCTAACTTAAAAAAAAAAAAAAATTCAAATTCAAAAGACAGCATACTCTGTAACCCTGGAACCAATAGGATCTTAGAAACCATTTTAAAACAAAAAAAAAAAAGGAGCTCATCCCACTATAGAAATCTAAACCAATACCTTCATGGCCCATAGATGGACAAAACAACCACCAACCCTTCGCTCGAGTATCTAATAGAAAAAAAGAGTAAAAAGATATAAAGGACTATATTCCCTGGAAACAAACCTTGCTACAACAGCATCAATTGACCTCCAAAGCTCCAGATGAAAGAAGACAGTCACACAGTCCCACTCCTTAAAAGCACAAATCTCAAATTCTCCAAATCACACTCCCATCCACCAATTGGAGTTTAGATTCCTGCAATAAAATGACCGAGGGAGATGATCTAAGGATAATCTAGCAGCCTGATGCTTGCTAACATATCCTAAACCCCCACATGGAACTAAGGATCATCATTGAAAATAAATTAAAGCTCCCCATCTTACACAATTGAAAGATGATAACTTTTCTAACACTTCTTCAACTTCCTTTTTTCTTTGTATATGAATTTATGAATTATGAGAGATAGGACACTCTAACCTCTTGACAAAACACAATAACAAATCTCAGACCTGAGAAAAGGCCTTGATGGTCTTGGTCGTCCTTCTCACCCCCTCTAATGGAATAATGGACATAACATCCCCCCACTGCCTGCACCCCTCCCTTCTCCCTTTAACAATCTTTGGCAATTGCTTGAGGATCTTGGTTGTCCCTTTTACCCTAATGGACATACAGACACCGCATTCCCTCTTTTCCCACTAGCAACAATCTTTGGGTTAAACCATCAGTAACTTTAATTTGCTTAAGAAGACAGACATAAAATTGAGGACTTACTCAGAATGAGAACAATAGCTAAGTCAGACCCCTTTGGCAAATAATGGAAATTACAAATAGAAATTTAGTTCCAATAAATTATCCCCTACTCAGCAAAATCAAAAACCTACCATCACACTTGCATATCATTTCCTCCTTGCAAAAGATAGTAATAGATTCATAATAGCTTTCTCTTTCATGTATATTACCAAGAAGTACAAAGTACAAAATCTACGAATTAACATCATTATACACGGTATCATTGTATCAACTATCAATATCACTTTTATGCATGTAAAATATTCTTCTTGTATTTTGTACCAAGACACGAAGGATACACATCAACACTTGACTAGTTAACTGCAGTATGCTAGAAAAATAATTTAGCAGGAAAGAAAATGACTACCACAACACTTCAAAAAATCTAAGAAGTTTCAACACTACGTCCTAAATCTTGTGTCCATTTAGCTTCAACCGATAGTTATGCCATATTTCTACTGTTTATTTAGCTCAAACCCATAGGCTCTCAGTATAGATGTGTTGACTGTTCTTCCGGCCATATATTTTTTGAATTGCAACTATTTTACCGCCATCTATTTGTGAAATATCTCATCTTCTGCATATACCACTCCTTGCAAAAGTATATTTCACAATAAAACAGATAATGGGGAAATTGTTCTTATATATATAATAAAAATATAAATATAAATAAAAACAGAGCTTGTTTCCTATAGAAATTCTAATACATAACATTACCAGTTTAACCTAACAAATGAGGAACTTCAAGATGACAGATCAAGAACACACCTCCATTGCCTCATCAGCAGTAATATTTTGGAAACGGGGATGCACAATCATCCTAGGCTTAAAATGCCTCTTCGCAAGCTCCTTTTCTTTTCGAGCTTTTTCTTGTTCACCCTGTAAAGTGCTCCGGTCTTCATGATAATAGGGATCAAGATTTTGAATGTTCTGATATCTATTGTTTCTCATGTCACTGTCTTTGCAAACAAGGAACGCCTGATACCTATTCTTTTGGATTGACTTAATCTTGCAGGTGATCATGTCACCTTCACACAGCCTATCAGTCAAATCAACAATGTCCCTCGAGTCATCAGAATAATCTTCCTTAGAAAGCATCCCAGTCAACCCAGAATCAAGCACACAGATTGCCCTTTGACCTTGCACCCTGCGAACTGTTGCTTGCACTACTCTTCCTTCAGCCAAGGTATCCTCTGTTTCACCTGAAATCATATAAAATTCCTCATCCTGGCTGGGTTCTTCGTATGGTTTACGCCAATCTTGGAAGCCCTGTATCAGTTCCAACTGTATATCAAGGAATGTCTCTCTCTTGTTCTCACGTTTTTTTGATTCAAGATACATATTTAAATCCATGGTTCTCAAGCTGCTTGGATTGTCTCTGACGTGCTCTATAGCCATCTCCATCTCCTCATCATCGTCGTCGTCATCATTCGCGACACTACCAACGTGTTCCTTATAAACATCTTTGGCCAACTGCTGTGCAAGACCATATGATTCTGGATGTATTCTAGTGTCATCCAACAAATCAATAAATTGGCTGCTGCTAGCAGCCAGTCCACTCCGACGAACACGCAAGAAACCGACTGCATTAACAAACACCTTTTTACCCAGTCCATGCGCTGTTACAAAGTCTTTTCGAGTGAAAATTGCTCCAGACCTTACCAGGGACCTTTGCAAGGATGCTGCCTTCCTGGGTCCAAGCCCAGAAATAAACTGTAGCGGCGCAAATAACCATTCATGGCTAGCTGCCAAATTAATGTCAAGGCCCACCTGGTTAGTAACATCCACCAAAACCTGTTCAACAATTCCATACTTCTCATCAGGGGAAAGAAAGCTTTCCAAAGAATAAAGTTTCCAGGACAATATCTCTCTTGCAGGTCCACAAAGTGTTGCAGCCATTGCCAATGGATTTTGAAGATGTCGTCCAAGAGCCACAGCCCGCTTAACAATGCCTGACAATATATAATAAGAGGATATAAAATCAACTTTAAGAACTCATCAAGCACTCACTGACTGAGAACAAATGAACCACATATTTTTACCAGACTGTCCAGGTAACTGATCAGACGAAATTCGTGAATTTTCATAGAGACGAGGTAGAGATTCATCCCCATATACAACACTTAGCCCATCCATCTCATGACCAACATCTCTTGGGTTCTCCTCCACCATCTTAAAAATAATCTGTCAACAAAAAGAAAACCAAAACCATCATAATATATTAACCTGGCAATTTTACTCAAGTAACATAAAATATACTACAAGTATTGAATGTTATCTTGGTTTCGTTAGCTGCTATTGGCAAGAAAAAGCTTCTATTTGCTACTCTTTAACAACTTTATAGACCATACGCAATTTAAACTAAAAAATGATAAATATAAAAAACAACAAATACAGAATATTCACATTTCTTACAAAGCATTTTTCCACACGCATACATATATAGATTTTCATAGAAGCACGTCAACGCATGGCAAGAGACTCTGGTTTATGTGCAGCTTAAGCGTAAGAAAAAAATTACAATAAACTGAAGGAACTTGCAATATATAAATATTAAAGCTATTTTAAAAATTGAAAATAATGGATTTATTTGAAGACTAGTTATCAAACAAGTGCGAACTGAATATCAAGTAAATTAACCTCAAAATGAAAGTGTTAACAACATTACTAATTAAAATAAACCAACTTAAGATTGAGCTTGGATATAGGAAAAAAAGCTTGGAAAAGGAAAAAAAGAAAAGCAAAAACAGGTCTCATAGGGGTTGGATTCATAGCCAGTCCAGAAAACACAGCTGTGTAGCAGACAGCAGCAAACTATAACAACCAGTAGATGCGCTCAGATGATATCTGAGACATCACATTACCTTGTAATGGTTTGGAAGCCACAGATGCCTATGCCTTACATGCACCAATTTTTAGAACAATGTAGTAGACTTCTCAAAAGCCACATATGCTGTTCTAAACTCAATTGCCATGAAAATTCAATGAATTAAGTACCATGAAAATTCAGTAATTTATTGCTCTTGATTCTAAAGATGATGTGGTTTCTGCTAGGTCGATTTAAAATAAAGAAAAGTTTGTTTTTTCAGCTAAGTGGTTACTCTAAGTTCTATGTAGATATCTTTGTAACTTAAAAGACACCAAAAGCACACTTATCATGACACCAACCCAAGATAGCAATAAATCCCAGACACACTTCTGGAAGGAGACTTAACTTCATGAAAAAAATTACACAATGGTGACTATTAAAATACAAAAGAAGTTAATTCTACTTTGTCCACCCTTCTTCAAAATCATTACTTGACAATATCTAAAAAAGGAGCAGAGTATTACATTTAGTCACAAGTTCTGCAAGAATTTATTCCTGTGAACCTTCTATTTTTTCGTATAACCATGTCCAGTTATTTTAGGATTTCTGAATAAAATATCAGTGGCCAGGGTACAACTTCAATTTTTACTTATATTATCTATTATGTCACTATCACATCACAATGTACCTTGTACAATACCAAGTAAACCTGCAAGATATGCACCAAGCCATGACCTAGACAAAAGTCCTTGAATGGTCTCGTTTTCAAAAACCTTAAACATATCTTTAAACTTCAGGAAACTAATTTTTCCTCTCACAAATGTGGTCTCAAAATATTGATACCTTACTTCTTAAATATTTTAAAAAATTAAATACATATTATAACTTTTTGAGGTCAGTTGCATTTAATAGTCATAGTAGTTCACAACCATATAAAGAAAAGACTACGGTATCATGTGTACCCCTTTTTTACTTATCAATGAAGAAATACTGCTTCAGCAATCAGAAAAAAGAGTACATCTTCAAAAAGATCTATATGGCTATTGGATATTAGATGTAACCAATGAAAAAAAAAAGATAATTATGCACAACATATACATCCAAGTTTAATCAATATGTTATGAAAAAATTAAACTAAAGCCCCCATCCCAACCATTTGAATAAGCCACCATGAACCCTTTTTTCGAATTACTCTTCTTATTGAAAAAAGATTAAAGCACAAACATCTACAATTATACATCTAGGTTTCACAAATATATTATACAACTAAATTAAACTTATCTGTAATCCCCAACTGTTTGGAGTCGGCTACCGGACTCATTCTGTACATTATCCTCCATCACAAACCATGTTCTTAACATTATCTTCAACTGCTTTGATATGACATATGAAATGAACAGTGCTATGAAATTTTCCAAACTACAAGTGGCCCGTGATAATGTAAAGCCCTAGAGGTTAGACCGGATCTGATAATCCACAATCTAATTTTTAAAAATTATGAGAGAAATATGATATTTTACTATCAGCCCTTCAAATTTAACTTTCCAAATTTTGGTCATTTTACAAGCTTGAGACATTTCAAAAAATCTGGAGCAGACAATTCCAATATTCTAACTGCAAAATTTCAAGCAGTAATCCAAAATTTTAAATTCAAAACTCTCTCACTTAAAGGGATATGGTACAAGAACATTAAAAAGCTTCGTAACAAAGATAGCATGTGAGGTAACAAGTAAAAAAGCAGGCTTCCAACCACTGGGTTTGGCTTGTGTTACATGCTCAAACAATCTTCCTGAAACTAGCTTACACAAACTGGACAATTGCTAGACAAAGAACATCCATCGCACAAAATAGCCACTTTGCCAGAACAATCAATGTTTTAAAGGCGAAGGCATACCCTAAAGAGGCGAGGCATAAGCCATAAGGTGTTGGGGCACAAGTCTTCTAATAATTTTATTTGTTGATTAAAATATCTAAGTAAATTACATATTTTGTAAAAATACAGAAAAAATAAGAAAATAAAAAATATAATGTAAAAAATTAAATATACTTTGCAAACTACTTGTTGGGCATTCAAAAATTGCTAACTTGAATTCATGACGTAAATCATGACATGCAATAACTATAACATTATAAAGTTCAATTATTTTCATGATCTAAGATACAACCCTCATTTATTTTGGAAGGTTGAGGTTCAAGAGTTTTGGAAATCAACTCATATTATGGCATTCCTTTTATATTAACATGTAATTAAATTTTCTAGTCACACACCCAAATGCGTAAGCCTCAACTAAAGAGGAGCAAAAGGGTGCCTTTCGCACAAATGCATAAGCCTTAGCATGTAATGTATTAGCATTTTTGGAATTTGGTATTTTAAATTGAGCCTCACAGCATTTTAGGCATGCCCTTGCCTTGAGGAGAGCCTCAATTGAACCTTTTAAAACATTGAGAACAACCAAGACAAGATGAAAGTTCTGCTAAAACCTTTGTTTGTGAACAATAACTCAAAACAACTATCACCAACATTGTACCTATATACAAGTAAGATGCAGTGGCCCAAGTAACACTACACTCATTTCAAATAACTAGGCCATTAGCCTTACACAACAATTCATGTCACAAACAGGGGTACCCAAAACTGCACAAATGCTATAATTTCAGCAATTAAGACCAGCCTGGCATCTGAACTGGAAAAATCCCATCTGTTAAACAAAAAGTTAAAAGGAAAGCACTTAAAATTACCTCATAAATATCCTCCTTTAATCGTGTGCAAGACAAATTTGCAGCCCCTAGAACAACAACATGTGGTTGATGATCTGTCATGAACTTCAAAACACGCTGTTGGTTATTTTTCTTGCGCTGCTGATCATTTACATTTTGGGACCGTGAAGTGAGAGACCCTGTGTATAATACATCAAGCACTTCTCCTGACGAATCCAGCATTACAAAAGTGGTTGCTGGCTTCCCAGGACCCCAGCAGCAAGCCATAACCCTCGGTGCAGCATCATCTTCAGAGCTTGCATCATTTTCCTTACGTTGATATGGTGCCACAGAGACTTTGTCCCAAAAAGCCTTTCCATATTCTGATAGCAACCAGCTTTTTGCTCTACTCATCAACAAGGACCTAGCTTCCTTTTCCATTGAAGGAATAAGAAAACCAAAAAATGCATCTTTCAGTATATGCTCCCTCTGCTCATTCCATAGTTGAGCAGATTTACTAACCCCACCACTGAGATAGTAATCCCTAGAATCATTTAGTAACTTATTTAGAATATCTTCAGGTAACTTAATGGTAACTTGAAGGAGCTTCTCCTCTTCAGCCTTTTGGATCATGAGCCATTGAGCATCTGCAAATTTAGTCAATGGCTTGTCACTTAACCACTTCACCCCTGCAAACTGATGAAAGGAGTCTATAACCAAATTTCCATCAGAAGTTGGTCTTGTAGATACCACAGCCTTTTCCATGAAAGTACTGCGAACATGTTTCCTGACATACGGCTCACAACTGATCTCAACTGCTGCCTGCAAAAAGTTCCAGGAAGTAAGCATGCAACAAATTAAACATCACTTTACACCATGTACCATAAGCAGAATACTTCATATTTACTAATTTATCAACAAGCAACATAAACATCAATGCGTACCATATGTCTAGCACCTTTAAGCACAGCTTGAGGTGTCTCAAACATTGCACATGTAAAATTTGAGGCCATTTCTTCTGGTGTTTCCTTGGCATCCTCCAACTCATCCATCCTCTGCAATCAAATTAAGTACAACATTATGTCTTTTCGTCAATATAATAGTACTACTATGGTTTTAAACCCAAACCAAACCAGCTGGCCCAGCCCAGTTGGAGCAGAATCTGTCCATTTACCAGGTGAGGTATGAAACAGGAAATTGCAAGAACAATAACACACCAGGCCAGACTTTGACAGCTTGGCTTAACTCGCCAAACCCGGTGAACGGTAGACCCAGTCACTTAGCGCCTCTCATAAATACAGCAAATGAACAAAATGTTAAATCTGCAGCTAGCAGGATTGAAAATCTAATCCTCTACCTCATTAAGGAAGAGTTCTACCACTAGAACTACTGGAGTTTTTTGTTAAGAATATTTGAACAAACATACATATGCACAGAGACATTTATACTTTAATATATACAAACGCTCATCCATCAGTATATATAATTAATCAAATTCTGACTTCTTTTACCATAGAAACATTTTAATCAAATCAAATCCTCTCACTCTTATTTAATATTTATGAATTGATCAAAATCTTATAGCCTTAAGTAAATTCTAATTAATTAAAATTTAAATCTCTCGCACTATTATTTAATATTAATTGACTCTTAACAACAACTTTTATAAATAGTATTTATCATTATCACTTAAAAAAAAATATACATATATAATCTTAATATCACCGGGGCGACAGCTGGTTGAACCTGGTAAGCTTTACCAGGTTGATCACCAGTCTAGGTTTTAAACAATAAGTGCTACTACTTCAAACAAACTTACCATATTTGCTAAAGATATCTGCAATCCAAACTGCTCAGAGCTGTACCCAAACTTGTTTGCAACCTCCCATAGGCCTGCCTTACTGCAGATGCTATACTGTGATTTCCTCTTGGGTCTCTTATATTGCCCTTCATCCAATCCAGCCTCGCATGGAGGAAAATGCAAGTTAAACTTGGAGTCAACATCATCAACCTCTCTTTCTGATTCTGCAGCCTTCAATGACTTCATAATTGATTCAAAAAGCTGCTGATTCAAAGTAAGCCTCGTTTCGTCATATATTCTCCGGGATTCTTCTTCAAATCTCTTATTGTAATATAATTGGAGAGCACTTTTTCGCTTCTGAAGAAGCAACCACTTTCTGTCCAAATCCTGGATTGCCCATAGCACCTGCTAAAAAGCATACTCACCATTTATCCCCGTATTTACTTCTGATTAGAAATGTATAAACTTCATTCTGCGTGCATAATTTAGTTATTAGTTCAAAAATTCTAAAACCTTGTGCCACTTCATTTTAGGTGCTTTCTCAGCTCTATCCTGATTCTCTTCATCTGCTTCATGTTGCTCTGGGTCTTTCAAGAGGCTCAGAATCTCCTCCTTTCGATACATTGCAATAAAAGGAATCTGGAAGAAAAATAAAGTTGGTATTCTACAGAAAAAAAGTGGCTCAGCAAACCATACTTCAACCAAACAAAATAAATACTAACATCTAATTTCTGCAAATGCACTAATTCCAAAAATCTCATAACATCGTCCTTGTTTATCGATTGATTTTGACCTCCTTCATTTGTTTCAGTACCTTGCTTGCCCAACAAAGGTACCATACCAGATGCAAGCTGATTACATATCCAGCTGCTCTCCTCAACTATACTCATCTCATCTGTTGGAGGAGGACCAGTGCTTTCCTCGGACATCTAAAAAACCAAAGAAGATGCAGAAACAACGTTTCAAGGGATGCATTTAGGCAGTATCTAGAATATTAAGAATAATTTTTATGAGTGTAACACAACCTGCATTCTTTCCGGAACATCAATCTCCCTAATCCTGTCGTCTTTTTCCGTCATATACTTCTCAGAAAGTACAGCTGGTTCAAATTCATCTTCAAGTCTCCTCTCCCTCCATTCTCCAGAATCTAAACCTTGCTTACGACGCATTAGAAGGTCATCAACATCACCAAATATGTCATGAGCTTCTTGCAAAGCCGAGGATGAAACTCCTGGTGCCTGCTTAGACTTCTTTCTGTTCAGCTTCTTCCGTCTACCCAATGAGTTCATTGACATTCAATTGGAAACAATGTCATAAAAAGTTGCAAACATGTTTAATATCAAAATTGTTAAAACATGAACAAATTTATAGATCAAATTATACCTCACAGGAGCTCCATGTTCATCAACTTCTTCTTCATCCACTATAAAGTCTGCCATTTCATCCTCTTCACCAATGTCTGCATCCTCTTCTTCTTCTGGCTGTTCCTCTTCTTCAGCAATATCTTCAAGCGGTGCTCCTACAATGAAGAGGATATTTCATCCCAAGTCAATGAAGAATTGGCTCATATTAAAAGTAACATAGCTTGCGCCTGCAGCCATGCCCCCAGCCACTAGGAGTGGATGGATTATTTAGCCCAAAAAAAAAAAAAAAAAAGTTACCTTCATCATCACCAAATAAACTGCGCTTAAGCTTCTCCTCAGCCGTTCGCCCTCCCTTCCCACTTCCATCAAACTCTTCTTCATCAGAAAATCCTGAGTGCCCCTCCTCAGTGTCCCTCTGTGCTTTTTTAAGCCTCTTGAACTTTTTGCTCTCCTAATCAATTTGAAACAACAACCACAAAATGAGAACCAAAAACAAGCACAAAAAGGTTAATGAAACAGTGCAAAGTGTCAAAAGGATGATGAAAACAATCAAATGTATCACAAAGCTCACAGCTTTAGGCCGGTGAAAACCAGTGATGTTGTTGTCCTGCAGAAGCTCATAGTCATCTTCATCAAGAACATAGTTCTTCTCTGACTCCCTGCAACCAGTGTGAAACAATAACGACTAAAACACTCGCATAAAAGATTTTATGTCAAATCTGAAAGATTTTACCTTTTCTTTCTTTTCTTCTTCTTCTGCCTATCGTCATCACTGTCAGCTTCCTCCTCCTGCTCTTCCTCTTCTTCATCATCAACAATGAACCCATCCTTCTCATACTCATCCTGCCCCTCTTCTGCTCAATGACAGAACATTTACATTGTAAAAGTTCCATATAAAAATATCGCATTAAAACACTTTATCAATATCTTCATGCAAGATGACAACAAACTGCTAAACATATGATATATGGCTTCTAACAAACAGCTGAACTCCAAAATTGGTACATAAGTTGGTTCAATCCGAGTCAGCGACTCACATATCAACCACAAAATGGAGTTAAAATAAGACATTTTCACTTGACAAGGACGTTCAAACCTATTTCGGCCAAAATCAAAAGCAAAATGACTAGCTTGAGCGCAAGTATATGGAAATGAAAAAACACCCCACCTCATAACAGAAAATAATAACCTTACAACTAATGTGGCTTCCCAAAAACACAATCGAGTAAGAATCCACATTCAACTAAAAAAATCTCATTACTAGAGCAAAATAATTGGGCTCATAATATACTTTGCTTGGTTGATAGAAACAATTCCATTGAAAACTCTTCCAAGTAAGTTAAAAGGACCATTTATTTGACGCAATCGTTCCAAGAAAAATTTCCCCAACGAAACAAACAGCAACTTTGAGCGAGCTCAGAAAGCCAGAAACCCTAATCAAGTCATCCAAACCCTAATCAACCCACCGTCCAAAAAAAATAAAAACAAAATTAAACCCAAAAAAAAAAAAAAAGGCCAAGCTGAAGTGTTAAAAAAAACATAAAAGACGAACCAGAGTCTTCGTCTTCATCGCCATCGCGCTCTTCAACGTCTTCGCCGTCGACAGGTTCTCTCTCGTCCTCCTCGAGTTCAACCTCCTCTGCACAGACAAATATGCAGAAACGTTCCCAAGTTAAGATCACAAAAAATTGGCCTCAAAGAAAATTTAAAGAGAAAGGTAAAATTAGGGTTTGGAAGCAACCTTCGTCGTCTGAAACTACAGTTTTGCCCATGGTTTACAGGTGAAGTTAGGGCAGAACCCCTAGAGCAGTCGCAAACAGAGCTTAAACCCAAGGCCAAAACCCTTTTCTTCGCTCTCAGATTGGAGACTGAACACGATGCGAGTAACCGACGAGAGCAAGAGACAGCAAGAGGTGGGGGGAGCGAGGGAGGGAGGGAAGATCGTGGCTTCGTGGGGAGACGAAATACGGCATGCAGTAGAAAGGTTGGAATTGAGAAGAATGGCAAATTCGTAATACCGCGAGGTCTGCCAGAGAGGCCTGCCAGGTGGGTTTTTACCGACGAGTGCCATGTCAATCGTCTTAACTGGTGAAAGTACATAGTTGCCCTCCAAAATTGCTGAAACGACATGATTGCGTGACGCCGTAGAGGATGTATGCAAATCAAAAGCCCATCGCGTTGGTAGGCGTTTGCCTTTTCAAAATGAAATTGAGATATAGATTTGATTTTGCATAAATTCGACCAAAATTCAGAAAGAAATTTAAAAGTTTTCAAATATTCTTCCGAATTTTCTGAAAAACATGGGAAAAATATAAAATTGGATGGGAAAATTTTAGTGTTGTTCTTTTTGCATATGTTTTGTTTTTTTCATATGATTTGTTGCCTCTTTTTGTACAACCTGTGAGTAATGGAGAGATTTGAGTCAAATCTTAGTCATAACAAAGAAAAAAGAGATCTTGCAGCGTAGATGCAAGCCAACTTATTCCACAAATTCATTAAAAAGTTAAATGTAATGTCCCGAAAATTCTGACTATATTATTATTATTTTTTATTTTACTTAATAAACTCAAATAATACAAATTATAAACAAAATCAATCCAGACCCAAAGTGGGGTACTGGAGATATACTTGTTTATAAATTTCTTATCAACTATGCAACGAGAAATATGATATACCTGAACCTTATACACAATATCAAAGTCCTACTAACTTCATAATTATACATATACATCCTCAGAAATCCATAGAAATGTTCTAGGGGCTCACACAAAATCCTTCTTCCAACTCAAACACTTACCCTACAGTTATGGCAGTACTAAAACCTCTTCTATCTCGAAGTTTGTTCTGCTCGTCTGTCTGGGTTTCTTGAAATGTTTGAATTATGGGGTGAGACGTCTCTCAGTAAGTGAGATAAATTAGCATTAGTATGTGACACATGAGTTTTATTGTGTTATAAATATATACTGTACAAATTAACTGCATCTGATAAATCAAGTAAATATGTTTTGTATAAATTTGAAGAATTCATATTTCAACATAGACATATTGTGTCATAATAAATTTCGTATGCATATAAATTGTCTGCTATATCTATATAATACTGAAATTTTGTATGCATATAAATTATCTGATATATCTATATAATATTGAAATTCTGTATGAATATAAATTGTCTACTATATCTGTATAATACTGTAATTTTGTATGCATATAAATTGTCTGCTATATCAGTATAATACTAAAATTCTGTATGCATATAAATTATCTGATATATCTGTATAATATTGAAATTATGTATGCATATAAATTGTCTGCTATATTTGTATAATATTAAAATCATTCTTAGGATGGATAGTTAGCTGATATCGTGTATTACTCTCACATAATTGGGTTGTGCAACCCGTAGGCGGGACCTAACTATGGTTGGCATACCATGCTAAGCCAAAATTGACTTGTCCGTTAGTACGATTGGCCTACTCAGCCTGATCCGGATTGCTAGGGGAGCACATTACTACACTAGGCTCAATCGACTATCCATACACTGACACTCTATCTGAGACGTGTGGTGACACTAATTTGAACTAATAGCTACGGTATCGTGCTCTGAAACTAAATTAAGTCATCTGGGTTCTGCTATAATATAGTACATTTCATAAATAACTATAATATAACTATTTTATGGTTCTGCGTAAATTCTGTCATAATAATGTTTCTGAATAAATTGTTATAAATAAATTTAATCACAGCATCTGGGCCGATTGAAATATCACGGCATCTGGGCTGGCTAAATTATCACGGCATCTGGACCGATTGAAATATCACAGCATCTGGACCGGCTGAATTATCATGGCATCTGGTTCGGCTGAAATATCACGACATTTGGGCCGATTGAATTATCACGGCATCTAAGCTGGCTGAATTATCATAATATATAGAAAATATCATAAGTTTTGTACTATTTATAGATTTTCTAAAAATTTGTTATAAAAACATGCTTGTTCTGTGTAACCATAAAATAATCTCACATGCTAATATCTGCAATGAAATATCTATACTCATGCCACACAATTTGAGTATTATTCTATAGTATGCTAATTGTCTGAAAAGATCATATTTTTCTGAGAAATTATATTAAATCTATTTCCATAAATCTGAATATCCAGATAATTCATATATATAATTTTTGAATCAAATACTGAATTTTAAATGGTGAACTTTCTGAAAATACCTGGCATAATCTATCCTCTTAGCTGTTCCATAGAACTATGCTTGTAGGGAATTCAATATTATGCCTGCGGCACCCACACAAAGCATGTATCCATAAACCCAATTTTAATCAACTTAACCCCAGAATAAAAGCCATTCAACATACCTAGGCCCACATATTACCAATAACTAACTAAACTTTTAAAAATAACCTCCCTACCCTGGTTTTGGAGTGGTGTATGAAATGTTTGAATTACGAAACCGCTCCGGTTGAATTACAGAGAACGTCGCCAGGATCCCGAAATGGCATTCTTTATTCAATTCGGACTTAAACCGAGCGAGAAAATAAAGAGAGTGAGAGAGCTAGCTGCAGCCCCAAGAAGAAAGAGAGAGAGAGAGAGAGAGAGAGAGAGAGAGAGAGAGAGAGAGAGAGAGAGAGAGAGAGAAGGAGAGAGGAGAGAGAGAGAGAGAGAGAGAGAGAGAGAGTTTGATTTTTTAATCAAATAAAATGACTTAAACCCTTTATATAGGGTTGCTGGCGCAAGGGAAATCGTCGACAGTTTGGTCTTTTAACCAAGTCGTTTTCACTGACTTACTGTTAATGAGCTGCGATAATTACAAAACCGTCGACGATTTTTTGTTTTCCCCACCAAACCGTCGATGGTTTGGTCAACACCAAACCAAAATCCTTTTTTCTTTATTTTTTATTATTCTTATTTTTTGGGTTGTTACATTCTCTATTCCTTATAAAAATTACATCCTTGAAATTTGTCATCTATCTATAATATCAATATTAAGAAAAAACGCTGAAATTTTATTAAGTACCCTCACTTATGGTAGAGGAATACCGTGGTTACATATACGATTCTAGGAGATTACAATAACTAAATCAAAACTCTCCCAAAACCAACAAAAACAGAAAACTATTACATTCACACTACAAAAAATTAGGGTATTAGTGAAGGATTAAATCTGTCACTAATACTTATATATTCGTCACTAATAGTATTCGTAACGAATTTATAAGTATTAGTGACGGTTTTAAATTAGTTGTTATATCTACCGTTACTACTAACTATTAGTGATGAATTTAAAATCCATCACTAATAATGGAATATAAGTGACGGATTATAACCGTCACTGAAACCCTAATACCGTCACTATAAATTATATATCGGCTCAACTCAAATTCGTCACTTATTAAGGTATTAGTGACGAATTTGAATTCTTCACTAATACTGTATTATTAGTGACGAATTTATAATTCGTCACTAATATCCTACTATTAGTGATGGATTTGAATCATTTACTAATAATTAAGAAATTAAAAAAAATTAATACTAATTTTTTTAATCACCAATTCTTGTAAAAATCTGTAATGACATTTTCGCATACATAACTTGAAACCATAATTACTACAAAATTCCTAAATTATTCAAAATTTTGAATTCAAATAAAAATTCAATTAAAATAAAGAAAATAACATCTATTCAGATAAAAAAAAATTTCAAAAAATTTAAAATTCAAATACAAATAGATTATACAAATTCAAATTAAAATACAGAAATTCCATTTATTCAAATAATAATAAAAATTACAAAAAAAAAAATCAAAATTAGTTGCATCTGACGGTTGTAGTGCATGCATGGCATCGTGTTGATGGTATGACAGCTGCGAACCCCACGAATTAAGAATCATAAAAAAAATTAGTATACAAATGAAGAATAGAATGGAGAGTCGGCATTCAGTATAATCAGGAAGAAAAATACTTTAACTCGTTCTCAAAACAGAGTATCCCTGGTGGTGGATAAATGATAATGTTTATCCATAGTTAAAAGCAAATGATATGTCATGTATGTTAATAGATGTAAATTTAGGACTTAATGAAATAACTTTTTGTTTAACTATCACGCATCCTTTCAGAAATATTTTAACATTCATTTTATCATAATTATCTTTGCACGTGATTTTTTTTTTTTAAAAATTTTAACAGAATTTCAACAACATGTCGTTTGTAAATTGGACATTTTCTTATAAAAATCTATACCTGAAACATGATTGTTTTCACAAAATAAAAAGTTTGAGCGTACGAAAACCTAAATCCACTACCAACATGCAATTCACAATGTACTGCATCATCCATGCAGTTGGCCTTCAACATAAACATGTGTTTCAATAGTTCAATATACAATTCATATAACATAATATCATCCATCAAGAAAATATTACGAGGAAACCGTTAAAACACAATTCAATTAAGGTTTTCTAGTTTGTCCAGAAGGTTGCTTCTCAAGCATTTTTGATGCAACTTGAGTTGTGCATAAAGTTGTTACTTAGATTGTGAGAAGGCTTGCGATAAATTGAGTTGGGGTTTTTTGGATTCAGTTATGGACATAAAAAGTTTTGGTTATAGATTGAGGAAATGGATTATGATTTGTTTTCTTCTATGCAATGATAGATTATGGCAGTTTGTTATTTCATTTTTTATTCATTTTGGTGGTAAATGTCTTAATTAGAGTGCTAATTAGGTGTAAGGCTTGTGGCCTTGTGGAAGGTTTGTTGCTTGACAAGAATGAAGTTTGTTTCTCATGTACACTTTGCTAAAAAGTTTTAGAAGGTTTTAATATTGCCTTCGCCTTGTTAGAGATTTTTTAGCTTGTCTTTGGTCCCTAGGATTTAATTTTCTAACTTGAGTTTGACTAGAAAAGTTTTCAATATATAGGAGGTTTCAAGTTGTGATTCTTTAATGAGTTTTAATGTTCATAAGTGGTTAAGTTATAGTGTTCGGAAGATTTATTTGGGAGGAGGTTAAGAAAGCGTTGGAATTTAACAAAATTTCGGCGGCATGCCGTCTGTAAATAGAACATATCCTAAACCTACAAATCGCAAAAGTCTTTCCTAAGTTTAGCTAAGCCAACAACAGTAGTACACAACCTAGGGTCTATCAATCAAGTAGTTGTACATTGATCTACTAGAAGCCCGGTGAACTGCACATTAGACAATTGAGTAGCACACAAATCAGAGTCTCTATTAAGCCATAAACCTTTTTATTAGACCTAAATGAAATGAACTCATATGACTTAACTTCAAATTCAAACTTCTTAAAATTCATCATTCCTAATCATAACCAAACCATGTCACTGGGTGTCCCCAGAAAGTAGATGATGTACCTCCATTATTCTTCCCCAATCAAAACTTCTATGTAGCCTTGTATTGCAGATCCTTTTTGAGTTTTCCACTAATATGGTATAAAAAATATCTCAACTTTCTAGAAATGATAAAGTTGGAACTTTTCTCACCAATAAAGTTAAAAAGAACTATCAGTTTAGAAGCATTATTTTTGATAGTTGCCGCTTATGGAATCACTTATATAAAAAAAGTGTTTTCTTGAAAAAAAAGTACTTACAATAAGCATTTTTCCATATAAATATTTTTTTTATAAAAATTCTTTTTTTTTAGAAAATACTTATTTTCTAAAATAATAGTACTTTGGAAAAGTACTTTTTAAAATGAATATTTATTTAAGTGTAAACGAAACACTACTTAACACAAGTATTTATTAAAAGTACTTTTTAAAATGGGTATCTATTTAAATATAAACCAAACACTACTTATTGACACAAATATTTATAAAAAGTAATTTTCTAAAAAAGAGCTTATCTTTTAAGATGTTCCAAACAGGGAATATTCACACGGTTTTGGGACTAGGATATCCATGTGCAAGTTTGCATGCTTACTTTGGTCTGAAGACAGTTAAAATGTAAATCATATAGCACTATATGAAGCATGGTACATTATAATGCTTCCAGTAAGAGTGCACTGATGTGCTTGGAACTATAGCAGCATATTTGAAAAGAGGTACCACTAATTATGGGGGGAAAATCTTTCCCATACATACCTCAATAAATCCATAAGAGAGCAAGAAACAAGAAATTGCCCATCTGGGGAGAACTGAGCACATTCTGGGTGACTTTTCTTCCCAAACTGCAAGTAAAACAAATTTAGAAAACGTAAGAAAAGAAGATTAAGAACTCGTGAATATTCAAAATACACTAGAAAGTAATTAGAAACCCAAAGCCTAGTAGCATAAAGCAGAGGAAGGAGTCGGGAGCAAGTGCAGCGAGAAGGGGGAAGGTAGGAGATGTAGAAAAGTCAAAGATTAGAAGCATCTAGGAAGCCTCTACATTAATTCTATATAATTTTTCTGTAAATCTGAATAAAAATATGAAATATAAATTCGCAAATAATATTTTCAAAAAAAAGTATGTCTTAGCTCTGACACAAAAACTAACATATAATTACATGACGGTATTTTAAAATAACAATGTCTAGAGCAGTAAAAATTGCATTAGAACTTCATATCTATTTGACGTAAAAGAAATAATATTTTCAAAAAAAAAAATTATGTCTTAACTCTGACACAAAAACTAATATATAATTACATAGAGATAGTATTTTAAAATAACAATATCGAACGACCAGTAAAAATTACATTAGAACTTCATATCTATTTGATGTAAAAGAATAAATTTTAAAGCACACTATATACTAGAAATATTTTGAGTGTTATAATGACAAGAGGGAGCTTGTTCTGATGTTGGCATAATTTTTTTTTTTTAGATAAACAAATAAATTCATTACAGAGAGGGAGAGAGTAAAAAGGAGTATAAGAAGAAAATGAAAGAAAATAGAGAGGATAAGATATCCTCTGAAAATAAAAGAAAAAGAAAAAAATAAAAAAACCAAAAACAAAGATTGCAAATCAGCTCTACTTAAGCAAAATATCCCAGCTCCATGAGTCGTCTTCCAGATGTCAATGTTGAAAGAAACCATTCACTAAAACCCACAGCAATGCGAAAAACAACACTCTATTTCAAAGCAAGTTGAGTATCTAAGTTCTTAAATACACCAAAAGATAGTAATAAACACTGCCACAAAGCTATCACTCCTTCCTTTTTGCAAACCCCATAAATATCAAAGCAAAAACACCTCAGAGCACGCCCAGTTCTCTCCAAAATACCAAATAATTTTCTCCAAAGAAATAACTATCTGAGGACATGCATGAACAAGTCCCTTAAGTCTTCAAACAAAGGACCTGCACATCAGGTGATAAAGACTTGTTAGGTCTACATTTCAATAGCAAGTCCTTGGTATTAATTTTTCCTGTCCACATAAAGGCCCTAAACTCAGAAGGAACTTTAGCTTAACAAATGGAGGAGTAAGGAGCAAAAAAGGCAGCATTAGGAACACAAGTCAAATGGGAAAACAAAGACTTAAAAGAAAAATCCCCAAAAGAATCTAAACCCCAAACTCTTTTGACACTTCCCTTTGAGCTGAAAAAAATTGAAGGACGTGGATTAGAATTCGAAAGGACTAGCTCGTTGGTCTCTCTAGTTTCTCAGTAAGGTTCCTCACAAAAAGAAAATACTAAGAGTGCCCACTCTCTTGCAAGGGGAAGAAAGCAAAGATAGGGAAATAAAAGAAGATAAGCGATTGAGATGAAGATACATAATAAGAAGCTGATAAATTTCCAAGGTGGAATCCCCTTAGACACATGACAATGGAGTTCCAAACAACATCCTTATGATAGGGTTTTTTTTTTCCTTTGATAGAAAAAGAAGCCTTACCAAAATAGGAGGAGAAACAAATAAAATGGCAAGTCCTCACTCATGAAAACAAAGAAAATAAAAAACAATATCAATTTAAGTCACCAATATCAGTTGATATCTTGAAAACAGCATCCCTTGAAACATTATGTGCTATGAGCCCAAAAGGAAGCCAAATACCTAACCCTCTTGAGGCCCCATTAATAATCTCTTTCAAGAAAAAATTCTAGCATTCATTTCCATCCAAATTCCCTGTAACACACCAAAAAGACAGACTCCCACAATCTCTTCTCAATGGAAAATAGCAGAAGCTTACCTGGAAGTAGCAGAACCAGAAGAAGAAGAAGAAGAAGAAGATGAAGTAAACCTAGATCCTGGTGAGGAACAGAAGTGGTAGCAGTCGAAGTAGCGAATGGCAAAGGGCGAAAGCTGGGCTGCGACGGCAACGGCGACGGGTGACGGCAATGGGCGATGGCGACGGGCAAGGCAACGACGAACGACGACGAAGAGAGGAGGATCGGAAGAGAGGAGGATCGGGAGGGAGGGGTTGCCAGAGAATGGAGGGAAATTTTCGGGGAGGAAAAAGGGGAAATAAGAGATTGGGGGAAGGGGCCAATAGTTTTTTTTTAAAGGCCAAAATTAGTGACGGTTCTCAAATCCGTCACTAATAATGGGCCAATAGTGACGAATTTCTAAATTCGTCACTAATACTCTGAACTAAAAATTATTTATTTTTTTTAAGAAAAAGGAAGTATTAGTGACGTTTCTCAAATCTGTCACTAATAATGGGCTAATAGTGACGAAATTATAAATTCGTCACTAATACTCTGAACAAATTTTTATTTTTATTTTTTTAAATAAAAGGGAATTATTAGTGACAGATCTCAAATCCGTCACTAATAATGGGCCAATAGTAACGAATTTTTAAATTCGTCACTAGTACTTGGAACAAAAAATTATTTATTTATTTTTTTAAAAAAGAAGTATTAGTGACAATTTTCAAATCCGTTACTAATAATGGACCAATAGTGACGAATTTAGAAATTCGTCACTAATACTTTGAATAAAAAATTATTTACTTATTTTTTTAAAAAAGAAGTATTAGTGACGGTTCTCAAATTCGTCACTAATAATGGGCAATAGTGACGAATTTACAAATTCATCACTAATACTCTGAAAAAAAAATTATTTATTTATTTTTTTAAAAAAGGAAGTATTAGTGACTGTTCTCAAATCCGTCACTATTAATGGGCCAATAGTGACGAATTTAAAAAATCGTCACTAATACTCTGAACTAAAAATTATTTATTTTTTTTTAAAAGGGGAAGTATTAGTGACTACTAATGTGCCAATAGTAACGAATTTAAAAAATCATCACTAATACTCTGAACTAAAAATTATTTATTATTATTATTTTTTTTAAAGGAAGTATTAGTGACGGTTCTCAAATCCGTCATTAATAATGGGCCAATAGTGACGAATTTAAAAAATCGTCACTAATACTCTGAACTAAAAACTATTTAATTTTTTTTAAAAAGAGAAATATTAGTGACGGTTCTCAAATCCGTCATTGATAATGGGTCAATAGTGACGAATTTACAAATTCGTCACCAATACTTCGAATTAATTTTTTTTTTTTTAAATAAAAGGGAAGTATTAGTACAGTTCTCAAATCTGTCACTAATAATGGGCCACTAGTGACGAATTTACAAATTTGTCACCAATATTGTAAACTAAAAATTATTTATTTATTTTTTTAAAAAAGGAAGTATTAGTGATGGTTGTTAAATCCGTCACTAATAATGGGCCAATAGTGACGAATTTAGAAATTCGTCACTAGTATTCTAAACTAAAAATTATTTATTTTTTTTAAAAAAAGTGAAGTATTAGTGACGGTTGTTAAATCCGTCACTAATAATTGACCAATAGTGACGAATTTGTAAATTCGTCACTAATATTCTGAAGTAAAATTTTTTTATTTTTTTTTTAAAAAAGGAAGTATTAGGGATGGTTCTCAAATCCGTCACTAATAATGGGTCAATAGTGACGAATTTGTAAATTCGTCACTAATACTCTGAACTAATTTTTAAAAATTTTTTTTTAAATAATAATAGTGACGGTAATTTAATCGTCACTAATATTTATCTTTTAGTGACAGACTTAATTCATCACTAATACCACAGAAATCGTCGTTAATATTTTTCCGGGATAATTTCTGCACGAAAAATATTTTCGCACGATATTTTCTGTTTTTAGTGATGAAACTGATAGTGACGGATTCAATTTCGTTACTAATAGTGTCATATTAGTAACGGTTACTTAAACCATCACTAATACCCTACTATTAGTGACGAATTTAAATCTTTCACTAATAATTTGGTCACTAAAAATTATTTTTTTTTTAGTGTCAACTAATTAACATGCATAAAAATCTACTTACATATATGATTTCTTACCTGAACCATTACCTTTTTATTGAAATTGGTGTATTTCCGAGAGGGGGGATGAATTGGGTATTTAAAACTTTTCTCATAGGTCAATTCAAATTCCACAAGCAGTATTACACAAGCCTAGAGTCTTTCTATATAATCATAAACCCAATCAAATATTCAAACACTTAAACACATGTACTGCATATAATAAGACACTCAATCTAATGTCAATAGTTAATCATGCACAAGAGTGCATCAATAAGTGACAGGGATCGGCATGCGTTACCCAAACCTTTTGCAAATGTTCTGACATGCGGACGACCTCCAGATGTCTACGTTCTTCGCCGACATGATGACCACCTTTCGTTCGCCGACATGGTGACACGTGGATGACCCTCAGAAGTCCATATATAATTGAAGACTTTATGGAAATACTTGAAGATTTTTTTGCACAAAGAAGCCCGAGTTGTGATTTTGCAATTTTGAGATCAAGACCCTTGTGGGCCCCACATGGCTACTCTAGGCTCCATATAGCTTGGGTCCTTTTGTCTTTATTTTATTTAATTAATTGCATTATGAGTTGTTAGGTATTTATTTTATGAGAGGATTGAAGTGATTAATAAGTTTTAATTGTGAACAACAAAGTGAGTAATCCCCCATGGCTGTATGGGGACTTTTAGGTCATTTTATTATTAGGTCTTTACTTCCCCTATATATATTTTATTGTAAATGCTGGAAGAGGCAGCCAAGTTTGATTATTGAATGAAAAGAAAGGTTCTTCCTTTGAGAAAGCTTTGAGCTTTTGTTCCAATCCTTGCGATTAAGTGGTAACCTATTCAACATCTATCTATCACAATCCATCCATCACATCTACACCATCTTAGATCATTTCACACCATCCTCACATGGCGAACAACAAGCAACAACCTTTGCATCGGTTTATTGTGATCTTAACGGATTTCTTGGTTTGATTCATGTTTGTGATCATTGGTAAGTTATTCAGAGGATCCACATCGTAAAACTCATCCCAACCCATCCATAACTTTGTTTACCATATTTTTTAAAGATCCTATAAGCCCTCGTTTCACAAAATCCCATAAAAATCCCGTTTTTAAGCTGACCCTTCATTGCACAATCGCCTGACAGTGTCTGTCTTCCGACTTGATGTGCGAGTTTCACTGTCAAAAGTTTCCCATCTTCAAAAATTGTAAACACAAAAGTTGTGCGAAATTTTCTTAGATTTCTTTTGACACCAAGGTCACCTTATTTAGAGTTCTATAACGAATGTTATGCCTTAAATACCGAAGGGTGTTCGCGGCTAAAAATCCATTAGTAGCTCTCAGGATTCCCCAAATTTCTCAATTTGAATATGACTGTGGTAGCTTAGAATTATTTTATTGAATGATTGAAGAGTATGTTCATGGCATATAACTTGATTATCTTGTGAAAAAACCACCTGGGACTGAATTTGAATCTAATTATACACCTTTTTAAAATCCTTAGACTACATTATATGCATGATTTATTTTGTTTATGTTGGTTGATTAAATTCTGATTTAAAAATGTTTATCATGTTTGTGTTGATTGAGGGTTGAACATAAGTAGGGCTAGGTTGTCCTACCCTGCCCTACATCATCTGAGCATAAACAACTAGGGTGTACCATCTTGTCATGCATCATCTTGGTATCAGAGCCTAGGTTTACTCAAGCTAAACCCTCAAACCTCGTCCTCTTTTGGCTGAATTGACCTTCCCGAACTTCTGTTGTGAGAAGCCGCCCTTGTTGTTATGCTTTGATGGCAACTAGAGCTAGTAGCCATTACCTAGGTTGTTGGATTTGTGATGAAAGAGAACTTCCTATCCCTTATAGAGAAAGACCTCCCCTCCTTCCACAAAGGCAAGTGAATCGTCAAGATGATCTTGCTAGGAGACCACCACATCATGAGCTCTATGTCCAACATTGGGATAATGAGCACTATGACGTTGATGACCTTCATATTAGGAGACTTTGCCTTAGGGATCTTCGTGATCCTTACAATGATGAAATAAGGATGGAAGCCCCCACCTTTGATGGACAAAAGGATCCTAAAGTATTCGAAGATTGGTTGACTGGAATGGATGCCTATTTTGAGTGGTGTAAGATGCATGACTCACACCGAGTGAGGTTTGCAAAAATGAGACTAACCGGGCAAGCCAAACTCCATTGGATAAATGTTGAGAGGTAAGAAGCAAGGTTAAACCATAGACCCATTGAGCATTGGGATCTAATGAAGGATAGATTAAGGGAGAAGTATGCACCCCTTAGATATAGAGAGCACCTTATAGATCAGCTTTACAACTTTCGTCGAGGTAGCATAACTGTTCCAAAATATATGAATCAATTCGATAAGCTGACTATAAGATGTGGTGTCTATGAGACTGATAGTCAACATACCTCCCGATTCTTCCTAGGATTAAAGCCTAAACTGAGGAGAAAAATGTTCCTATATCACATTGAATCCCTTGAGGAGGCCTATAATTTAGCTTATGAATTTGAGCAAATGACTAAAGGGTCCATAGGAAAACGGTTTGATACATCTTCCAATGAATCATACTCTCACAAGATTCAGAGTTATGATAACTCTCAACCAGTGCAAATAGGTCTAGTCACCTCTTGAGAAAGCAATTCCCTAGTCCAACAATCTATGAACAAAAGACAAGCACCCATGAACTTGGCACTTGAAAAGGAAGATGGTGAGAAAGATAAGAAGGAGAAGGAAGAAACATGTGGTGAGTCTTTGAACACCATAAGTAAAAAGTTGTGTCAAGATACTAAGGTAGTGTCGGTGGATGTTACTAAGGAGACTAAAATACCTCTTCCTAAGAAAGAAACACCCTTAGAAATGTCATCCCTACCTTCTGAGTTTGATGATGTCATTCCTAAGCCACCTAGTGAGCTACCTCTTGTGGGAAAGTTTCTGCATGTCACAGATCTTATTCTTTGTTCATCTTTGCCTCATTTACCACATCCTAGAGTGAATCTAATAGAACATGAGGAGTTGAAACAAGTGAATGAATTGAAGGAACATGACTTTGTTCATAAGAATTTAGTTCCACTTGCCTACTCTAGTTTCCTTAATCCTAAGAAAGCTAAAACTTTGAGCACATGCATCAATTGTAGGGTAACCAACAAAATTGACATCAAGAATAGGTTTCCCAAAATCATTGTTTCTGATAGAGATGTGAAACTCATAGGTTACTTCTTGAAAGCCTTGAGGACTATGTTAGGCACCAAACTCAAATTTTCTAGTGCCTATAACCCTCTGACTAATGGGAAAATTGGGGTAGTTGATAGGAGCCCTAGCGGCCTATTGAGATGTTTCATAGTTGACCACAACATAGCTTGGGATTTATGCCTTCCTGTAGCCAATTTTACGTCCAGTAGTTCAGTGGATAGGACTGCCATACTCAGCCCATGTCAAGATATCACAGGATATATTCCTAAAAAGCCTGCAGATCTTATTCCACTACCACTTGAGTCTAGAGTGAGTGAGCCGACTAATGCTTTTGCTAAACACATATATGAGCTACACTCTAAAATTAGAATGACGATCAATCTGAATGATGAAGATTATAAATCTACTGTTGATATTCATTGCAGGTTTCAAGAATTTTTAGAAGGTGATATGGTCATGATCCATATTCGTCCCGAATGGATTCTGGTAGGAAAGGTAATAAAGTTATATGCTAAGAAAATGGGTCCTTTCAAGAGTTTAAAAGAAATCAATTCTAATGCTTATATGATTGATATTCCCATTGAATCTGACATTTGTAATGTGTTTAATGTTGAGAACTTAACCCCATTTCTTGCAGCATCTACTTTCGTAGAGCCTTTTAATTTTAACCCTGTAGGTAATTCTACTCCATTCTCCATTCATCATGCACCCGAACCTCAGAAATTGCCTTTACCACCATCACCAACAATATCCAAGAACCGTGATGACATTAAGGAAATCCTGGATGACAAAACCATGATCACACGAGCTGGATCCTATCAGAAATTTTGGGTCAAGTGGAGAGAGAAACTGATTTCAGAGCGCAGATGGATTTTGAAGGAAATCTAATTTGTCTCAACTCAGAATGTTATTCCCAGCACTTTGTTTTAATTCTTCGGAGAAGAATTCTTTTGGTCCCGGGAGAGGTGATGGGGATGGACATGTGTTACCCTAAACTTTTGCAGATGTTCTGACATGTGGATGACCTCCAGATGTCTATGTTCTTCGCCGACATGATGACCACCTTTTGTTCACCAACATGGTGACACGTGGATGGCCCCTGGATGTCAACATATACTTGAAGACTTTATGGAAATACTTGAAGATTTTTTAGCCCAAAGAAGCCCGAGTTGTGATTTTGCAATTCCAAGATCAAGACCCTTGTGGACCCCACACAGCTACTCTTGGCCCCACATAGCTTGGGCCTCCCTTTTGTCTTTATTTTATTTAATTAATTGCATTATGAGTTGTTAGGTATTTATTTTATGAGAGGATTGAAGTGATTAATAAGTTTTAATTGTGAACATTAAAGTGAGTCATCCCCCATGCTTGTATGGGGACGTTTAGGTCCTTTTATTATTAGGTCTTTATTTCCCCAATATATATTCTATTGTAAACGCTAGAAGAGGTAGCCATGTTTGATTATTGAATGAAAAGAAAGGTCCTTCCTTTGAGAAAGCTTTGAGCTTTTGTTCCTATCCTTACGATTAAGTGGTGAGAGGCTACGACGTTCTCCTCAGAGATCAGTTGGTGTGAGACCAACAACCTATCCAACATCTATCTATCACAATCCATCCATCACATCTATACCATCTCAGATCATTTCATGCCATCCTCACATGGCGAACAACAAGCAACAACCTTTGCACCGGTTTATTGTGATCTTAACGAATTTCTTGGTTTGATTCACGTTCGTGATCATTGGTAAGTTATTCAGAGGATCCACGTGGTAAAACTCATCCCAACCCATCCATAACTTTGTTTACCATATTTTTTTAAGATCCCATAACCCCCCGTTTTGCAAAACCCCATAAAAATCCCATTTTTAAGCCAACCCTTCGCTGCACAGTCGCCTGACAGTGTCTATCTTCCGACTTGATGTGCGATTTTCACTATTAAAACCTTCTTATATTCAAAACCCATAAACACAAAAGTTGTGTAAAATTTTATTATCTTTCTGTTGACACCCAGTTCACCTTATTTTGAGTTCTATAGCTAATGTTATGGCCCAAATATCGAAGGGTGTTCGATGCTGAAAATTCATCAGTTGCTCTCGGAATTCCCCAAATTTCTCAGTTTAAACATATATTTGAATGTCAACCATGGGAATATGATTGTGGTAGCTTAGAATTATTTTCTTGAATGATTGAAGAGCATGTTCATGGCATATAACTTGATTATCTTGTGAAAGAACCACTTGAGACTGAATTTGAATCTAATTATACACTTTCTAAAATCCTTGGATTGCATGATAAAACATGATTTATTTTGTTTATGTTGGTTGATTAAATTCTAATTTTAAAGTGTTTATCATGTGTGTGTTGATTGAGGGTTGAACACAAGTAGGACTGGGTCACTTTACCCCGTCCTACATCATTTGAGCATAAACAACTAGGGTGTACCATCTTGTCCTGCATCAACAAGCAAATCTTTGAAACAATGTATAGATGTAAATCTCAATAACAATTTAGGATTTCAAATATTTTCACAAAGAGTAATTAAAATATCTCTAAAAATATTTTCTCAATATTCAAGCGCAAGAGATACTCAAAAAATGAGTTTGTGAAAAGATTTTTACACACTCAAAAATAGAAGCTAAGGTGTCCTGTAATTCGAATGCCAAGACCCAAAAGCTCTAAGTTTTTCCCACACCACAGATTTATTAAATTAAATCGGGGGAAAAACTATGCTCAACCTTCAATCCGAAAATCAAATATACAATAAACAAATGAGGGTTTCTAACAAATGAGAATAATGTATAATCACTCAAGGTACTCTCACAAGGATTGATTTGGCAAAGAAATAGTAGTATGAGAGTGTATGAGCTTTGTGTTTTGAAAAAGGTCTCTAAAAAATACAGAGAAAATATTAGCTAATTGAATCCCTAATCTTATCTTAATTTTTGCAAATGAGGACCTATATATAGAGATAAGAAAAATTATAGCCGTTGGGGACATGCTAGGTATTTTGGAAAAAGATTAATTGAGTTTAATTAAAAATAATCCAGTTTAACCTCGGTAAAATTTGAGCAATTCAAGAGGTTCGGTCGGCCATTTTTAAGGTTTGGTTGATCTAGTTACTCAGTTTGGTCGACCAATGTGTTTTTGAACTGAGGAGATGATTGACTAGATTTGAGGCGATTTTTGAACCTCCGAGGTTCGGTCGACCGGGCTAAGTTTGGTTGACCAAAGTTGAATGTTCGGTCGACCGAGCCATTTTACAACTGTGAGTTCAGTTGACTAGGGTGTTGGGATTTCCCACGTGCCATTTCGGTTGACCAGGGCATTGGCATTCATTTTGAGGACGGTCGACCAACTGGTCAAACCATTGACCCTGTGAAGGTTCAGTCGACCGAAGTGTTTCTATGTGTTGGGGTTCGGTCGAGTGAACACACCAACTTTATCTATTCAATTTCTAACACCCTTTTAAAGACACTCATAAACACATATTCGTTAATGCTAAGTTATAGGGGGTTTTTTCATGTAATGATTTGGGACCAATAGTCAGTTTATGGTATTTTGAGAGTTAACCCCAAAAATCCAGCAGGGGTCGACCTGATCCCTAAGGTCAATCTATGGTCTTGAGCTTATAGTCCCTACCATGCATGTCGTGCATTAATTATTACTGACCGATAGATTATTATTACAGACTCGAATAAAAATGCAACTTAAAATAAGCGAAGGCTTTATGCTCTGCTCCTCGGCAATTCCATGGATTTCGCCGAAATAATGGCTTGTTTAAGTGCTTCTCGGCATCCATTTCTCATTTTTCATCCGTGTTTAGAAAAGTAAACCTGTTCAAATACTCAAAGCACAAAGATAAGATATTGTGGTTTGTTATAATCAAAACAGGAGACGAACCAAAAAGTCAATGCTTTCCCTGGCTAATGCTGGATCTCACTAAATAAATATGGGTACTTCTGACGCATTTCCTCCTCTAACTCCCACGAAGCTTCCTTAACTACATAATTCCTCCAAAGTACTTTCACTTGTGGAATTTTCTTGGTGCGTAATTCTTGCTCTTTATGATCTAAGATCTGAATGGGCACTTCATCATAAGATAAGGTCTCACCAATCTCCAGTGCCTTATAATTTACTATATGAGATGGATTTGGGATGT